>NC_071394.1:56687443-57028693 GCF_022682495.2 Desmodus rotundus | reverse complement strand
ACAATGAAGAACTCTGAATTTAGAAATAAAAGCTATTTGATATTGGGATCCTCAACAATACAGAGTACAGAAGCAAGAAGGTGGTCAATGGAAGGAAAGGAGATCATTGGAAGAGTGGAACATAATTATTTATGATTTAGAAATGTTAAATAAAAATGTATCCTACACAAAAATCATGTCTGGATACTGAATATCAGCTTTCAAATGTTTATTGGTTAAAAGAAGGTGCTTATAATAGATGATGAAGCATCACCTAAGTCTCATTTTATGGACTGAGAAGCTCATTCGCCTATAGGCCAGAGTTTTGTCACCTTCTCTCAGTCAAAAAGAGTTATATCAAGGAGACATAACCTTTCTGAATGCATATACACCCAATCAGAGAACACAGAAACATATAAAGCAACTACTAACAGACAGAGAGAAAATGAAAAAAAAAAAAACAACCCACAATCATAGTCCAGGATCTAAATACTACATACACCTCTAGATGGATCATCCAAACAGAAAATCAATAAATAAATATTGGACTTAAATAACACATTAGACCAAATGGACATAATTGACATTTACAGAGCCATTTATGTCAGAACATCTGATTATATATTATTCTCTAGTGCACATGGAACATTCTCAAGTTTACACCATATGTTGCATCACAAAACTAGCCTCAACAAATTTAACAATATTGAAATTATACTCTCTGACCACAATTCTTTGAAACTAGAAATCACTGCAAAAAAAAAAGAAGAAGAAGAAGTGAAAACCTCCACAAATATTTGGAGATTAAACGTACTACTAAAAAATTACTGGGTCAAAGAAAAATAAAAGGTGAGGTCAAAAGATATATAGAGACAAATCAGAATGACAATATGACATATCAAGACTTCTGGGACACAGAGAAAGCAGTAGTAAGAGAAAAGTTTATATCACTACAGGCCTATCTCCACAAACAAGAGAAATCCCAAGTAAATAACCTAACATTACATCTTAAAGAATTAGAGAAAGAAGAGCAGAGTCAGTAAGAGAAAGGAAATAATAAAAATTAGAGAAGAATTTAATGAGTTAGATGATAAAAAGAGAAAACAATTTATATAACGAAGAGCTGGCTTTTTGAAAAGACTGATAAAATTGATAAACTCCTGGCTAAACTGAGATTAAAAAAAGACCCATATAAACAAAATCAGAAATGAAAGTGGAGAAGTTACCACAGATATCACAGATACACAAAGAATCATACTAGAATACTGTGAAAGACATATGGCACCAAATTCAATAACCTAGAAGAACTAGGTAAGTTCCTAGAAATGTATTACCTTCCTAGACTGAATTATGAAGTATTTGAAAACCTAAATACACTGATCAGCAGTGAGAAAAATAAAAAGAAAATCACAAACTTTCCAAAAAATAAAAGTTCAGGATCAGATGGCTTCACTAGTGAATTCTACCAAACATTCAAAGATTTGCACCCTATCCTTCTCAAACTCTTCCAAAAGATTGAAGAAGAGGCAATACTTCCTAATATATTTTATGAGGCCAACATAACCCTGACACCAAAACCTTAAAGGAGTAACAAACACTACAGACCAATATCTCTCATAAATACAGATGCAAAAATCCTAAACAAAATAATAGCAAATCAAATATAACAATACATTTAAAAAATAACACATCATGATCAAGTGAGCTTCATTCCATGGGCACAAGTATAATTCAACATATGCAAATCAATTGATGTAATACAGCACTTTAACAAAGCAAGGTATAAAAATCATATGATCTTATCAATAGATGCAGGAAGAGCATTTGATAAGATACATCCATTTATAATTTAAATACCAAGTAAAAGAGGTATAGAAGGAAAGAAAGTACCTCAACATAATAAAGGCCATATATGACCAATCCTCAGCAAATATCATACTCAATGGTGAAAAACTGAAAGGGTTTCCCCTAAAATCAGGGACATGATGAGATGTCTACTCTCACCTCTCTTATTCAGTGTAGTACTGGGAGTCCTAATCAGAGCAATCAGCCAGAAGAAAGCAGTAAGAAGCATCCAAATCAGGAATGATGTAGTAGAAGTGTCACTTTTGTAGATTACATAATTCTTGAAATAGAAAACATTAACACTCCACAAAAAAACTATTAGAAACAATAAACAAATACAGTAAAGTTGCAGGATACAAAATGAATGTATAAAAATCTACTGCATTCTTATATACTAACAATAAAATTTCATAAAAATGAATGAAAAAAAACAATTCCTTTTGAATTGCAACCAACAGAATAAAATACATAGGAATAAACTTAACAAAGGACGTGAAGGACATTTATACTGAAAACTGCAAAACATTATTAAAGAGACTGAAAAGATGCAATGAAATGGAAAGTTATTCTGTGTTCATGGACTAGAAGAATCAACATAGAATTGCCATATTACCTAAACCAATATACAGATTTAATGTAATCCCCATCAAAATTCCAAAGAAAACTTTTAAAGAAATAGAACAAAAAATCAGCAGATGTCTATGAAACCACAAAAGACCCCAAAGAGCCAAAGCAATCCTCAGAAAAATGAATGAAGCCAGAGGTATCACACTACATGACTTCAAATTGTACTACAGAGCAACAATAATAAAAAAAGCATGGTACTGGCAGAAAAACAAGCACACATACCAATGGAACAGAATTGAGAGACCAGAAATAAAACCAAATGTACATGACCAAATAATTTTTGAAAAAGGAGCCAAAAACATACAATGGAGAAAAGAAATCCTCTTCAATGAATAGTGCTGGGAAAATCTGGAAAGCCACATGCAGAAAAATGTACAGTATGCCACCTTGTACAAAAATTAGTTCAAAATAGATCAAAGACCTAAATATAAGATCTGAACAATAAATTACAGAGGAGAAAACATAGGTGCTAAACATATGGATCTTTGTCTTAGAGAAGATTTTATAAGTTTGACCCCAAAGGCAAGGAAAGTAAAGGTAAAAATAAATGAATGAGATTATAGCAAACCAAAAAGCTTCTACACAGCAAAAGAAACTGCCAATCAAATAAAAAGGCAACCAACTAAATGAGAGAAGATATTTACAAACAACAGCTCTAACAAAATGTTAATATCTAGAACATATAAAGAACTCATACAACTCAACACCAAACAATCCAATTAAAAAATGGGCAGAGGACCTGAATAAACACTTCTCCCGAGAAGACATACAAATGGCCAACAGATATATGAAAAGATGCTCAACTTCACTAGCTATTAGGAAAATGCAGATCAAAGCTGCAATGAATTGCTACCTCACTCTTCTTAGAATGGCTATTACTGACAAGACAGGTACAAACAAGTGTTGAAGAGGTTGTAGAGAAAATGGAACCCTCATTCACTGCTGGTGGAAATATAAACTGGTATTGCCACTATTTGAAGTAGTATAGTGGTTCCTCAAAAAATTAAGAATAGAGTTACCATATGATCCATCATCCCCTTTTCTGAGTATCTACTCCCAATTTATTTGTAAAGATAGATGAGTATTCACCCTTATGTTCATTGCAGCATTACTCATACTGGCCAAGACATGGATACAACAATAGTGTCCTTTGATAGTTGTGTGGAAAGAGATGTAGTCCATATATACAATGGAATACTGTTCAGTTATCTGCCATTTTCAGCAACATGGATATATCTTGAGAATATTATGCTAAGTGAAATAAGTCATTCATAAAATCTAAGAACTATATGATATCACTTGTATGTGGGATACAAAACTGAAACTCAGACTCAGACAATAGTATGGTGGTTATCAGAGGTAAGAGTGTAAGGGGATAGATAGTAAAGGGTAAAGAAGGTCAAATATAGGTGACAGAAAATGATTTGACTTTACATGATGGGCACACAATGCATTATACAGATCATGTATCATAGAAATGAACATTTGAAACCTATACAATCTTATTACCCAATGTCACCCCAATAAATTTAATTAAAAAAATGAAAAGGAGCTACCTGCTGAAGGTTTGTCCCATTCTCATTCTGATCAATGCAGGGATACAAAGGCTCAGTCAGCTACCTTACCTCGATTCAGGACAACTCTGAATATCTGTACCAATTTCAGAGCTGCCTATGGGATAAACAGCACAAAGTTCACCTTTTCTTCCTACCCAATCTGCTTTGTCTCACTCTTGTGCAGTTGTTAATGCTGAAAGCACTCCTTAATAAACCTCTTGCCCATGGGCTTTCAGCTAAGTATCTTTTTGATAATAAACTGACCAATCAGAGTTCTTTCCACATGACTATGCTCTAATTTGATTCAGGAGGTTCTAACAATTGAGAGACCCTTCCTACCACAATCTCTCAATTCTTAAGGAATTCCTAATTGACATTCTAAGTGCAACTGAGGTATGTTGCTTCTTATAGGTCCACCTGACTTTTCTCTGCCTGCATGATTCACTTATGACATCATAAACATTGTAATAATTTATCTTCAATACAGGAAACATTTAAAATGTGCATAGATGTTTAGCTAAAATACTGTTCATAATACCATTATTTATAATAGAAAAAAGTTAAGATAAAGTAAAAGACATTTTAGAACAAGGGATTGACATGAGTCAAAATTCAATAGATGATGGGAACATGGAAACAATAAATGTGAACAAAAATGTATTTAAAATGTAATACTATAATTAACTTAATTATCAATGCCCTATTACTACATGTATATCCTTCCCCAAATTCTTTGGCTTACTATGATATTAAGTAGGTATAGTATCATATAGTTAAATACATATACAAACCATCCTGCCACTCTGCTGTGGCTTCTTTTACATTTCTCCAACATTGAAATAAATTCTTTGGGTTAAGAAATTGTCTCCAAATGCCTTTCCCAAAATAGAGATGGATATTTAGATGCTTTTTTTTCCTTTTGTCTACAAGATCCTTTCAGTGGTCTACAATTCACACTAGATTATTGGTTCTATGTAAAGCCCATGGAATGGACTGAATAAATCAATTAATGTCTTCCTTGTCAGCTATAATTCTGAGTATCTTCCTAAAGGTGGTGATAATCTAAGTGGCATTCAAACACTTTCAAATACATCAAAAGTGTGGGTTTATTGCTCTAATTATTTTCTGTGAAAGCAGCCCTACTTTATTGCACAAAGGAGAGTTATTATTGTCTTTCCTTCTGATAATTGCTATTGTGGTATTTATTTCAGGCTTTTTAAGATCCTTTAAAGCCTATTTAGTTTCTTTTTTTATGAATTTCATGCTAATTAAAGTAATGGATTAGTAGGCTTGGAAAATCAAATCATTATTCAGTCAGAACAATAAAAGGGCTTATTTAATTGACCACATCAAATCATATTAAACCAATCTTAGAAGAATCATCACAAAGATTCAGATGTTTCGGATACTGTCATACATTCTATAGGATATTAAATATTTTTCCAAATTAAAAAAAATGTAAAGGCTGATTAAATTAGTAGATGGTTGAGCTCTGACTTTTATATGCTAGGAAGCTGAACACTTTTAAATTTACCCTTATCATTATTCTTTTATTAATTTCTCTAGACATGATAATTTCAACTAGTATATAGACATCAAGCAAGATTCAGAGTAGGGCTTAATACCACTGATGCTTTCTTTGCCATCATAGGTGGCTATAGTAAAAGTGAATCACAGCCATTGTTCAGTTTGTGGCCATGTCTGCCGGACTTAAGATTATAGGAGAAAGGTAACACTTTTTTTTTATTAGGAAAGAAGTGATATTTAATGATAAAATGGCAAGTTATTCGCCATGGTGTAAAAGAATTCATGTTTGAAACTTGTGATTTTACAAATATTTTTTCATAATTACATCTATTTCCACATAGGAAATAAATAATAATTTGATGTGTTTATTGAATTTTATAAGCTGACTAAATGTTTAAGTGCTGGAAAGTTTGAAACAGATTTAGGGAAACCAGACCCTACCAAGTTGAGCTCAGCAAATACTTGACTGGTCAGATTTGTTTTAAGACTGTCATCTGGATCTTCCAAGAGAAAGATCCACCCTAAGTATGCTGTGACCCAGCGAGGGTTCAGAGAGGTAGGAACTCATAGGCTGTGTTCACAGCACACATTAACACAATCTTTT
This sequence comes from Desmodus rotundus, assembly GCF_022682495.2. Classification (NCBI taxonomy): domain Eukaryota; kingdom Metazoa; phylum Chordata; class Mammalia; order Chiroptera; family Phyllostomidae; genus Desmodus; species Desmodus rotundus. The sequence continues at coordinate 57,022,555 of NC_071394.1, read as the reverse complement.
TGGAGGCCAGTTGTGAACTATGTAAAAGTTTCTAAAATGTGCTTAGATAGTGTGCCAGCAATTTCACTTGCAGAAATTCATTTCACAGGGTTAAGCAATAATGTGTGAAGATGTGAAAGATGTGAAAAATTATAGGAATTTTCATCATAGTATTATTTATAATAGAGAAAAATAGAAATAACTTAAATGTCCAATTGTTATACAATTAATCTAACTGAAGTGCATTGATTCAATGAAATTGTGTGACTAGGTAGTAAAAGAATATTTACAGTAAAATGTGTTAATATATATTAAAATTTGGTAAGAAAACTATATATTTGGTGTGTTAAACATTCGTAGATAGTGCCTGGGATAATACACAGTGACAATTCTGAGAGGGATTAGTGGCATTTAAATGTTCTCTTTTTTGTTTGCCTCTATTTTCTAAAAATAGCTTTGCAGTAAAGATGCACTTATTTTGTAAGAAGGAAGAAGTTAAAATTCACAGCATATTTCCTGGATTGTTTAGTCAAGAGTGATAATTCTATTTATCCCTAAATTTTCATAACAGCCTGTAAACTGAGGAGGAAAGTGAGGCTTTTAAAAACAGATTGTTTTATCAAACCAGGATAACAGTAATTTTAGAGTTTCAAATTTAAGGATTATGCATTGTAGAATAATTAGCTTTATGTGAAATTTTGTGTAAGATAGATACATGGCTACCTATTACATAACTCATATAAAATCGTATTTATCAATATGTTAACATGTTTCAGCAAGAAAAATAAAAACTCCATCATATATGTATTGAGAAAATAATAAAAACACAAATACTAATAAAATCCCTTTTCCCCAATCAATCACAACCTACCTATGGCACTCTACAAGTATACATATATGTTGATTAATTTGCAGAACGACAAAGGTATCAAATCATACTGAAAATGGAATTACTGGTAACATGCAGTGCTTTGTGCTTGTTTAATCTGGATTTCACCTCAGTAGCATAGGTCTATGCTCTCATGTAAGGGAACTATGACATTTACACTCAGCCTTTAGGAGCAAGCAGAGGTGACATCACTAGCAGTAAACCTTGCCTGGCCATCGCAGGCAAACCCAAACTTCCCTCTTCTGAACAGTGAAAACATTTAGTTTGTATTTCTATAGCATTTAATTCAACTCATATGAAAGTTGAATCCATACATATTTGCCTTCTCAACTAGGTTATAAAGGCCCACAGAACAAGAAAAACATCAGGTTCATCTTTATACTACTTACAGAAACCTCCTATAATAAATAATTGATACAATGGCATGTTGTTTATTACAAACTTGTATATTTGGAATGGATTAGTCATTCTCTTCCAATCATTATATCAATTAATATATTAATTTGTTGAGGCCCTTACCTCTGAGGTGATGCTGTTTGGAGATGGGGCTTTTGGAATGTAATTAGGGTTAGATGAGGTCATGAGGGTGTGACCCTTGTCTGATGGGATTAATGTCCTTATAAGAAGAAATATCACACAGGTCTCTCTTTGCACTCACACAAAGAAGAGGTCATTTGAGCATGCAGACAGATGGCGGCAGTCTACAAACCAAGAGAAGAGGCCTCAGAATGAAATCTAACTTATTAGTACCTTGACCTTGGACTTCTTGGCTCCCAGAGCTGTGACAAAAAGTTTCTGTTTCTGAGCCAACCAGTTTGTAGTATTTTGTTATGGCAGCCTGAGCAGACTAACTCACTATATTTATCACAATTTATTATCCTAACCATCATTTTGTATGCCACTTCTCAGTTTTCTCAGAGGTTTACACTATCCGTGGTATCAGTAGAAAGCAAATTAATAACAACATATCTTAAACATGGGTATTAAAATGAAAAGAAACCAAACATGCTCTTATATATCCAAGCCATTGCCAAACATTATTTGATATAATAAATGCATGATTTAACATAGTTTTATAATAACTTAGAAGAAGCATACTATTCCAAAAAGTTTATAGGAATATGGTCTCATATTCTGTATCATTATAAATGGGATTTATATATTAAATAAAGTTTTAAAAGTTATTCTTATGTATAATATTAGACTGTTTGGAATAATCTGTTTTTCTTATCTTCTTTTGTGTGCTGGTTTAACACTTGAATCCCATATCTTAATTTAAACCACCTTGAGACTACCAGGTTGTTGAAATGAATATTTATGGGCTTTGTTTCATGTGGCACAATATGTAATTTCTAGCTATATTAATTAAAATATAAATGTGTCAATACAATGAACATAGGATCAGAAAAAAATAATATTTTTAAAGGGTCTGAACCCTCCCTCTACTTTATCTTGAATTCAAAACTGCTTTGCTATACTGTCTTCATAGAAATGCCAAATAGGTATAATGCAAATCAGAAGCAAGTCACTGACAGATAAATTAAATAGTCATGATCTGAATATTGAGTTTAGGCAAGCATCACAGTCTATTGGCACCAAGCTAGATTTCTTGCCTGTACAAAAATGTAATGTTGCTCTCGTTAAGCAGTCATCCATCTAAGTGACTTCAAGGCCCTTAAGACCCGAATAGGCAAAGCTCATCTATCAGCCTCTTCACTTCAGTCATAGCCACAGCAGGTACCATAATAAGCTGAGTCTTGGTTTTGTTGTAATTTTATAGTGAGAAACCAGCTGGTCTTCATTAAGAACTCTTTTTGATGTGTTAACTCATAGCTATAGACTATGATACAAAGATCAGCAAAATATGTTAAGTTTTTGAGAAGAGATTTCCCATGATTTATGCTTGGTCTTTTGTTTGACTTCAGTGTGAGTCTGGGGGGAAAATGATTTTCTAGTAACTAAATGCAGCTTGTCATCCACCATACAAAATTTCCAAAGCAAGCTAAAGCGGCAGAATCTATAAAATGACAAACAATAACAGAAGCAATTTTAAATTCAAGAGGTGATTCTGCTATACATTTGTAATCAGTATATTAAATCCCAACTAGTATATTAATTTTGAGTAACAAATTTAAATGTTAAAAATTAGGTGAAACCAGCTGTTTAACATCATATCAACAAATAACATTTTTATAACTTCATTAAAGTTTTTTTGTTAAAAATAACTAGACTGATAATTATAAAAATGCATTTTTAATGATAATATTTATTCTTCAAAGTCATTTAAAGCATAATGCAATTTTAATAAAAATAGCCACTAATGAAAAGCAACAAAAATAATAAAATACTTAGAAATAAATTCAACCAAGGAGGTTAAAGATCTGTATACTGAAAATTATGACACTTAATGAAAGTAATTGAAGAAGACAAATAAATGGAAAAATATTCTGTGTTCATGGATTGGAAAATTAATATTGTTAAAATGCCCATACTACTCAAAGTGATTTACAGATTCAGTACAATCCCTGTTAAAATTCTAATGAAATTATTCATAGAAATAGAGCAAGCAACTTAAAAATTCACATGGAATCACGAAGAACCCCAAATAACCAAAGTAATTTTGAGAAAGAAGCAGAGCTGGAGGCATCATGCTTCCTGGCTTTAAACTGTATTTCAAAGTGATACTAATTAAAAATGTATGATATTGGCATAAAAACAGACACATAGATGAATGGAACACAACAGAGAGCCCAGAAATCAAGATGTATAGTTAATTTTTTATTGTTGTTCAATTATAGTTGTCCCCATTTTTCTCACATTATTCTTCCCAACCCACCTACCCCCACCTCCCACATCCAATCCTCAACCCCCGAGTTGTCTCTGCCCGTGGGTCCTTTGTACATGTTCCTTGACTACCCTTTCCCTTCTTTACCCTGTTACACCCCTCCACTCCCCTCTGGTTACTGTCAGTTTGTTCTTTATTCCCTTGTCTCTGGTTCTATTTTGCTCACTTGTTTGTTTTGTTGTTTAGGTTCCACTTATAGGTGAGATCATATTGTATTTGTCTTTGACCACCTGGTTTATTTCTCTTAGCATAATGCTCTCTGGTTCCATTCATGCTGTAGTGAAGGGTAGGAGCTCCTTCTTTCACTGTGCCGTGCAGTATTCCATTGTGTAAATGTACCACAGTTTTTTGATCCACTCGTTTACTGATGGGCACTTAGGCTTTTTCTAGTACTTGGCTATTGTAAATTGCTCTTCTATGAACATTGAGGTGCATAGGTTCTTTTCAATTGGTGTTTCAGGATTCTTAGGGTATAGTCTCAGCAGTGGAATTACTGGATCAGAAGGAAATTCCATTTTTAGTTTTTTGAGGAAATTCCATACTGTTTTCTACAGTGGCTGCACCGGTCTGCATTCCCACCAACATGCACTAGGGTTCCCTTTTCTACACATTCTCTCCAACACTTGTTTGTTGATTTGTTTTTGATGGACCTTCTGACCATCATGAAGTGATATTCATTGTGGTTTTCATTTGCATCTCTCTGATGGTTAATGATGCTGAACATCCTTTCATATGTCTCTGGGCCCTCTGTATATCCTCCTTGGAGAAGTGCTTGTTCAGGTCCTTAGCCCATTTTTTAATTGGGTTGTTTGTCTTCCTGGAGTGGAGTTGTGTGAGTTCTTTATATATTTCAGAGATGAAACCCTTGTACAAAGTATCATTGTCAAATATATTTTCCCATAGAGTTGGTTCCCTTTTCATTTTGATGATGTTTTCAATAAACTCAAGATGGATAAAAGACTTAAATATAAGTCATGACACCATCAAAGTCCCAGAGGAGAACATAGGCAGGAAAATTTCAGATATTCCATGCAGCAATATTTTCACCAATTTGTCCCCTAGAGCAAGGGACATAAAATAAAAAATAAACAAATGGGACCATCAAATTAAAAAGCTTCTTCACAGCTAAAGAAAACATCAGCAATGTGGTTAATTAATTTTTGACAAAGGAGTTAAGGTGGACAGAATAATATCTTCAAAATGGTGTAGGAAAAATAGGATATCTACATGCAAAAGAATGAAACTAGTCTCCTTTCTTGAATCATACACAAAAAAATAACACAAACGTAAAAATTATAGCACCATCTTACATCATACACATAAATAAAATATAAATAAAAGAAAAGGTTTTAATATAAAGTCCCAAACCATAAATCTCCTGGGAGAAATCATAGGGAAAAAAATAAAAACAAAATCCTTAATACTGGACTTGGCAATGATTTGAATTTAATAACAAAGCAAAGTCAACAAAAGCAAAAATAAGCAAGTGGGGCAACTTCAAACTAAAAAGCTTCTGCACAGCAAAGAAAACCATCAGCAAAATGAAAGATTATTTATTAACTGGGAGAAAATATTTGTAAACCACATATCTACTAAGGGTTTAATACTAAATATATGCAAGGTAATATAAAACTCAATAATAAAATATCAAATAACCCAATTAAAAATGAGCAAAGCACCTGAATAGATAACTTGCCAAAGAAGGTATACAAATGGCCAACAGATACATGAAAGAGTGCTCAACATCACCAAAGCAAATCAAAACCAGAATGAAATATTATGTCATACCTGTTAGGATGTCTATTATCAAAAAGACAGAAGACAACAAACGATGGTGAAATTGTGGAGAAAAGGGAATGTAAACTGGTACAACCACTATGAACAATAGTATGGAGTTGTCTCAAGAAATTAAAAGTATAATTATCATGTGATCCAGCAATGTCCTTCTGGGCATATGTCCAAAAGAAACAAAATCACTTTCTCTAAGAAATATCTGCATTTTAATGTCCTTTGGGGCTTGTGGTGCTATTCATCATGAGAGCCAATGAAACCCAAGGCTTGTAATTCCCAGGAAGCATAGTTTCAAATCATGTAGCATAGAAATACAAGAAGCAAAACTGTCAAGAAATACAGTAAGAAATCTACATTAGACTACATAAACTCTCTTGGCATATCACAGATGAAATAATTAAAAAATAGAATTTGAATAACATAATAATATTTAATAAGTATGTTTTACTCTTTACCCTAAAAAGTAGGTAACATATTTCTTTTTAAGGATTTATATTGTATTAAAAATAACCCAAGTACATTCTAAAACTTAGAAATAGTTGCTCATAAATCATAAAAATGAATCAAAATTATAAATAAATAATACCTATGGAAACAAACTAAACCACAGCATTATATTGGATATTAAAAATATTACCCTAACTAGTAATTAAATTCAATAGGTATAATGGTGACTTTATTTCCTTGTGTTTTCTAGTTATGTTTTTGAACTCAAACTTGACTGATCTAAGTCTGTGGAAATTCTGTGAGATCTGAATCAAAGGGATATTCCTTTGGAGAGATTGCCTCATCATAGGTGAAGGAACGCTAACAATCTAATTGTTCAGTTAGAAGTTTCCCAGTGCATGTGGGTAGTGCCATTTAAATCCCAAACTATAAAGGACACATGAACAAAACCAAGGGAAAGGGCAGAAGTAAGGGAGGGAGGTGGGTTTGGCTGGGGTAGGGAGAAAATGCAGACAACTGTAATTGAACAACAATACAATAATTTAAATAAATAAATAAATAAATCCCAAACCTGAGTGAAGTGAGGGAGTTTACAAATTATCAGGGAGGTCAGGGGGAAGACTTGGAGGCAGAGAGGGGCAGGATACTTCTTTTCCTATTCAGAGCTGGTTAACATAATTATCTTTTCCTATTGGCTTCACTGGCCAGTAAGTAGATATTTTTTCAAGCTCATTCTAACTAAAGTATGGTCCTCTGAGGATTCTGATGTTTGAACAAAGGTATGGTTCTAACTCTTCACCATGTGTGAGTCCTAAGCCTTACATCTTATTCATGCAGCCCTAGAAAACCAAGGCTTTACAATCCTGGGCATGGCATACTCCTGCAGCATGAGAGTTGCTTCAACACTGACTCACAATTTTCTTTTTACCTTTATGTACTTTTCTAGACTGAAGGATTTATTTTGCTTTTGTGTGCTCTAAAAGACATTTAAAATAGTTTTTTTCTATGTTTTAGTCATATTGTCTAGCTATCCTCTAGTATGGTGATTTTAAAAAATAAATTTTGGGAGTCTTCAATCATGAAATATTTTAATTGATATTAAATTATAAGTAAAATTATAATTTAATATTATAATCATACAGTATTAAAGATACAGTTCTAAGGTTTAATCTTTCTAACCTGCCATTTTTCCAGAAGTGGAAGTCAACCATGGACACTCATTTAGTTAAAGATATTTTAAAAGTAAACTTAAAAAAGGCACTTATTACAGAATCAGATTGATAGTAGTTCAATTTTGCTCTTGGAAACAATTTTCTTTCAGGTAAATTTGTTATTGTTCTGTTTCTTGTTTCTTCAGCCTTTAGGTTTCCTGTCTCAGAATAATAAATATCTCTTCTTGCAGTAGAGGTTGTCAGGATCTTTGCTGCTGATGACTGGAAGCCTTGTTTTTAACCAATTTACCTTTTAGTTAGATGTCTCCCCTCTCCCCCAATATCTCTTATCCTGAATGGAGAGAAACCCCACTTATCAGCCACCTAGCTTTTGCTTTTTTTTTTTTTTTTTTGATGGCCTTATGACCCACCTGCTATTTCCATTGTTGGCTGACTGGGTCGTGGTAAAAAAAATTACTTGTATAAGCATATACCTGTAGCTTAATCTTTGCATTGCTAAACCTTGATATTTTTATAATGTTTTGAGACTGACTTACCCCTGCCTGGGGATTCCCTGGGCTTTCTGCCTCCGTTTTCTATCATTCCACTGGTCACACTTCCACCTACTCTCTAGTTGGACAATAGACATTCACCTCAAATGACTATGATAATTACCCCCTTCTCTGGGAGAATACATTCTAAGATACCTTTGGATGCCTAAAACATCGGATCATACCAAACCCTATATATATTATATTTTTTCCTATACACGCTGATGATAAAGTTCAATTTATAAATTAGGCACAGTAAGAGACTAACAGTAGCTAATATTAAAATAATTATAACAATATACGGTAATAAAATTTATGTGAATGTGGTCTCTCTCTGTCAAAATATCCTATACTATGCTCACCCTACTCTTCTTGCGATGATGCAATGCCTATGTGATGAGATGAAATGAGGTGAACGATGTGGGCATAATGAAGTAGCTAGCATTTGGCTGCTATTGCCCTTTTAATGGATCAAAACTGTCAAAACTATCACAACTTTCTTCTTCACAATTTCATGTATAACAGATTCATTTCTACTGCAGATCCTAGCAACTTCAGCACAGGATTTTTTTCCCTTCCTTATTAAGTTAAAAACTTTCACCTTTTCACTTTAAGGAAGTACTTTATGGCTTTTATTCAGCATATCTGAATTGCCAGCATCACCACTTTTGAGCTTTGGGGTTATTATTAAGTAAAATAAGGGTGACTCAAACACAAGCCCTGTGATATCCAACAGTTGATCTGATAACCAGGATGGTCACTCAGAGATTAACTGGTGGAGTATCATGTCCAGGGTAGAGGGAGCAGAGCCCACGAGATTTCATCATGCTACTCAGAAAGCCATGAAACTGAAGACTAGGGAGGACTACTGTTCTTTCTCTGTTGTCCTATATGTTTCTAAGAAGAAAACATTACTTCATTTTTTCTCTCCAAAATGAACTTATTTTATTTTTTGAAATTCTAAAATAATATACAATTTATTTAAAAAATAAATTTAAAACAATAGAATGTTAACCCTCCAACCCCCACCCCTGATATTTTTACATGCCACAGATGATCACTACGGTTTGGCCATTAGTGTAAAATTTCTATCCAAAACACAAAACATAATGACAAATGTTATTAAACTTAAATTTCATTTTGTGATCATATTTTTCACACCAAAATGATCATGGATATGTTTTGTTTTCAATTAATTAATTAATTAATTTTAATTTTTTAAATTTATTTTATTAACTATGCTATTATAGTTGTCCCATTTCACTCCCCTTTATTCCCCTCTGCCCTGAATACCCCCTCCCAATCTCGTTCCTCCCCTTTAGTTCACGTCCAGGGATCATACATATAAGTTCTTTGGCTTCTACATTTCCTATACTATTATTAACCTCCCCCTGTCTTTTTCTACCTACCATTTATGCTACTTATTCTCCTTTTCCCCTTCTCTCCCTCTTCCACTCCCCCACTGATAACCCTCCATGTGATCTCCATTTTGTGATTCTGTTCCTGTTCTAGTTGTTTGCTTAGTTTGTTTTGCTTTAGGTTCAGTTGTTAATAACTGTGAGTTTGTGGTCATTTTACTTTTTGTATTTTTGATCATCTTCTTTTTCTTAGATAGGTCCCTTTAAAGTTTCATATAATAAGGCTTTGGTGATGATGAACTTGACTTACCTGGGAAGCACTTTATCTGCCTTTCCATTTTAAATGATAGCTTTGCTGGATAGAGTAATCTTGGATGTAAGTCCTCGCCTTTCATGAGTTTGAGTACTTTTTTCTAGCCCCATCTGGCCTGCAAGGTTTCTTTTGAGAAATCAGCTGACCATCTTATGGGAACTCCTTTGTAGGTAACTGTCTCCTTTTCTCTTGCTGCTTTCAAGATTCTCTCCTTATCTTTAACCTTGGGTAATATAATTATGTGCCTTGGCATGTGCTTCCTTGGGTGCAACTTCTTTGGGACTCTGAGCTTCCTGGACTTCCTGGAAGTCTATTTCCTTTGCCAGATTGAGGAAGTTCTCCTTCATTATTTGTTCAAATAACTGTTCAATTTCTTGTTCTTCCTCTTCTTCTTTTGGCATCCCTATCATTTGGATGTTGGAATATCTCAAGTTGTCCCAGAGATTCCTAAGCCTCTCCTCATTTTCTTGAATTCTTGTTTTTTTATTCTTTCTGGCTGAATATTTATTTCTTCCTTCTGGTCCAAACCCTTGATTTGAGTCCTGGGTTCCTCCCCTTCATTGTCGGCTCCCTGTACATTTTCCTTTATTGCACTTTACATAGCCTTCACTTCTTCCTTTATTTTGGGACCATACTCAACCATTTCTGTGAGCATCCTGATTACCAGTGATTTGAACTCTGCATCTGATAGGCTGGCTATCTCTTCATCACTTAGTTGCATTTTTTCTGGAGCTTTGATCTGTTCTTTCATTTGGGCCATTTCTTTTTGTCTTGGCTCGCCTGTTATGTAGTAAGGGGCGGAGCCCTAGGTATTCACCAGGGCAGGGCAACCCATGTTGCTGCATTGTGACACTGTATGTAGGGGTGCGGTCCAGGAGGGAACAATACCACTTGCTCTGCTCTCTGTTGGTTTTCAGTCACTTGCTCTGCTACCCTCAATTAAATTGGGCCGTTCTGGTGCTGATTCCCGGGTGGATGGGTTTGTGTACATTCTAGGACCCTGTGGGTCTCTCCAATGAACTCTCCTGTGAGGCTGGGAGTTTCTCCCACTATCCCCTCAACCCACACAGGTGCTTTCAGTCAGAGGCTTTGAGGCTTTACTTCCCCGTGCTGGAACCCTGGGTTACGCTGTCTGTCTTGCTCCCCAGTTGTTCCTCCCTGTTTATCCTCATGCAAATGTGGGACTGCCCTGTCCACCAGCCACCACCTTGCCCACCCCCCGGTCCTCTGGCTTCTGCCTGGCCTCGAATCCTCTCTACCCTCCTATGGGTTTGGATGAATGTTTGTTCTTTAACTCCTTGGTTGTCAGACTTCCATACAGTTCGAGTTTTTGTCAGTTCTGGGTGTTTTTTGTTTTTAAATTTGTGTTGTCCTTCTTTTTGTTGTGCAAAGAGGCACAGTGTATCTACCTACCCCTCCATTTGTCTGGAAGTCCACTGTGTTTATATTAATGCACAAAGAATTACCATATTATTTTTAATTTCGATAAAGTATTCAGTTGTATGTAATATACACAATTTATGCATAATTCCCTACTGAAAAAAAAGTAGATTTTCTCCAGATTAGAAAAAGCGCTGCAGTGAATTATTATATGTACAGTGCACTGTAGGATTTATTTCCAGGGGACAAAATTCCATAAATTAAACTGCCAAATAAAATAATATGCCCCTTTTAAATTCGATATATATTGCCAGGCTGACCTCTAAGCAGGATTATATACTTCAGCACCAAGCAGTGAAATCATGTTAATTTTAGTCTATAAACTTGGTTATTTATGATATCTAACTGTGGTTTAATTTAATTAGTAATATTTAGCAGCTTTTTCAGTTCTGACATTTAAATGAAATGCCAGCTTTTCCAAAGCTTTCTGTATAGATTCAAATGTAGATATAAATAATGTCAATGTAAATACAAATAATTTACTCACTTATACATGCTTTATTCCTTTTATAAAAACATTTAAAATGTACAATTATATTTAAAAACATAAAATTTTTCTTGCTGAAAATTTTCTCCTCCCTCTACATTTTCTTCCTTTCCCAATCTCCAAGCTTAGATACAATAAAAATATTTTGCTATTTAGCTTTCCAGAAATTTTAAAAAATAAATAAAAAATGGGATCTTTGTAGCCTTGACTGGTGTATCTCAGTTGGTTGGGTGTTTTCCCACAAAGCAAAGAGTCGCTGGTTCGATTTCCAGTCAGGGCACATGCCTGGGTAGTGGGTTTGTTTCCCAGTTCGGGCAATGAATTGATGTTTCTTTTTCACATTGATGGTTCTCTCCCTCTCCTCCTCCCTTCCCCTCTCTCTAAAAATAAATAAATAAATAGAGTAATTTTAAGAATGGGATCTTTTTAAACACATATTCTTACATCTTGCTCTTTTCTTCCAATAGAACAATTCATATGGGGACTGAAGATATGACTAGATGCTTTTAATGTCTGACTAATATTTAATAGTATGGATATCAGATTCTCATTTTATTATTCCTTCAGTGATAGACATGCTGCCTGTCTCAGGTTTTTCACTCTGACGGAATGTTACAATGGGCCCCTCTTTACTTGCCACCTGTGTAGTGCCTGTCATTAACCATGCCTTCCTTTCCTCTTTTCATTTTGACATGGCTCACTCTCTCCTCACCACAGCCCCAGATGTCATCAGTTTTGCAAAGAAACAAGATTGGAGAGGGTATGGATTTGTTGAAACAGACAACTGTTGGTAAAGGGGAGGGTGAACTTTAATTTAGGCCCAGATCCCAAACTTAGTGTTCTTCCCACAGAAATCATGTCTTTGGCCATCTTATGCAATGTAAATTAACCTTTAAATGTTCTAACTCAGGGAGAACAAATTATTCACAGCCACTGTAAGAAAATCTTACTCTGATGTTTTTCATCTAATTATTCTCAAACTCCATCATGCATGTGACATGCCCCTTGTTTTGTGTGTTTGAATGTTGTCTGATTTTTACCAAGTTCAGCATCCTTTCTCTTTGCTATTTTTCAACCCCTCACTATTTTGTTTCTGTGGTATGCATTGTTTGATCTCTCTGCACTTAGTTTTTACCCTACTCTTGTCTATAAGACCTCTTTACCTTAGATCAAAGCAGCAGACTGCTCTCTGGGCTGAGCTCAGCTTTCTAAAGTCAGCTAACTTACTGAGGTAGGAATGGCCATACTTCTTCATAAAATGCACCTAATTTATGTAATTATACATCAAAATCTTCTCACATGCATAAACTGAATATGGTAAACTGCAAAATCAACAAAATAATAGTAGTTAATATGAGGTATTAGTAATAAATTGAATTCATTATTTGCCTTGCACTGGGCCAAATTCTTTGCATGCATTTTCTCATGCAAAGAATTTAATTCTCCCAATGTCTTTATGAAGTTGCCAATATTATCATGTCTACTTTATAGCTAGGAAAATGAAGCCTCCAGAGATTAAATAACTTGGTAAAAGGTGTTTATATAAGAAAAGAAATGGGGACTTCAATTCAAGCCTGTCTGGCACTAAAGCCCAGCTATATACTCTTCTCCTTCCTTTCAGTGAATAATCAGATGCTTAAGTATAATTTCTTCTATACTGAGGGACAATTTAACTTTTCTTTTTATAAATATAATCTCCAAAATATTAATGGAAGCAACTGTGGAAATAAATTCCAATAGGTACAGTGATCTGATTTATAACTTTTCAGAATTTTATCCAATGCTTAGAGAGAAGACACACTGTGTACAAAACCATTATTGTGTCTGTTGCCTGAATCTATCTTGCATGCTATTTTAATTTATAGCTTTTGGAATTAAATAGAAATTATTGCTAATTTATCACATTGATCTCTTTAGCATAATTCTAATTTAACATATGTATAGTAAATAAATATTTGGGAACCATAGGTCTAGGGATAAAGATTGAGATAGAAGGCAGATTTAATATGAGAAATAAAGTGAAAATAGGAAAATTCAAGACTGCATGGGGTAAGACAAGACTAGTTTTCATAACAAACATTAATTATAAAATCCCACCCTTGGGGCAAATCACCCTACTATTAATATGGTGCATATGACAGCCTGGTAGACTATTTTTCTCTGCATCTAATGTTGTCTTTGATAAAAAGATAATTATTGTTTCTAAAACATTTTTTCAGTCTACTATTCATTATGTTAACAATTTATTTCATTCAGCAAATTATAAGATTCTTTTTAAAGTGTCAATAAACAAAATAAAATATTATGAAAAAGAGAGAAAACACCATCACCATAAATAGGAAAACAGTCAGAGTATGGTAGGACATGAGAAGGTATAATTGCATGCTTTGATATTTATGATGAAAGACCAGAGCTGAAAAAAATGACAAAAATGCTATCTTAGCCCTTTGTAAAACAAAGAAAACCTGAAGGTCATGCAATAGTAATTTTCATCATTTCTTCCAAAGCTTTGGAAAGCTTTGAAAATTTATATGTAATAGCAGCACAATTTTCTAAGTGAAAATAATTTGAAATTATCTTGGGATACATACTCTATTAAAGAAAAAACTTCATTCTCCTCCCATAATGAAAACAAAAATCTATTTCAGAATGTGATATTGTCTCTATTTAAATTATGGATTTTTTTTGCACATACTATCACATTGCATGGTTATTTTCTTATTTATCTATTTATTTATTTTTCTTTTATTTTTCCTTTTTAAAAATATATATTTTATTGATTATGCTACTACAATTGTCCCATTTTTTAAATCTTTATTCCCCTCCACCTGGTATACCTCCTCCCATCATCATTCCCTCACCTTATTTCATGTCCATGGGTCATACATATAAGTTCTTTGGCTTCTACATTTCCCATACTATTCTTAACCTTCCCCTGTCCATTTTCTACCTACCATTTATGATTCTTATTCCCTGTACCTTTTCCCCCATTCTCTCCCCTCCCACTGATAACCCTCCACAAAATCTCTATTTCTGTGAATCCGTTCCTGTTCTAGTTGTTTGCTCAGTTCATTTTGTTCTTGTTATTTTAGGTTAGGCTGTTGATAGTTGTGAGTTTGTTGTCATTTTACTCTTTGTATTTTTTATCACCTTCTCCACCTTGTTTTATCTGGCCTGGCGCCTTGTTTCTACTGGGCAGCAGTGCTAAGCTCCTTTCCCCTAGTTAAGGAGTAATTACATTTATACAGTCTTAAAATTACATTTGGCCTTTGAAGGCAACCTCAAGGCTGATGTGGCCCCTGGTGCAAATGGGTTTGACACCCCTGTCTTATGGGAACTGCTTTGTAGGTAGCTGTCTCCTTTTCTTTTGCATTTTTTTAGGATTGTCTCCTTATCTTCAATCTTGAGTAATATAATTATGATGTACCTTGTTATGTGCTTCCTTGGGTACAACTTCTTTGGGACTATCTGAGCTTCCTGGACTTCCTGGAAGTCTATTTCCCTTTGACAGATTGAGGAAGTTCTCCTTCATTGTTTGTTCAAATAAGTCTTCAATTTCGCGCTCTTCCTCTTCTCCTTTTGGCACCCCCATCATTAGGATATTAGAACATTTCAAGTTGTCCCAGAGGTTCCTAAACCGTTCCTCATTTTTTTGAACTCTTGTTTCTTCATTCTGTTCTGGTTGAATGTTTATTTCTTCCTTCTGGTCCAAACCCTTGATTTGAGTCCCAGTTTCCTTCCCTTCATTGTTGGCTCCCTGTATATTTTCTTTTATTGCACTTTACATAGCCTTCACTTCTTCCTCTATTTTGGGACCATACTCAACCACTTCTGTGAGCATACTGATACCAGTGTTTTGAACTCTGCATCTGATGGGTTGGCTATCTCTTTGTCGCTTAGTTGCATTTTTTCTGGAGCTTTGATCTGTTCTTTCATTTGGGCCATATTTTTGTCTCAGCACATCTGTGGGTATTAGGGAACAGAGCCTTAGGTATTCACCAGGGTGGGGCAACCCTCTTGGCTGCATTGTGGTGCTGTATGTGGGGGAAGGATCCAAGGGGAAACAATGCCACTTGCTCAGCTCGGATGGCTTTCAGTCACTTCCTCCTCTACCCATAAGCACATTGGACCCTTCTGGTGCTGATTCCTGGGTGGGTGGTTTGTGTATGTTCTAGGACCCTGTGAACCTCTCCAACGAAGTCTTTGTGAGGCTGGGAGGTTCTCCTGCCACCGCAACCCCCCACAGGTTTTTTCTGTCAGAGATTTTCAGGCTTTATTTTCCCATGCTGGAACTCTGGGTTGCGCAGTCTGTCCTGCTCCCCAGTTGTTCCTCCAGGTTTATCTGCATGCAAAGGTGGGACTGCCTGCTCTGCCAATCACTGCCTTGCCTGCCCTAATTCTCCAGCTACCTTGCAGTGAGTCCTCTCCACCCCAGCTGCCCATCTCCGCCCCTCTTACTAGTCTGGATGAATGTTTGTTCTTTAACTCCTTGGTTGTCAGACTTCCATATGGTTCGATTTTCTGGCAATTCTGGTTATTTTTTTGCTTTGAAATGTGTTGTTTTCCTTCTTTTGGTTGTGCAAGAAGGCAAAGTATATCTACCTACATATCCACCTTGGCCAGAAGTCCTTTTCTTTCTTTTTTAAACATGAAGCATATTTATTTAAAAATCAAAGGCTGTGTATTAAATATATTCAATAGTCTTTTGAAAATTATTTTGTAAAACTAACTTTCTGGCCAAAGAGTAAATGAGAATTCTAACATGCTGTTACATTTTTTCCTAATTCCACATAGATAACCTAAACAATGTATAAATACAAATTTTCTAGAGATATATATTTTAAATATTTTATTATTTATTTGTTTGTTTGTTTGTTTGTTTGTTGTGAGACCACTTTATTGCTCATCTTGACAAATGCCCAGAATGGGTGGGTCAGGAGGGACCAGGGCTTCTTTTGGACAATAAAGTCCCTCTCGGCAGATGTGGGCCGAGTCTCTGGGGAAGGATGTCTTCATGCAGTCAGTGCAGATCTGGTCCACCCAGGGCAGCACCTCCTGCTACAAGGATGTGTGGTGCAGGGTGGAAAGTGGCCTTGTGATACACCTCAACTCCTACTGCTCCTTCATCCAGGCAGCCAGCAAGCATTTCCTGAGGGGCAAGACTCAGCATCCTGGTAGGTGTGCATGTGCTCTAGCAGCCAGGTGTGTGCCTGCTGCTATGTCAGCGAGTGCATGTACTGCTCCTGTTGATGATGTGGATCTCACACTTTAGCTCAGGGATGAGGGCACCTGTGTGCCAGCTCTGTGGCAGCACGAGATCTGCCAGGTCACTGTAGAGATGGTCTCCAAAGCAGAGCACAAGCTGGCTGTGCCATTCTGTCAGATGCAGGAAATCAAACAGGTTTCTCTGCTAATAGATCTTGTCCTTTTCCAGGTGTTGATATGGTCCCAATGAAGCAAGCCTTTCTCACTAAGTTTTCTGAAAGGCTTAACTGAAATCAGTGAAGAAGCTGGGTTTATCCACCTGGACAATGACCACATCAAAGAGCTGGCACCAGTTGGGACCCACCATGTGCTCCATCCTCTTTTCCATGAAACTGAAAGGACTGTTAGTAATGAGGAACAGCTGTTTTCCATGGTCCACCAGGCTGCTCAGGACAGCATACGTCTCATCCCCTCTCAGGATGTACTTCTCCATGTACTGATCCATCCACTGATATGTGAAGCCCTCCACATGAATGTCTCCAATGTCGTCCATTATGTCCTTGTAAAGATGTGCTTGGTCAATCTCCAGGCCTAAGAAATCCACCATGCAGGAGAGCAGTGCCATCTCTGGCAGCGAGAAGATATCCCCGACCTGCTTGATGGTGGAACCCTTGCCATAGAAACCACTCATTTGGTACAATGGGATGTGCTGGATTCCCTCATATAGGCAGATCACCCCCTCATCTGGCACAGACTGCAGGCCCCTGCAGTTACACATAATAGAAGGCATCGATCTTCATAAGAAGGCTCTTCTGAATGTCATAGTGGAGGCCACGGATGGCAAAGCTCTGGTTGTAGTCATACTTCCAAATACCCTCCAGGTATTTATGGGGCTCAGTCAGGATATCACAGGCAGCATTGAAAATCTCTGGGTGCAGTGAGCCCGTGTACTGGACCAGTGCATAGTTATAGTTGAAGCCATAGACCTCAACATCACACAGGCTGACCTCATTGCTCAACCTGTGGATTCAGAAGACTGCAGGCCTTGTGGGGCAGGAGGCCGTTCACCAGTCTACACAGGTCTTGGTAAGCAGCCCACAGGTTCTGTTGAGCTCTGCCTGGAGTGCTGGTGCCCGGAAGGCACAGAGCGTGGAGCTCCCACACAGTGGGTGCTGGACCCTTAGGAGTGGAGGGTAAGAAGGGGAAGGTCCCAACCAGGTCAGGAGAGTAAAAAGGATGCAGCTCACTACCTGCTGCGGCCTGGGCTTGTCAGCCAGCGTTGAGCAGCCTCCAGCAGCCCCATACCCGCCATGCCCGCTACGCACCTCCAGCCAAATATTCTAAATATTTTAAAGCTGTTTATAAAATTCTATTGTTTTTACATCAGTTGAACATCTGATAACAGCAGAATTTGCCTTATAAAAGAACTTGCTTATGTAAATTCATATATTCACTAAGGTTTTTATTAATTCACTCCTGAGAAAGATAAAATATTCTTAAATGATTCCAAAACTCATTTTCTCCAGTCTAATTAAGTGTACAGAAAAGAATTCAGGACACAAGTGTCAAAAACCACAAGAGACAGTAAATTAGTTAAATCATTTGTCTTTTTTTGCATTTCTGTCCTTCTCTTACTAACACTACTTATTTTTAAAAAATATTTAAATATGGCAGGTATAATGATTACTGGAAAAAAAGAAAATACTCCTCTCACTTACCCAGTTACCACTCTGTCAATGTGTCAAACGTCTTCAGGCTGCCTGGGCTGAAGCATGTCACTTTTAGTTCCGTCTTGTCTACCATGCTTATGAAATGTCCCGGTAGGGTCTTAGTGATTCTTTTGTTCTGATATGTTCTATGGAGAGTTACTTTCAGAATCTTCTTTATTGAAAAGTAATAAAACAAAGCCAAAACCAAAATGTAAGTGAAATTCTAAATTCACTGGATACTTTCCCTGAAGAAAATTAAAGAATTGATTTTTGCTAAACTAAGGTAGAGAGATAGGAACATCTAAAGTCACCAATTTAGTGAAGGGATTTTCTCTAATGCAGTAAATTTAGAGACAATTCATTGAGATATATAAATGTACTAATCCCAAAGAAAAGTCCTGTCCTACCATTGTAAGAATCAAGAATGAAACCACATTGCTCATTTCCTTTCAATTAAAATGCAATTGTTATGCCATTGAAATACTGTTGAGGTAATCCATACATACCAAAGCAGACATTAGATTTGAATAATTTGCTAAGTAACCTGTCAATTCAGTCTTCTTCCAATTGAAATGTTTACTTGGAATACTTTTTGGGCTGTTTTGCATTTGGAATACCAAACATTTAGTCATCTTTAGTATGCACAGTCTGAAAAATTTTCTTGTGGAAATAATTTCTCTGTTAACCCACTCATGAGAAACACTGTGGAGCACATGGTATTTTCTGTCTTTGCCTATGTTTTATTTTTGAGAAACACAGAAGTTCTTATTATCAAGTAAGTGTTTTTTTTAATTCAGTATAAAACACTTCGTATCTTAGCTTTTGTAGATTTTGTTTATTTTAATCATATTGTGTTAAATAAATTATTCCTTTCACATTTTAAAGGCAAGTTCAGCTATAATATAAAAGACTGTACAAAGCACAGGTTACACACTCCAGGCTGATTTATGTTCCAGGTACCCTCAGATGAACGGAGATGTCATGGGTTTTAGAAGGTAACAGAAGTTCCCATATTTTGATTTACATAATTGAATTTGTAAAAGATTTGGAGAAGGGCCAAAGAGACAAGATTCTTTTAACATTATACCTTTAAGGAGTATAAATGGTAACATTTAAATTGATATTTAATTAAGTGAAAAATGTAGTTATCCTGATACAATCGGTTGTTAAGAGATATTTTGTTTCAACAGAGTTTGGAATCATAAAATTCAGAGAGATTAATGTTCATAGTAATAAAATAAAGAAAAATAGATTATTTGCCTTCAGGAATATTTTATGGAGAGAATTTCAGAAAGGATTTACAGGAGTAGGCTAGAAAATCAGTACTTGATTTTGACTTTGGCACACATATATAGTTGGAATTGTCCCTAGAAATTTGCTACAAATACTTTTTCTGTTGCTGATATTATTGAAAATTAATTATTGTGTAACAAATTTGGTAGAAGCCATGGTCCACTTGAGAGACTTTAAAAGACTGGAAACTACTTAATATTTAAGAATGTGGCCAGAATTTATCCCCAATTAAAGCTAAACACCAGCGTTAGAGTGTGTTCAGTAAGTGCCATAAGGGAAAATTAAAAAGAACTTTGGAGAGAGGATTCAAAGAACTTGAAATTATTAGCTATTTCCATGGATACATTTTGCCAAAGATGGGGAAAAGTCTAATTTGTTTAGGAAGGGGGTTGATATTTCAGAATTCCAGAAACCAAGAAAAGTGGTAGGCTGGTTGGTGCTCCCATGGGTGTCAAGAGTGCCATCTAGTGGTGACCAAAGTGAACTATAGACACCTGATCCTCACAATGTAAAGAATTAAACAATAGGGACTCCCATTTGAACAAGCCTTTCACTCTGTTGACATAATTAACTTGTTTATAATTTAATAATGTTAAATATAAATGGCATTTAAATTAATTTAAAATATTCCAGGAAGATATTCCATTAAGAAACCAATAAGATATTCCATGTCTTATTGGTTTCATGGTCATGGAGTTCAAATATTCTTGGACTTCTCAATATCCTTATTTTTAAATTACATTTGTATAAATTTCAAACACAGTGGTGCTGTTTATACACTTATTATTTTGTGTTTCTCTCAAACTGATTCACATTAGTCAATAACCATCTCATATATCATGTGTCCTCTCTATTTAACAATATTATCTAAATCAATTTACTTTAGGCAAAACATTCTAAAAATAGATTTTGAAAGTATTTTCTCTCCTGGAAAAGCCAGCATAATGTTTCCAAAATCATTAAATTTTTTTAATATTTCAGACTTCGGGCCAAGATGGGGGAGTAGGTAGATATACTGTGCCTCCTCTCACAACCAAAAGAAGGACAATACCAATTACTTTTTAATTTTTATTGTTATTCAATTACAGTTGTATGCCTTTTCTCCCCATCCCTCCACTCCACCCCAGCTGAACCCACCTCCCTCCCCCACCTCCACCCTCCCCCTTGATTTTGTCCATGTGTCCTTTATAGTAGTTCCTATAATCCCCTCTTCCCACTGTCCCCATCCCACTCCCACCTGGCTATTGTTAGATTGTTCTTAACTTCAATGTCTCTGGTTATATTTTGTTTGCTTTTTTCTTCTATTGATTATGTTCCAGTTAAAGGTGAGATCATATGGTATTTGTCCCACACCGCCTGACTTATTTCACTTAGCATAGTGCTCTCCAGTTCCATCCATGCTGTTGCAAAGGGTAGAAGCTCCTTCTTTCTCTCTGCTGCATAGAATTCCATTGTGTAAATATACCATAGTTTTTGGATCCACTCGTTTGCCGATCGGCCCTTAGGTGGCTTCCAGTACTTGGCTATTGTAAATTGTGCTGCTATGAACATTGGGGTGCACAGGTTCTTTTGGATTGGTGTTTCAGGGTTCCTAGGGTATAATCCCAGGAGCAGAATTGTTGGGTCAAAGGGCAGTTCCATTTTTAGTTTTCTGAGGAAATTCCATACTGTTTTCCACAGTGGCCTCACCAGTCTGCATTCCCACCAAAAGGGCACTAGGGTTCCCTTTTCTCCGCATCGTCTCCAACATTTGTTTGTGCATTTGTTTATGTTGGCCACTCTGACTGGTGTGAGATGGTACCTCATTGTGGTTTTAATTTGCATCTCTCTGATGGCTAGTGATGCTGAGCATCTTTTCATATGACCCTGGGCCCTCTGTATGTCTTCCTTGGAGAAGTGTCTGTTCAAGTCCTTTGCCCATTTTTTAATTGGGTTGTTTGTCTTCCTGGAGTGGAGTCGTGTTAGTTCTTTATATATTTTGGAGATCAGGCCCTTGTCTGAGGTATCATTAGCAAATATGTTTTCCCATACTGTTGGATCTCTTTGTAATTTGGTGCTGTTTTCTTTAGCCATGCAGTGCTTTTTATTTTGATGAGGTCCCACTTGTTTATTCTTTCCTTTATGTCCCTTGCTTTGGGGGACATGTCTGTGAGTATGTTGCTGCATGGAATGTCTGAGATTTTCCTGCCAATGTTTTCCTCAAGGACTTTTATAGTGTTACGACTTATATTTAAGTCTTTTATCCATCTTGAGTTTATTTTTGTGTATGGTGTAAGTTGGTGATCGAGTTTCATTTTTTTGCACGTAGCTGTCCAGATCTCCCAACACCATCTGTTGAAGAGGCTGTTTTTGCTCCATTTTATGCTCCTGCCTTCTTTGTCAAATATTAATTGTCCGTATAGACTTGAGTTTATTTCTGGGCTCTCTGTTCTGTTCCATTGGTCTATGTGCCTATTTTTATGCCAGTACCAGGCTGTTTTGATTACAGTGGCCTTGTAATACAGTTTGATATCAGGTATTGCAATCCCTCCTGCTTTGTTCTTCTTCCTCAAAATTCCTGCAGCTATTCAGGGTCGTTTATGGTTCCATATAAATTTCTCAAATGTTTGTTGTATATCTGTGAAATATGTCATGGGTACTCTAATAGGGATTGCATTGAATCTATAAATTGCTTTGGGTAGTATGGCCATTTTGATGATGTTAATTCTTCCAATCCATCAGCATGCTACATGCTTCCATTTGTTTGTGTCTTCCTTAATTTCTTTCTTCAGTGTTGTGTAGTTTTCTGAGTACAGGTCTTTTACCTCCTTCGTTAGGTTTATTCCCAGGTACTTGATTTTTCTTGTTGCTATATCAAATGGGATTTTTTTCCTGATTTCTGTTTCTGCAGTATCGTTTTTGGTGTACAGGAATGCCTTTGATTTCTGAGTATTGACTTTGTATCCAGCTGTTTTGCCAAATTCATTTATTAGTTCGAGTAGTTTTTTTGTGGAGTCTATAGGATTTTCCATGTACACTATCATGTCGTCTGCAAACAGTGACAGTTTCATTTCCTCCTTTCCAATCTGGATGCCTTTTATTGCTTTTTCTTGTCTGATTGCTTTGGCTAGGACTTCCAATACTATGTTGAATAGGAGTGGTGAGAGAGGGCATCCTTGTCTTGTTCCTCATCTTAGTGGGAAAGCTCTAAGGTTTTGTCCATTGAGTATGATGTTGGCTCTAGGTCTCTCATATGTCTCCTTTATGATGTTGAGGAATGCTCCCTCTATTCCCACTTTGCTGAGTGTTTTTATTAGAAATGGGTGCTCTATCTTATCAAATACTTTTTCCGCATCTATTGATATGATCATGTGATATTTGTCTTTGTTGTTGTTGATGTGAGGTATTATGTTTATTGATTTGCGAATATTGTACCATCCTTGCATCCTGGGATGAATCTCACTTGCTCATGGTGGATGATCTTTTTAATGTATTGCTGGATGCGGTTTGCCAATATTTTGTTGAGAATTTTACCGTCTATGTTCATCAGCGATATTGGCCTGAAGTTTTCTTTTTTGTTGTGTCTTTATCTGGTTTTGGGATTAGGATGATGCTGGATTCATAAAAAGAGTTTGGGAGTCTTCCATCAGTTTGGATTTTTTTGAATAGTCTGTGGAGGATAGGGGTTAGCTCTTCCTTAAATACTTTGTAGAATTTTCCTGTGAAACCATGTGGTCCAGGGCTTTTGTGTGTTGATGACTGCTTCAATTTTGTTTGCTGTTATTGGTCTGTTCAGGTTTTCTGCTTCTTCTTCATTCAGTTTTGAAGATTATATTTTTCTAGAAATGTGTCCATTTCATCTAGGTTTTCAAATTTCTTAGCATACAGTTCTTTGTAATAATTTCTTACAATTCTTTGTATTTCTGTGGTATCAGTTGTAATCTCTCCCCTTTCATTTTTAATTGTGTTTATTTGGATCCTCTCTTTTTTTCTTGATGAGTCTACTTAAAGACTTGTCGATTTTATGTATCATTTCAAAGAACCAGCTCCTGGATTCCTTGATCCTTATAATTGCGCTTTTAGTCTCTATGTCATTTAACTGTGGTCTGATCTTGATTATTTCCTTCCTTCTACTTGCTCTGGGCTGACTTTGTTGTTGTTCTCGAGTTCTTTTAGGTGTCGAGTTAGGTTGTTTGTTTGAAATGTTTCTATCTTTTTAAGGTAGGCCTGTATTGCTATGAACTTCCCTCTCAGGACTGCCTTTGTTGTGTCCCATAGGTTTTGGGTTGTTGTGAGTTCGTTTTCATTTGTTTCCAGAAAGTTTTTGATTTCTTCTCAAATCTTGTTCTTGACCCATTCATTGCTTAATGGCATACTATTCAGTCTCCATCATTTTGAGTGTTTTGGGATTTTTCCTTTGGGAGTGGTTTGTAGTTTAAGTCCCTTGTGGTCAGAGAAAATGCTTGATATGATTTCAATTTTCTTGAATTTGTTGAGGCTTGCTTTGTGTCCTATCATGTGGTCTATCTTTGAAAAAGTTCCATGGACACTTGAAAAGAATGTGTATTTTGCTTCTTTGGGATGAAAAGCTCTCTGCATATCAGTTAAGTCCATTTCCTCTAGGGTGTTGTTAAGTGAAACCATATCCTTCTTGATATTTTGTTTGGAAGACCTGTCCATTTTTGACAGTGGGGTGTTAAAGTCCCTTACTATAATTGTGTTGCTGTAATATCTTTCTTGAAGTCCTCCAAGATTTTCTTTATGTATTTGGGTGCTCCTATGTTGGGTGCATAAATATTTACAATGTTTATATTTTCTTGGTGGATTCTTCCTTTGAGTATTATGAAATGACCTTCTGGGTCTCTCTTTATGGTCCTTCTTTGGAAGTCTATTTTGTCTGATATGAGTATTGCTACCCCTGCTTTTTTTTTTCCTGTCCATTTGCTTGGAAAATTTGTTTCCAGCCCTTCACTTTCAGTCTGTGTAAGTCTTTTGTGCTGAGATGGGTCTCTTGTAGGCAGCATATGTGTGGGCCATGTTTTCTTATCCATTCAGCTATTTTATGTCTTTTGATTGGAGCATTTAATCCATTTACATTTAAGGTTATTATTGATAGGTAGTTATTCATTGCCGTTTTTTCCTACCTGTGTTCCTCTGTCTTTCTCTTTTCCTTCCTTTCCTTAGAGAAGTCCCTTTAGCATCTCTTTCAGAGCTGGTTTGGTGGAAGTGTATTCTTTTAGACTTCTTTTGTCTGGGAAACTCTTTATTTGGCCTTCTATCTTGATTGAGAGCCTTGCTGGGTAAAGTAGTCTTGGTTGCAGGCCTCTGGTTCTCATTACTTGGAATATTTTTTGCCATTCTCTTCTGGCTTAGAGCGTTTCCATTGAGAAGTCAGTTGCTAACCTTATTGGGGCTCCCTTGTATTTACTTCCTTTTTCTCCCTTGCTGCCTTTAAGATCCTCTCTTTGTCTTGGAGATTTGCCATTTTAATTATGATGTGTCTTGCAGTGGGTCTCTTTGGGTTCCTCTTGCTTGGGTCTCTCTGTGTTTCCTGGGTTTGGGTGACTTTTTCTCTCCTCAGATTAGCGAAATTTTCCATCATTACTTTTTCAAACAGGTTTTCTATCTCTTGCTCTTCTTCTCCTTCTGGTATCCCTATTACACGGATATTGTTACGTTTCATGTTGTCCTGCATTTCCCTTATTACCTCTTCATTCTTTCTGAGCCTCTTTTCCTTTTCTTGCTCTTTCTGGGTATTTTTTTCTACTTTGTTCTCCAGCTCTCTGATCCGATCCTCTGCTTCATCAAGTCTGCTTTTCATTCCTTCTACTGTGTTCTTCAATTCAGAAATTGTATTCTTCATTTCCTCTTGGCTCTTGTTGATAGTTTCTATTTCCTTTTTCATGTTGATATAGTTTGCAGTGAGTTCATTGTAGTTTCCCTGTAGTTTCTGGTAGTTCTCTTTGAGCTCAGAGAGCTCAGTGAGCTTCCTGATGACCATTGCTTTGAACTCACTATCTGATAGTTGACTTGCCTCTTTTTCAGTTAACATTCTTTCTGAGGCTTCCTCCTTTCCTTTCATTTGTGGATTGTTTCTTTGTCTTCCCATTGTTTGTGAGACTCTTCTTGTTAGTCTCTGCTTCTTAAATTGATCTATTTTGACTCCCTGGGTTTATGGTATGAACTTCTATGTTAGAATGCCAATGGGATTCAATGGTGCTGTCTCCTTAATATCCTGTGCTCACTGGTCTTGAGCTGACGTTTATGGGTGTAACACAGTGTAACTCTGGTCTTTTCAGTACTCCAGGTTTTCTTGTCTCACCTGTGGGAAAAAGAGCATTGGGGGCCAAAAAAAAAAAAAAAAAAAGAAGAAGGGAAGGAGGGAAAAAGGGAATAGAAAAGGAAAGAAGAAGGAATAGAGAGAGATTGGAGGCAAGATAAGAAGGAATTTTAACAAAAATTAAAACGACAGAATAAATAAAAGAAGGCATAAAAAAGGTAAAGGATGGAAGGAAGAAGGAATAGAAAAAAGAAAGAAGGACAGAAAGGAAGAAGGAATTCAGGGGGAAAGGAGGAAAGAAAAAAAGAAAAGAAAAAAAGTTTTCTGCTGGCTTTAAACCGGTCAGGTTAGTTCTGCTGGTTGTCCTGTCTGTGCAATGGGAGGGGGTGGTTGGAAGGATAGGTTTCACTTTTCTCCCTTCCTGAGCCACACTCTTTGCTGTTGTTCAGCCTTCAATCTAGTTCCTCCAGGTCCTTCTGCTCCCCACTAGGCCTTTAGTTCACCAGCTGTGCTGTCCTTGAGTTGCACCAATTAGGGGCAACTCACATTCCACCTTCTTGCTCTTTGCTGTCTTAGATGCTAGGGGCTCTCCGTGCTGCTATGGGGTAGTTCAGCCTCCTACTGGGTTGAGTCTTTCCGGGGAATGCAGTCTCCCCTAGCTCTTCTGCTCCCCTCTGCTGGGCATTCTGCCTTCCTCCTAGAAAGCCAGTAGGCCCTGCAGGGTTCTGTGGGAAGCAGCTAGGTAGAGTTTTTCAGAACTGGTGCTTTTGGGTGTGGTCGCCTGCAGGCAGCCAGGCCGTTGATTGGGTTGTGTGGCCAATCTCCTCTTGGGGCTAGGGTTGGCTGCTGATCCCCCGCTTTGGGTCTGTGCGCGGGGGCAGCCAGCCACTGATCTGATTGTGCCCCATCCAGGCGCTTTTTGTCCTGTACCCAGGTAGCCGGCCGCTTATCAGGGCACGCGATCACCCGGAGTTTCAGTTGTGGGCCCCCAGTCTGCTAATCTGGGCCTGCGCCAGCGGGGCTTCAGGTGAGCTCTGGGGCTGCTTTTCCACGTACACAGTCCAGGGGCTGAGGGGAGAGAGGTGCCAGAGGCCGCAGCTGCTGCGGAGAGTTCTCTAACTAGCTGCTACATGCCTCTATTTTCTTTTCCTTTTTGAGAAATTCTTCGTATTCAAGCCCCCCTGGTCCAAACAAGCACCTGGCTGCTCACACAGCCCAGCCTGGCTCTCTCCCAATAATCCTGCAGCAGACAGACCCTGCGACTGGGCTGGGGCTTCAGCCGCCCTGGTCCCTGCGCTGGTCCTGGGGACCTTATTGTCCTTAAGCACTCTTCTTACCGTCTGATCTTTCAATGTCCTCTATCTTTGGTCTCTGATCTTCATATATGCTGGAATACTGTTGGGTATTCACTCTGCTCCTCATATCAGCTAGGTATTTCACTGGCGTTGAGGGGAAGTGGAGTCCATTCCCACCTATCTCGCCACCATCTTCCCAGTTCCCCCGACAATAACAAATTTAAAAACAAAAAACAACGAGAACTCACAGATAATTGAACTATATAGAAGTCTGACAACCAAGGAGTTAAAGAAGAAACATTCATCCAGACCCATAGGAGGGGTGGAGATGGGCAGCTGAGCAGATCGGACTCGCTGCAAGGCAGCATCTGGTGTATAGGGCAGTCCCACATTTGTGTGCAGATAGACTAGGAGGCACAACTATGGAGCAAGACTGCCTGATGCAACCCAGGGTTCCAGTGCAGGGAAATAAAGCCTCAAAACCTCTCATTGAAAAAACCTGTGGGGATTGCCACAGTGGGAGAAACTCCCAACATCACAGGAAAGTTCATTGGAGAGACCCACAAACTCTCCTAGAATGTAGACAAGTCTCTCTCAGAGTTCTAGAACGTACACAAAACCACTCACCTGGGAATCAGCACCAGAAGGGCCCAATGTGCTTGTGGGTAGTGGCAGAGGGGACTGGAAGCCCACAGACTGCTGAGCAGGCCTCATGGTTCCCTCTCAGAACCACCCCCCACCCCATACAACACCACAATGCAGCCAAGAGTGTTGCCCCACCCTGGTGAATACCTAAGGCTCTGCTCCTTAGTACCCACAGGTGTGCTGAGAAAAAAAATATGGCCCAAATGAAAGAACAGATCAAAGCTCCAGAAAAAATGCAACTAAGTGATGAAGAGATAGCCAACCTATCAGACGCAGAGTTCAAAACACTGGTATCAGGATGCTCACAGAAGTGGTTGAGTATGGTCCCAAAATAGAGGAAGAGGTGAAGGCTATGTAAAGTGAAATAAAAGAAAGTGTACAGGGAGCCAACAATGAAGGGAAGGAAACTGGGACTCAAATCAAGGGTTTGGACCAGAAGGAAGAAATAAACATTCAACCAGAACAGAGTTCAAAACAATGAGGAACGGTTTAGGAACCTCTGGGACAACTTGTAATGTTCTAATATCCTAATGATGGGGGTGCCAAAAGGAGAAGAGGAAGAGCACGAAATTGAAGACTTATTGGAACACATAATGAAGGAGAACTTCCTCAATCTGGCAAAGGGAAATAGACTTCCAGGAAGTCCAGGAAGCTCAGAGAGTCCTAAAGAAGTTGAACCCAAGGAAGCACATAACAAAGTACATCATAATTATATTACCCAAGATTAAAAATAAGGAGAAAATCCTAAAGAATGCATAGAAAAGGAGACAGTTATCTACAAAGGAGTTCCCATAAGACTATCAGCTGATTTCTTAAAAGAGACCTTACAGGCAAGAAGGGGCTAGAAAGAAGTATTCAAACTCATGAAAGGCAAGGACTTACAGCCAAGATTACTCTATTCAGCAAAGCTATCATTTAGAATGGAAGGACAGATAAAGTGCTTCCCAGATAGGTAAAGTTAAAGGAGTTCATCATCACCAAGCTCTTATTATATGAAATGTTAAAGAGACTTATCTAAAAAAAGGAAGATGATCAAAGTATGAACAGTAAAATGACAACAAATTCACAACTATCAACAACAAACCTAAAAAAACCAAAACAATCTAAGCAAACAACTAGAACAGGAACAGAACCACAGAAATCACATGGAGATCACATGGAGGGATATCAGTGGGGGAGTAGAGGAATGGGGGTAAAGATACAGGGAATGAGTAGCACAAATGGTAGGTAGAAAATAGACAGGGGAAGGTTAAGAATAATATAAGAAATGGAGAACCAAAGAACTTATACCATGACCCATGGACATGAACTAAGGGGGGGATGTTTGTGGGAGGGGGGTTGCAGGGAAGAGGGGAATAAAGGGAGGGAAATGGGGCAACTGTGATAGCATAATCAATATAATATATTTATAAAATAATAAAAAATAAATAATAATATATTTTTAAAATCCTCTTGACTTGCTTCCTCTTGCTTCTTTACTTTTTCACACAAAGAACCCTTTTATGTACTTCCTGACCCTCCAACAAAATTGATTAGTTTTTTGGGGGAGGAGTGCATTAAATTTATAATTTTTAAAGGAAAACTATGTATTTATGATGTTGAACTTTTTTATTCAAAAATATATACCTTTCCATGTAACCATTTTTGTGTCCCTCGGAAGTTTGTATGACATATGGATGGCATAAAGTGAAGAGAATATGAAGAGGGATTATAATGGTGCCTACCTCACAGAATTATTGTTAAAATGAAATGAAGATAATACACAGTACTTGGCTCTTAACCATGTTTAACAAATGTAATGTAAAAAATAATAATATTTGGAACTTTACCACTACATAGAAATGAGAATGTGTTTAAATATATATATATATATTAGCCATGGATTCCTATAAAATAGGTTTAAAAATAAATAAATAATAGATTTTAAAAGAACTGAGAATAGTTTCAGATTAATTAGTTTTTCACAAGTAGATAGTGAAAAATTTTATTATTACAAGGCTCAAAAATGACACCAAGTATAGACTCAGGGGCCAGTGAGTTCAATTTGTTGTTACTATAAGAAAACCAATAAAATGGAGTCTGGAGACTCATCCTTGTCTTGGTTATCTTTTGGCTATATGACTATAGTCCCCCAATTTTTCTCCCCTTCCCCCTGTTTCATTTGTAAAATGAGGTAACTGGTTCTCAACAGCATCACTCGGGGATCCCTGCCCAGAATCTATTATGTCTGAAGAGGGCAATGTTTGGCATAAGAATTTGACTGCAATCTCCAAGTAATTTTTTGAAGTCAGTATATTGAGATACAATTTGCATACACTAATATAAACTCACTGTAAATATATACTTGGTGAGGTCATAAAAGCACACACGCTTGTAACACCACAATAAATGTATACAGCATTTGTATTAGTACAAAAACTTCCCTCATGGCTCATTGAAGTCAATTATTCCTTCACCGACAGTCTTCATTGAATGTTGATTCATATGCTCTCTATTTCTTCTCCCTATATATCACTTACTACTTTTCCCTGAATATTCGAATTTGTTGATTAAATTGTATGCTTTCATAGTTGATTTGCAAGTTAAAAGTGCAGCGACTTAATGATGTTTATATAATTAATTTCATGGCTGCATGAGCCACCATATTCTTTTGATTCTGTAGCCATAGATATCAACCATAATACATATCTACTGATCTAAATTAGGCATACCATTAGTCACACACACACACACACACACACACACACCAGCAAGAAAGTCTTGATAAACCATTCAAAAGTTAAACATGATTTCATGTCATATTAATGATACTAGTAGTATCATCTTTGTTTGCAAATGAAAAAGTTACTTGCTTACATATCAAAGAAAATCTTCCTAATAATCTTAAACTTATACTTGTTAATAACATGATAATTTTTCTTTTAGAAAGGCATTTTCCCTCCTATCTCCAATAGTCAGATTACAGTCTCTAAATTTTGTACCATTTCTCACTGAGAGAAATGAGAGTTCCTTGGAAAATGGATAATTCCAGATATTGGGTAGAAAATGTAAAAATATAAGAACAGGATATATTGTTTTTCCAAAAAGAACAAAAGCTATCAAATTCTGATGGGCTCATGGTAAAGGAAATGGGTAGTTAATTAGTTTATGTGGCCTAACTTGCAACAATTTCTGTTTTTTTTTTTAAATCTTCACTTGAGGAAATGTTTATGGATTTTCAGAAGGGTGGGGGGTGGGCAAGAGAGAGAGATGCAGAGACAGAGAAACATCAACATTGAGAGAGAAACATAGATTAGTTGCCTCCAATCCATACCCTGATCAGGGATCAAAGTCCCAACCTAGGTATGTGTCCTGATGGGATAAACTTTTGGCGTATGGAACCATTCTCCAAACCACGGAGCCACCTGGCCAGGGCAAAATTTCAGTTTGTTTTTTGTTTTCTAAATAATGAACACAATGGAGTGAAACATCTTAAATAAATGTACACATATGTAATCAGAACTTAAAAATACTAGATTAATAATATCCCTCACAATGTATGTTATTAGAATATCAGCTAATTATTCAGAAAATTAACAAATGAAAGGATAGTATCAAGCATTATTTGCTTTTCTTCATGCAAAATATTTTAGGGTTTTTTAATATATTAGTCTACTAATATTTTAGACAGTGTGGTTTAAACAACAGAAATCTGTATTTCACTTCTTCAGATAAGGAAGTGCTAGATCAAATTGCTGGCTGTTTTTAAAAATATATATTTATTTATTTTAGAGAGAGGGGAATGGAGGGAGAAAGAGAGGAAAAGAAACATCAATCAATTGCCTCTCGCATGCACCCTGACTGAGGACCAATCCTACAACACAGTCATGTACCCTGACTGGGAATCAAACCAGTGACATTTTGTCTTGCAGGATGACAGCCCAACCAACTGAGTCACACTGACCAGGGCAAGACTGTTGTGTTTTTTGTGAGAACTCTCTTCCTGGCTTGCAGAAGGTGGTGGCCTTCTCTGTTGTCCATGTACTAAATCTGTCAAGAAAAAGTCCAGCCATTGTTAATAGGAGAACATTTTGTGCAATGTTGATGTAACCTGGCAGCAAAGGAGAGTGGGCTGGAATGCACATGTGTGAACAATGACAACTTCACTGTACTAGTCAGTGGGGGTGGTAGACACCCTTGAGTGAGAACGTGTACTGTAAAGCCATTACATTCAAAATGACTGGGTGAGCAGAGGAATGAACCTGTACCAAATTTTGCATTAAGCTTGAATGTTCCCCTGTGGAAACTATTGGGATCATTCAGAAGGCCGCAGCTATGGAGAACTGGTGATTGGCAGCTTCGTCGTGACAATATGCCTGCTCCTGCATTATGTCTCATGCAGCTTTTTGGTGAAACATCAAAACACCCAGGTCACTAGTTCCCCTTCAGCCCAGGTTTGGTACCCTGCAACTTCTAGCTTATGCCAAAACTAAAGAGATTTCAGACTATCAATGAGATTTAGGAAATTAGAATAGGCCAGGGGATTGGGAGAACTGTATGAGTTCCCAAGGTGTCTACTTTGAAGGGGACTGAGGTGTCATTGTCCTCTGTACAATGTTTCTTGTATCTGGTATTATCTTCAATAAGTGTCTCTATTTTTCATATTACATGACTAGATACCTTCTGGACAGAACTTGTATAGTTCTTTCCTCAGTGGGAAGACAGCCAGCTCTGGTGTCTACTTACAAGGGCACTAATTGCTTCATGTGGCCCCACTGTCATGATCTTATCTAACCCTAATTACCTTCCAAAGGCCTCATTCCAAACACCATCCCATTGGGGGGTAGGGTTTCAGCATATGAATTTGAGTGGGGGAATAAAACATTTAACCCATAATGATGAAAGTTTTTTTAAAAAAATAAGAATTGTAGTTGCTAAATGCAGAGGAAAGGAGAAACAGAAATTAAGCATTTCACATCCTGTGAAAAATAAAAAAACAATATGTACTAGATAATAATTATCCATGGATTCTAAAGCCATGGCATAAAAGTACTTATAGGCAATTTTTTTTGTTTTTTTTTTCATTTTAATTTTTTATTGGAGGAATAAGCCTAACTCTACATGAGCCCAATGATTCACATTAGCATCACTGAAAGTTGTGGTGGATTGAATGAATGGTCCCAATTCTTCAGCCCTTTTTTTTTTTTTTTTTTTGCCAAGTTGAACTTGGCTTGGCCATTTGATTTGTTTTGGCCACCTGCACATTTATAGAAATACTATGCCAGGTTCAAGCCTAGCCTTCAGGAAGCTTGATGGTTTTTCCCTTATCCTCTTGTGGCTTTTCCATTCTGTTGAGAAGTAAGCCTAATGTTCCAAGGTAGATGAGAGACATTTGAAGCAGAGCTCCCCTCGTCATCAGACCCTGATATGTAACTATGCTCCTCAAGTGTAGATCAGCTGAAACACAGCTGACTCACACACCCGTGAGAATAATAAACACTTCTTGTATGCCGTGGAGATTTTGTGGCTTTTATTTTTTTGTCCACCAGCATTATTGTGCTAATAGCTCAGAGATACAAAATGAAATGAATTAACACTATATGCCTCATGTGATGCAACAGGAAAGATATTGCACAGCCTATGAATCAGTCTTGCCCAAAATAATTAAACTTTAATCTGGTATTTAATTATTGCAAATAAAAGAACAAGTTAAACTATATCACAAAGAAGCAGTTGAACATTCTGTGAGTCAAGTGACTCTTTACTTACAAAAAAGTAAAAAGAGGCCAAAAGAGAAGAAATAAAGAGAAAAATAAAAGGAGAGTTATAAAAAGAGACTTTAGAAATATATCATCCTAGTACCCCTTAAACTTATATAGTACTGTATGTAAATTGTCTTGATAAAGTGGGTAAGTGCTGCAAATGGATATTGGGTACTTATTTGAACCAATCCATTATAAGAAAAAATGAGACAATTAATGTGATGTGAATATGAAGTGGATATTGAGGAATTACTCTTTTTTTAATAATTTTTTTATTGTTGTTCAAGTACAGTTGTCTCCCTTTCCCTCCCCGAGACACTCCCCCATGCCTCCCTTCTCCACCTTCCACCCTTGGACCTACCCCCTTTGGCTTTGTCCATGTGTCCTTTATGCATGTTCCTTGGTGGCCCTTCCCCTATTTTCCCCCCATTATCTTTCTCACCCCCCTTCTAGTTACTGTCAGTTTGTTCTTTATTTTAATGCCTCTGGTTATATTTTGCTTGCTTGTTTGATTTGTTGATTAGGTGCCACTTATAGGTGAGATCATATGGTATTCGTCTTTCACCACCTGGCTTACTTCACTTAGCATAATGTTCTTCAGTTCCATCCATGCTGTTGTGAAGGGTAGGAGTTCCTTCTTTCTGCTGCATAGTACTCCATCCTGTAAATGGACCACAGTATTTTTATCAACTTATTTGCTGATGGGCACTTAGGTTGCATCCAGCACTTGGTTATTGTAAATTGTGCTGCTATGAACATTGGGGTGCATAGGTTCTTTAGAATGGGTGCTTCAGGATTCTTAGTGTAGAAGCTGAGCAGTGGAATTGCTGGATCAAAGGAATGATTCTTTTCTTTTCTTTTTAATCACTTTTTATTAATGTTTGAATAGATTTGTCTCCATTTTCCCTCCACCCCTCTGCCCTGTCCTACCCACCCTCACCTCCCGCCCTCAATCCTACCCCCCCTTTGGCTTTATCCATGGGTCTTTTATACATGTTCCTTGAGACCCTTTCCATCTTTCACCATTATTTCCTCCCTCCACCCTTCTGGTTAGTGTCAATTTGTTCTTAATTTGATCTCTGGTTATATTTTGCATGCTTGTTTGTTTTGTTAATTAGGTTTCACTTATAGGTGAGGTCATATGGTATTTGTCTTTCACCTCCTGCCTTACTTAGCATAATGCTCTCCAGTTCCATCCATGCTGTTGTGAAAGGTAGGTGCTCCTTCTTTCTTTCTACTGTGTAGCATTCCATAGTGTAAATGTACCATAGTTTTTTGATCCACTCATTTCCTGATGGGCACCTAGGCTGCTTCCAGCACTTATCTATTATAAATTGTGCTGCTATGAACATTAGGACATGTAGGTACTTTTGATTTAGTGTTTCAGGATTCTCAGAGTATAATACCAGTATTGGAATTGCTGGGTCAAAAGGCAATTCAATTTTTATTTTTTTGAAGAAATTTCACACAGTTTTCCATAGTCTGCATTCCCACCAACAGCATACTAGGGTTCCCTTTTCTCCACAGCCTCTCCAACACTTGTTGTTTGTTGATTTGTTTATGATGGCCATTCCTGTCTGTGCGAAGTGGTATCTCACTGTGGTTTTAATTTGCTTCTCTCTGATGGCTAGTGATGTTGAACATCCTTTCATATGTCTCTGGGCCCTTTGTATGTCCTCCTTGGAGAAGTGTCTGTTCATGTCCTTTGCCCATTTTTTAACTGGATTGTTTGTCTTCCTGGTGTGGAGCTGTGTTAGTTCTTCATATATTTTGGAGATCAAACCCTTGTCCAAGATATCATTGGCAAATATATTTTCCCATAGAGTTGGTTCTATTTTCATTTTGCTAATGTTTTCTTTAGCCATGCAGAAACTTTTTATTTTGATGAAGTCCCATTTGTTTATTCTTTCCTTTATGCCCCTCGCTCTAGGGGACATATTCATGGAAATGTTGCTGTGTGGAATATCTGATATTTCCCTGTCTACATTCTCCTCTAGGACTTTTATGGTATCACAATTTATATTTAAGTCTTTTATCTATCTTGAGTTTATTTTTGTGTATGTTGTAAGTTGGTGGTCGAGTTTCATTTTTTTGCATTTATCTGTCCAGATCTCTGAACAGCATTTGTTGAAGAGGCTATTTTTACTCCATTTTATGCTTCTTCCCCCTTTATTGAATATTAATTGACCATAGAGACTTGGGTTTATTTCTGGGCTCTCTATTCTGTTCCATTGGTCTATGTGTCTGTTCTTATGCTAGTACCAGACTGTTTTGATTACCATAGCCTTATAATATAGTTTGATGTCAGGTATGGTGATCCCTCATACTTTGTTCTTCTTTCTCACAAATGCTGCAGCTATTCAGGGTTGTTTATAGTTCCACATAAATTTTTGAAATGTTTGTTCTATAACTCTGAAATATGCCATTGGTATTTTAATAGATATTGTGTTGAATCTATAAATTACTTTGGGTAGTATGGACATTTTGATGTTAATGCTGCCAATCCATGAACATGGTATATGCTTCCATTTATTTGTGTTTTTCTGAATTATTGTTAAGTTAGTACATCATTCAAAGCCATGTTAATTATGTAAAGTAGTAGTCTTGAAACTGTTATTGTGGTTAACTCAATAAAAGAAAACTCTTAAAAATATTTTCTCTTACTAAAAAAATATATTTAGAAATGTAATTAGTTCCTAGGGATCTTGTTATGAACAAAAATTGAATTCAAAATAGATATCAAGACTTTATTTATTTCTTTATTTTTAAAGATTTTATTTATTTATTTATTTTTAGAGAGAGGGAAAGGGAAGGAGAACGAGAGGAGAAAAACATCAATGCATAGTCACCTTTCACATGTTCCCGACTGGGGACCTGGCCTACAACCAAGCATGTGCACTGTCTGGGAATTAAACTGGTGACCTTTTGGTTTGCAGGCCAGCACTCAATCCACTGAGCCATACCAGCCAGGGTGATATCAAGACTTTATATGATCTTACCTATAAGTGGAATGTAATCAACAAAACAAACAAGCAAGCAAAATATAACTAGAGACATTGAAAATAAGAACAAATTGACGGTAACTAGAGGGGAGGTGGGAAGGGATAATGGGGGGGGAAGGGGAAGAGTCTTCAGGAACATCTATAAAGAACACATGGACAAAACCAAAGTGGGGATAGCTGGGGCAGGGTGAGTGGTGGGGGAAATGGGGACAACTGTACTTGAACAACAATAAAAAAAAGAGTTAAAAATAATAGTAAAATAAAATAAAATAAAATAAAAAGACTTTATTATCCTCCCTGGTCAGATGGTTCAGTTGATTGCATTGTCATCCCATACACCAAAAGGTCAAGGGCTCAATTGCTGTTCAGAGCAAATACCTAGGTTGCAGGTTCAATCCCTGGTCAGGGGAAGTATATGAGAGGGAACCAATCTATGTTGCTCTTTCACATCAGTGTTTCTCTCTCTCTCTTCTTTCCACTCTCTCTAAATTCAATAAACATATCCCTGAGTGAGGATTAAAATAAAGTGTTTGATATCCAACACAATAGAAATTCTAAGCTTAAATTTACAATAGTCCAAAACTGGAAAATATTAATGAAGAGCCACTACCAAACTTTAAGCATTATGTCTGTTAAATAATGTTTGGTATCTATGTAACCAACAAATGCTGGAGAATTGACACAATGCAGTGGCAAAACTGAACACATTCCACTGAACTCGGATGAGGTACAGTGGGTCTATTTCCATATATGTGTATATGCATACATATTATTTATATGCTTTCCTATCAAAACAAATAAAAGGAAATTATCATTTCCTTTTATCAAAAAATTTAAAATTAGATTGTATTAAATTCATGTTGATGAGTACACTCATATATAATTTCTAGTACTTCTATGGTATGTTCTCACTAATCATTTGAAATTTGAAAGAAATTACTTTCTTTAAAATTAGTATTGTATTTTTTGAAAGAAATTCTATCATTGATTTCTTGAATTTCCCTTTTAACTAAATAGGTTAATAAGAATGATTTCAAACTTCCTAATATTCTCCACAATTTCAGAAGTCATGGAATAATTCTTACATCAATTATAACTCATTATGAGGACACTACAATTTAGGTATGTAAACTAAGAAATAGATTCTTACCTGCTTGTCACAGTTGTTGAATAAGTTCTGAACAACAACAACATGGCACAGAATAAATGCAAAAGAACAAAAATGTGCAAATGATAAATATTTACTTTAATCTAAAAAATTACCTTTTATGTCTAGGTGATTGATCACTAACTTTTGAAATGATGGTCTTCAAAATAGTGATTGACTCAGTGGTTTTCACATTAAACTATAGTTTGTGACAAGAAAAGTCCTTTTGTATTTCTTATGGTGGCATAAATGTTTTACCAAAAGAAATTTTATGTGATTTAATTATTTATATAAACTATTAAAAATGATAAAATAGATAAAATTTGTCATATAAATCAAAATTTCAGAAAGAGCTACAAAAATTATTATTGTTCTTTAGATTGATATTATTATGAGATTATTTATTATGTTTAGAAAAGAGGTTACATATGTGTATGAATACAACAGACTATTTTTTAAATGTACAGGTTTTAGTTTTAGAATTTTCAAATTGGATATATTATACATTTTATCCAATATTTTGTGTCTGGTTTACATTATGAGTATCCTCAGATATGATTATTCAGTGGTGATATATGCATTAATGTTGGAGAATTTTAAAAAATTAATGTATTATCCAGTAATTAGGTCATAAATGTGGATTGTAAAATCGCATTAAGAAAAGAAACAAAGGATAATCAAAACTATTTTGCTTTACTGTATTATTATTTATTTGGACTAAACATTTGTGAAAGTTATGTAATAAATTAAGTCTGGAAATTTGTTAATCTGAGTTTATCACTGAATACATATATTTTTCTTAAACATAAAAGAACATATTACCAGAAAGTGCTGTTTAATCTTTTTTTAAAAACCTAATAAATATCAATTGAGTAAAAGAATATTAATTGAATGACACATTTTATACCATTTGGGAGCTTTAATATCAACCCTATAATGACTTCTGGTCTAGAGGGATCAGTAGGTAAACCTCCTTGCACAACCAAAGCAAAAATCAACTAGACCACAAAGCAAATACCACCCAGAATCATCAGAACATCAAGCTATATGGAAGTCCATCAACCAAGGAATTAAAGAAGTCACATTTATCCAGAGGGGTAGGAGGGACGGAGACACCCAGACAAGCCTCAAGGCATGGTATCATGGAACTGGGCAGTTCTATATTTGTATGTGGTGAATAAAAATCAGAAGGGATACCTTGGGAGCAAGGGATCCCAGCAGCACACCAGACCACCAAGCCCAAGTTTCCAGTGCCAGGAAGATAAGTCTCCATAACTTCTGGCTGTAATAAACAGTGTGGGTTGGAATAGTGTAAGAAACTGCTGGATTCTCAGGAATCACCTCTTAAAGGTCCCACAAGAGACTGAGGACCTTGGCAGACTCACTCCCTCTGGGCTTCAGCACCAGGGCAGCAGCTGGAAGGGCACCAGTGGCATACAGGAAGAAATTAAAGTGTCTAGCATTAGGGTTAGTGCTGGGGGACAACTTCCTCCTGGAGAAAGCTCCAGAGGCCAGCCAGCAGCACTGTCCCCTTTCTGAGCCCTCTCACACACAGAGCCTCAGAGCAGCGACACCATATTGGAGACTCCATCAACCTGGTTCACATGAGTTGCTCTGCGCTGGCGATTACCTATGGCTCCATCCCATCCAACTCACCAGTGCACTTTTCTACAATAGGCCATGTTTCTAAGACAGGGAATAAAAGCAACTCTACCTAATACACAGGAACACAGGTAGGCTGCCAAAATGAGACAAAAAAACATGTCCCAGTTGAAAGAACAGAAAAAAACTCCAGAAAAAGAAGTAAACAAAATGAAGATAAGCAATCCCTTACATGCAGAGTTCAAAACAAAGATTTTTAGGATGCTCAAGGACCTCACTAAGTACTTCAACAACATAAAAAAGATGCAGGCAGAAACTAAGGTTACACTGATTGAAATTAAAGAAAAAAAAATATATATATAGGGAATCAACAGTGGAGTGGATGAAGCTAAGAATCAA
Source organism: Desmodus rotundus (assembly GCF_022682495.2). Taxonomy (NCBI): domain Eukaryota; kingdom Metazoa; phylum Chordata; class Mammalia; order Chiroptera; family Phyllostomidae; genus Desmodus; species Desmodus rotundus. The sequence goes on along the minus strand of NC_071394.1, from coordinate 56,983,007 downwards.
ATCAATGATTTGGAACATAAGGAAGAAAAAACATTTAATCAGAAAAGCAAGAAGAAAAAGAATTAAAAAAAAACCCAAAAACCTCACCAGGGAGGGATGGGGAAAAAAGGTCTACAACTGTAATTGAATAACAATAAAATTTTTTAAAAAACCCTCAAAGATAAGCTAAGAAGCCTCTGAGACAACTTCAAACACACCAGTATTTGAATCATCGGGGTACCAGAAGGAGAAGAGAAGAACAAGAAATCAAAAACTTATCTGAAAAAAAAAAATGAAAGAAAATTTCCCTAATTTGGTGAAGGAAATAGACACACAAGTCCAGGAAGCACAGAGAGTGCCAAACAAGTTGGACCCAAAGAAGAACACACCAAGACACATCATAATTAAAATGCTAAAGGTTAAAGATAAAGAGAGAATCTTAAAAGCAACAAGAGAGAAGCTGTGAGTTATCTACAAAGGAGTTTCTATAATACTGTCAGCTGATTTCTCAAAAGAAACTTTGCAGGCAATAACAGACTGGAAAGAAGTATTCAAATGATGAAAAGCAAGTGTCTATAACCTAGATTACTCTGTCCAGCAAAGCTATCATTTAGATCTGAAGGGCAGATAAAGTGCTTCCCAAGCCAAGGTAAAGTTGAAGGAGTTCATCATCACCAAGACATTATTACATGAAATGTTCAAAGGACTTGTTTAAGAAAACAAATAAGATCAAATCTATGAACATTAAAATGGCAATAAATTCACAACTATCAAGAATTGAATCTAAAAAACAAACTAAGCAAATAAACAGAACAGAAACAGAATCATAGGTATGGACATCACTTAGAGGGTTATCAGTTGGGAGAAAAGGTACAGGGATTAAGCAGTATGAATTAGCAATAGACAAGGGGGTGTTAAGAACAGTAGAGGAAATGGAGTAGCCAAAGAACTTATATGCATGACTCATGGACATAAACTAAGGGGATGGGATTGCTGGAGGGAATGGTTGGTACCAGGTGGAGGGTGGCAAAGGGGGAAAATTGGGACAACTGTAATAACATAAGCAATAAAATATATTAAAAATAAAATTGTCTTTATAATAATGGTAATGACTCTCATTAAACAATATATTGAAAAATGTGCTTTCTAATGTCAGATATTGTTGAATCAGGAGCATTTATATAATGACATTTGTTGTAATGCACTTTGTCGCTATTATTGAACAGTATTTTAACTATTAGCTTTCCTTAAGTAGTAATTTATTTATTTTTTGTACTATATGATATTCTTAAAAGTAATGCCAGTTAATCACAGAAGAAATAGCACATGTTCCTTACTCAAAAATTTATTGAGAATTTCATAGTGTTTACCATTCTGTTTTAGTGCTTAGAGAAAAATAAAATACCAGATATTTTCTCCATTTTTCTTATTGTAGTAAGGAATGGTGAAAAGATAATAAAACTTTTCAACAATTTATGTCTACGACTTGCTTTAAGAAAAATATTCTAATCATGCATCTTAATACCTTGTAGAAAGAAACTAATCTATATCCATAAACTCTTCAAAACAGAATCTACTAAAAAATTAGAGAGAAGTTGATGGAAGGGAATGACAAGAGGAAGAGCAAAAATTCTACCAGAAATTGGAAGAGTTAGGAATTTTACCTTATTGACCTACCACGGAAAAACAAAGTTTAATATTCCAATAGGAACTCTGCATACAATAACTCACCTATTTGTGTCCACCAGTTCCTAAGTTTAAAAAGGATACAAACCACCTCCCCCCAAAAAACATAAGCTTTCATTTGAAACTTCAAAAAAAAAAGAGCAATACTTGCAATACTTCTGAGAATTCTTGGTTGTTTACAAACTCAACATTCTAACGTTTTCATCAAAAGCTTATTCTGGGAAGTAAATGAAGTAATCTTTTTGGAAAGTAATAGGATTTTATTCCCCTGAGATTTCCCTACATCGAGGTGACCACTTCCTTAAATCAGCCAGTCAGGTGTGATGATACCTCAAGTCCCAACTGCTTGAAGCACATAAATAATAAATGAAAATGGTATTTGAGTCTGAAAAAATCATCTGCGAGGTCAGGAACCTCCTTTTTGTGAACTCTGTACGATTTGCTGTGCAGTAATAAGAGTTAAAGGTTGGGAGCTTGACCACACACTCCACTTTGCGTTGTAAACTCAAAGTGGCTACTAACCCATCACCAAGCACATCACTGAAGTGGGCTTTCTTCCCCCTTTTTTGTCTATTTCACTTTTTTACTGGTATGACTTCTGCTTTCACTCCAGGATAGCTGAGAGTCAGAAATATTGGAAGGAAAAGTTAGCATTCTTACTGAGCACAAACCTGCTGCTAAGATAGTATTTTGTATTGATTTTTCCTGAAGCCTGTAATCTTGAAAGCTTGTAACAGAGGATGAGGTAAATATCATTTTATTTGCTCAAATAGGTTTAGATTAGATTGAGATGAAAAAGTAAGGACAGGCCAAATTAGGACTGAAAGCAGCAATTACAGATTACTGTTTCCAGTGGTAACAAGAATGGGTTTTTTCACTGATAAAAAGGAATTAAAAAAATAATATTCTTTATTTTATAAAATAAGTAAGTAAAAGGTAAATGTAAAATTTAAATGATTTTTAAGGGTGAAATACCATTTTTGAAGTTAAAGCATAACTTGCATGGCATGAGTTTTCCCACTAATAAAAACCCAGATATAAATTTTTAGAATTAAGACTAGCAAACCAGTAACATATATTTTTGATTATGCAATATCATGTGATATTATATATCTAATATAGCTTAAAAATATCTGTCACCTAAAGCATAAAACAATAAAATAAGCTTTAAAATTAATTCCTTCAATAATATACATGATTTCAGAAAAAAATGTGTACACACCATTCAGATGATACTGACGATTGGGCATGGAATTTAAAAGGTTTAACCATGTCTTATCTTGAGTCTGTTTTATTTCTTCATCTTCTGAGCACTTCAAACATATAAGCTGTTATTCCATCTTTAGATCAGTAGCTTTGAATTGTTCTACCTGTCATTCTGCAGTGACTAGCACAGCCAGATGTCATACAATGACTGTTTGCACTTCCATTCTTTCACACTAAATGGCAATCATTCGGTCCTTTTGATTTCTTTCTTTTATTTAGCCCTGAAGTTTTTACACTAGAATCTCATTAAAGCTGAACTAGCATACTCCTGTCAAAAAACTAATGGAAAAAGTTTAAAAGTGAAATGTGTCCCTTCTTTTGTCACTACTGGGGAAGTTGCATTTATCAAGATTTCCCAAGTTCAGCACTTTGATTTATGTTTATTGAGTCTGCTTGTCTCTTATTTCTCTCTTCATTTTCATCTAGAAAATGAAGAAAACCCAGTGAAACCAGGCTCATTTATGTACAAGGAAAGACAGAAATATTTAAAAATATCTTACCCAGTAAGAAAACTAGATAGTTCTTTACCATTTAAATTTATATACACATGAAAATAGCACTAATGTATATTTTGACATCTAAACAGATTATGAGTTAGCAAGGCAGCTTGCAATTATAAAATTATAATCCAGCTTCAAAATTAAGTGAGTCTGAGTAAATAACTGGATGGTTTATACAAATGATTATAGGAATCCCTACTTTGCCTTTCATAATCAAGAAAATATTCTTTTTATAGGACAAAAACCTATAAAATATAGGATAGTTAATATCCTCACCTATGATCAAGGTGAGGATATTAACTATGATTAAAAATAGAAATTAATAACAAGGATAGCTCTTAAATTGTAAAAGATTTATTTATGCATGTTTGCTCCATTGTGTGCAGAAAAAAATTGTCTGGGTCATATTCATATAATCTATGCACCATGGACAATGACAAATATATTCATTCAACACGAATCTCCTCCTTTCATTGTGTGCTGCTGTTCTGAAGATAAGTGAAATAGATTGTGTGCAGGATGATCCCTTTCTGAATTCCACAAAATAAGATAACTGTCTTCAGAATGCTGGCAAATTAATCCCAGTGAAATTATGAACCACTGACTAAAGACCCAGCCAGAAAGGAGTAGAAATGACAGAGGTGATTGCTGTGATTTTGAAAGTACCTTTCCTGTTCATGCTGTATTTTTTAGCTGACACTGTAGCATATTTTGTTCCCAAATTCTTCCTCCAGAAATGACATATCTAATATATCTTAATTGGGTTCATAGATTACATATAGGATATTTCTAATTGCACACATTGCTGTCTTTCCTTCTCAATACGTTGATAGGTATTTGAGCTTGAGAACTGCAACACAACTTAATTATTATTCTGAAAGCCTTTATATCTTAATCATGAATTTGTAACTAATGTTAATGGCATTTTAGAAAGATAAACGTTCTAAATACATTTTGGTAAAAATGAAAAGACTTTAGAAAATATATTTTTTCCTCATGTATCTTAAGTATTTTCTGGACCACCTGATGTAGATGAACAATTTGCAAAATTTACATAAAGAAATCTCTAGATTACATAAAATTATTCACTAAGAATTCTGTCTTCAAGGAAAAAATTTAAAATATACTCTTAAGTAATATGACCCTAAACAAAATTAGAAGGTTTAAATTCTAGAAAATGTAGTATCTTTTAAAGTGGCCTTATGATTATATATTTTACACATTTATATGCATGCATGTACACAGCTGTGTGTGATGTTTGAAAATAAATTAAGTTTTAAAAAGTAAAATATTAAAGAAATCATATATATTTCATGAGCTAGTAAAACAAATATATTTATTGAAATTTATACCCATTTTCATCCAGAGTTTTAAGTTTCATATGTAAATATAATAATATTTATTTTCTGAGATTAGAAGCAATATTTAAAATATAATTACATGTATAACTTCACTGGATTTTTTTTGACCAAATTATTACCATTGTTGTAAAGACTCTATTAGCTATACAAGATCTCTAAGGCCAAATACCGAACTTATTCCGTTTTCTTTCTGTGAGGTGATTACACCAGCTAGTCGCTCCCCACCGTGCTGGAGAGACAACCTGCTGAGTGATGAGCAGTGTGGGATGAGGCTTGAGAACTTGCATCTTCAGGCCACATCTGGTGTCTTTCCACTAGGTTCTGCTGCTGTTCCTGGGAGAGTAAAGCCAGGCCCACCTGGGTGGCCTGGAAGATGCTTGTGTTTTCAGGTCCTGTCCCAATGAAAAGAAGGCTTTTTTCCTTTCTTCTCCAAGCAGTCTTGCTTGAAAAACCAACATTGTTACCTCAATACTATTTGGGTGAAATATTTGTGAAATTAAGCATGCTGTGCCATACACTTTGGAAAAGAGCGGAGAAAATAAATTATTATTTGAATTAAGAACATGTAAACAAATTGCTTTTTTTTGTAGTTGGAGGCCTGCTTGATTTTGAGCATCTCTGCAGGTGCCTGAGCTCGTTGCTATATATTAAACAATAAGAAAGACAGCAACAAAACCAGCAGGCAAATAATATAAACAGAACTGGTGAATGCTGTGCCAATTTACCCAAACAATTCTCCCTATATGCCATGGTGATTATTTGAAATATCCCTGTTGTTTTCCACAGTTTGCTTATCCCAATCTCACATATGTGACTGACAAGTTGGAAGTATTGGCTCCATTTGTGGAAAACAGGCAGAAACACAAAGATAAGAGCTTCTGTGGTACTGGTGGCACAATTACAACCCAGAAATAACACTGGAAAGATAAAATGGAAAAATATATTTTCTAATGTTACACATGAATCTCAGTGTTTAAATTCAACTTTTTGACAAGCTATGATTGAAATCCACTTAATTTTTTTCTGACAAATCTATTTGAAATTTCCCCACAGTCCTTTATAATTTGGGAAGTTAAAGTGCATTTGTTGTACCAAATGTTCAGATTTGATATAAAGTGTAGCCCTCATTATAATGAAGCTATCAAGGAAAAAGTTAATCATTTGGAAATGGATAGATTATAACTGACTTACCAGGTTTTGTATGAAGTTACAAATTATTACTAGGGATGTGAACAAGAATAAAAACTACAGTTCAATTTGATATTATATAAACAGATTCAGTGCCAAGAGAAAGATTATATTTTAACTTGTCCTCTGAGGACAATGATCTTCTGCATTTTAAATGCAATGAACTAATAAATATTTTTGTAGTTTGTGCTTCCCACACACTAGATTCTCTCAAAACTTAATTAAACTAAGTTAACAACTAAAATTTTCACTGTGTCAGTGGTTGGGAATTCATACAACATTTCAGAGTATCTTTCTATAGACTTTGAACTCTTCCCTTAAAACCTCAATTTCTATTTGGTCCCTCACCACCAGCCCTAGAATTTTTAGGAATGAAAATAATTGATCACACAATTTGGTCAGTTCACAATATTTTTAAAGTTATTGATTGATTTAGTAGCCCTTGCTTTGCACAAGCCTTGCACTTGTGCAGATAGTAGGGGAAATTAGGTCTGTTCACTATGAACTTCAATATCAGCTGTCTTGATACTAAACATATAATTAAATACTGAATTTTTACATGAGGGCAAGTTGTTTTTGTCTGAAATGGTATTTCAAGCAATGATTGAAGACATAAGTAATACTTCATGCAGAAGTTTAGATTTAACTTTACACTTCATAAGTGGGTGGTTTTTTAAGATGCAGAATTGAGGACAAAGGGCACTCTTATTAATAACAAGTTAGGGAGATGGTGTGATGAAAAAATTCTGCATTAAGGTGGAAATGTCCTGCGAGAGTGAATATAGTAACTCATATAATTCCAGGGTTGTTGAAAATAAGGAAGATAATTAACTCTTCCACTCTCATTCTATTTTATAATTCAAGAATGTGAAATTCCCATGCTCTTGTTTCTCTGTATTTTTTAATTAACTTGATGAAGCCAACATTGGGTTAATACTACTATGACACCTGTAACTCGTTCTAAGTTTTACATGCCAGCTATATACCCCATTTTTTAAAAACAATCATGATCAGGATCACTTCAAACTCATCTTTTAAAATTTCAGTTAGACCATGGACTCCCAGGCCAATCCTTTGTAGTAATCCTTGGTCAACTCACTTCTCTCTTCCTTCCAGTGATAACTTCAAATCTTCATTACTCTTCAAGGAGTCAGTACTCAATATTTATCTCCATCTTTCTTTACTGGCCTTCTACCACATCAAGGAAGAATGCTTATGCATCTCAAGGACGAGAGGTTAGTCCGTCTGCTTGTTCAAACCCAACATCATCACTAGTGTTTTTTTTATACCCCAAATTCTGGGCTCCAATCTCCTAAGTGTTTCTTCTTACTGGGCTTTTAGTCAATACACCTATTTGATACCTTCTTCCTGTGAATCACAAGGACAGGGAAAAAGGAAAAAACACCCAGAACTGTGAAGACCCAGTTTGCGTGTTGCTTTCTGTGGAAAACATAGGGTGCATGACCCTCTGCACCCCTGCAGTGTCCATGTTATTTCAGTTCTGAGATTCCAGTCTGTGGGCTTGTCTCATCCACTGGGCTTCGGGTACCGTGGGGTCAGCTATGGCTGCTGCATGGCTGCTGAGTTGCCATGTCTGAGTAAGTGTTAGGTAAATATTTGAGAAACAAATCAATGAACGATGGGTTATACTTGTTCTGCTCCTTTATATTCTTTTGAATTTTCCAAATTTTCAAACATGAACATCTATATTTCAAATACAAGACAAACTAAAGGAAAAATATAAACAATAATGAAATAAAGATTGTTTGTCATTTAGGATGATAAGTTGAGTGAATCTGTGGCTAAAGCTGCTAGCAGCCAAAGCAGTTATTGAAACTGATTTTCTATTAAGAATGTGACATTGATGCTTCTGGATTTTCATAACAAAATGTCAAATATGTCATAAGCTTTTTCTAGAAACAATTGGATCTAGATATAACAAATATATATTATTAGATCTATATATTATACATATTGTACTTAAATCAGTATCATGTATTACATTACTTTTATAGTTTTAAGTATTCTAATGGTTTGCTGGTATATTAGTATTAATATTTATTGTATTTGTGTAATGACAAAATTAGCTTTGGAATGTTTAGTTCTCGATGTAATCAATTAATTTTAGACCATGGTTTTTGGATAACAAAATAGCACCATCAAGTGGAAGCAAACTCAAACTCCATACCTGCCTCATAGGAGCTGCACAGTTCTTCTGGCTCGTGGCCGGAGTTTACACTGATTTTCAGTGCTGTGACTGTCGGGTCAGCATTTGAGATGTTTGACAAACTGGCTAGTCCCTTCACAATGGGAACGATCTCCTTGCCCCTCTTCCTTTTGTTTTCCTGTGTCTTTCCTGCCCCTGTATGATTCGTCTTTACCTGCCCTTATCATAATCTTAATTTCAAAGTTTATATCACTTTTCTCCAGATAATCTGTTACTCAGTAATACATTGTTTTAGAAAAGTCTCCATTTATCTTATTATATTTTACTGCAATACGCCAAACTAAAAATGTAGCTGGTTAATAGCTGGAAGTATTGTATATATTTCTGTAACATGGTTATTGACACATACTAAGTGCTCAATAAATTTGAATTGATTTATTGACTAATACAACAGATTCAATTTTCCTCCACATTTTATATTAGCAGCAAGAAAAAAAGCCTTTTTTGAGCTAAGATCCCACCATTTTTTGAAAGGCAAGATAAAAAAAAAACTACAAGTCTGAAAGAGAAAATGTTTGTCTAGAGTAAAATTAAGACAAAGTTGAGTACAACAATACATCAGATACTACAATGGTTATCAAAGTTACAGCACTTGCTTTCATAGCAAACAGAAACAAAATTGCATTTATAGGTCAGATATAAAGATAGAAGAATAAAGTGTAAGAGGGAATATTCTTGAGGGTCAAATGAAATGAAATCTTAAAACAGAGGTTCAATTGACCTCCCATTTACAAACATTGCTTTGCATTTACTCTAAACACTTTTGAAGTCAGAATACTAAAACGACTTATAATCAATATAACAACTAGACATAAATATCAGCATAGGTGGTATAACAAGTACCCACATGAAACACTGATGTTTATTATCGGTTTTGTGAGTATCCCTCATGTTACAGTAACTATAGGACACTTTAAGAAAGTCTAGGAAGCTGTTGAAGGATACTGTAAAGACCAGAGGGAAAGCAGAGAGCCTCATTTATCAAACTCTATTCAATATTGATTTAGAATCATCTGTATCTTTCACTATTAATATGACCTTGAACTGAAAATAGTTGATGCACATATGTTAAAATTGAGAAACACAACTGTATAGCTTAAAAGTCTTTAGCCACCTGAATTCAAGCTGGTTCTTTTGCTTCATAATGCTCCGTGATCATCTAGATATTATTCTTAAACTTACCTACCCAGTGCATTAGATTTGATCCTCTAGAAACCGAGAACATACTGAGCATTTATATAATAACCTGATTAAAAGCTGCTCTTATACTTTTTGCTTAAGGCAGAAGGGGTTTGAATAATCCTGTTTACAATGCAGGTAATTGCTTCTTCTGTTTCCCTACAGCCCTAGTAAAAATTATGGTTTGACGTTCTTTTTTTTTTTTTCTGTGACACTGTAAAACACAATGGCCCTTGTAAAATGCCTGAGAGATGCCTCTAGAAATATTAGCTCATCTATATGCCCCAGACTATCTAATTAAATAGAAATTGTATGTCCTCAGTATAAAACTCCCTTTGATTAAAGTTAGTCTGGGAATAGGGATGAGAAGATAATGAATTGCAGTTACCCAATTTACAAAAGTTGCTATGAAATGGCCTTTAAAAAAATCATTTAAAACTTGGATACAAATAATTTAATAAAGAGAACTTGAATTTTTCAAGCTGTTGCTGAATTCAGCTTCAAACCCCCCAGTCTATTAGTGAAATGATGGCTCCTAAAACAATGAAGCTTTTTGTAGCCTTGCACATGCATTTCTGAAAAAGATTTCTATTTAATGTTACAACCACTGCCCTCCTTCCTCCCAGTGTCTGTCACCGCCTGTCAGTTCCTGTGTGGTGGTGTGGCCTAAGCTGGCAGATCCGCTTTTGGAGACAGGTCAAAACCGCAGCAAGATTCAGTAGTATAGAAAACCCATTAATGTTGAAGGGGCATGCATGTTATAATCGCCAATGAAGCAAAGTAAGCAAGGATTCTAATAAGGATAAATTCAAACATACAAATAGGAAAAATAAACATCATCAACAAACCCTTCTGAGTCTTGGTGAAAGATTGGACTCCACAGAAGAGCAAATATAGTCTCTGGAACTTTGGAACACAGCATTAGAGGGACACAGGAAAAAAGTAAAAAGCTGCAAAAAGCCAAGAGGTTAGGATGTTCATGGTCCGTTTGGTCTGAAGTGGCCAAGTTTCTAAATCTGCAGTTTTTCTGCAAAGTCCCTTCATAGATTTTGCCTTATACAAGTGCAACTAGCATAAAGTAAATAAAATACATTTATTTAGTAATTTTTATTGGATTTGCTTACTTTTTAATCTTATATTTAGCCTCAATGGAAATATTAATATGTATAAAATCAAGAGTTGATGTAATAATTTTTCATGTAATATGATATTCCTATGTAAAACTTTAAGACAGAAAAAATTTTAAACAAAAAGTTCATCTGCCTAATTAATACCTTGTGCGGAAAGCTCTAGTTACACCAGAGTGTGGGAAACTGGGTCCAATTAACCATATTTTTATAAAGAGAGAATGCAGAGTCTTCTATGCCAAGGCAGAGGGAACAATATGGAAATGTCCAGTGAACTTTGTTGGCAGTATTCTGTCCTGTACAGAAGCCTCCCTAGTGAAGGTACAGCCACATGGGATCACTGAACACTAGATTAGAGCAGGAGGGCTTCTGGTCACGTAGTCCAAGCCCCTGGCTCACAAGAGAAGAACCAGAGACCCAGGAAGGTGAGTGACTCCTCCTTGTCCCGCAGCTGGTGGGACCTTGCCCAAGAACCCAGTCCTGCTGGTTCCCACAACTTTTTTACTCTAATGCCTACTTTGGCATCAAAAGCCATTGTACATAGAAACAAAACTTCAAAAATGCCAATTTTCACACCAATAACTATCCAAAATGTAGCATATAGTTTTCAAATATATGTTATGGTTAAAACAATAAAATAACTGCAATAAATACTTAGATGGAAAAATACAAAGCAATCTACTTGGTGAGATTCCCAACATGAGGACGTAAATGTACACAGGAGTTTACTTTGGACAAACCCATACCGTTTAACATAATGATAATGTAACAGTTATACAACTGCCACCAACACAAGAGTTCACAAGGGTTACACTGGTCAGAATGACAGTGAAACCAGGAAGGTGGCGGTGGGGTTTGGGGGCCAGGGAAGCATTACAGGGTCCAGTTAAGAGGCAGAGTCTCAGGGGCACACAGGGAGTGTTAATGGAAGCATACGTAGTTTTAACTAGTGGAGGCAGAAGGACCATGGCTGTGGAATGACGTTGAAAAATTAGGGAATGAGAGAACAACTGAAGAGAAGAAAGCAGGATTGTAGAGAGCAGATACTGGGCAGAGTGACAGTCGGGTCTGAGGTTGCTTCTCAGGAGCCAGCTACTGGTGAGTGTCCTCTGTCACTGACATCATGCTGCCATGTTTTGGAGACTATTTCTCTTATTCTGCATTTATATTATTGTACTAACTATTTCCTAGGATTCTTCCTCAACCTACATGTACCTGGAGCTATTTAATTAAACAGCAATGAAAAAAACAAGCAAACAAAAATCACAGTTTTTCTCTCAGCATTGTACATGTGTTACAAAGTCACAACAATGTTTTACCTTTTAATTTAGTCTTGAACAATTAAGACTAAATATTTTTGTTTTCTCTGGAGTTAGATTTATTGTTACCTAGCTAATAATAATCATGAAGATAATAACAAAGTCTCACATTAATCAAAATTTACATGTGGTTTGTAAAATTTCACATAAGCTATCTCATTTATAATACCACTACTATTCACTCATTCATGCATGCATTCAATAATATGCATTAAGTATACTTTATATGATGCAAACATTGTTCTAGATACAAAAATGAATGACAGAGAGAAAGTTCTTGGCTTCATAAAGCTTATAACATATAGTGGGGAAACATCCATTAAAAATAGGTACAAAGAATAGATGGATAGTGGCCTGAGGGGTAGGAGATTGGAAAGATGGGTGAAAAAGGTGAAGGGATTAAGAAGCACAAATTAGTAGTTACAAAATAGTCTTGGGGAGGTAAAGTATAACATACGGAATACAGCCAGCAATGTTGTAATAACTATTTATGGTGCCAGTAAAGTATATGATTGTATAACCACTATGCTGTATACCTGAAACTAATACAAAATAATATTAAATGTAAACTGTAATTGAAAATATGTAAAAATAATAGTATTGAATATACAGATGATATCATGTAATATTATACACTTTAAAGTTATATAATCTTATTAACCAATGCCACTTCAATAAACAATAAAAAATATTTCTTCTATATCTTATATAAAGAAGGTACGTACAAAAAAAAGACCCCCTATAGTAGCCTAGATAAGAATTGCCATTGACAGAGAATCGAACAGCAAGGGGGACCAACACCAAGAAAATAGAAAATAACCATTCATCCAGACTGGTAGGAGGGGCGGAGACTGGCACCGGGGTGGAGAGGACTCGCGTGGCTGTGGCGGGACTAAGACTGGCGGAGTGTGGGACAAATGGCGCAGGCAGTCCAAGCACTAGCAGACCCTGCGGCCCCACATTTGCACAGATAAACCCAGAGGGGCGGACTCAGAGTGGAGGAGAGCAGGGCAGGCAGAGCAGAGGGTAGCACCCCGCGGCACCACATTCGCCCACAGATAAACCGGACAAACGGCAGGGAGCGAAGCAGACCGCGTAACCCAGGGCTCCAGCTCAGGGAAATAAAGCCTCAAACCTGATTGAAAACGCCTGTGGGGATTGGGGTGGCAGCAGGAGAGACTCCCAGCCTCACAGGAGAGGTCGTTGGAGAGACCCACAGGGGTCTAGAGTGTGCACAGGCCCACTTACTCGGGAACCAGCACCAGAGGGGCCCAGTTTGATTGTGGGTAGTGGAATGAAAAATTGAAATCCGGAGGAGAGTGTGGTGGGCGCCATTGCTCCCACTCGGCCCCTCCCCCTCGTACAGCGTCACAGCTACGCGACCAGCATTACCCCGCCCCGGTGAACACCTAAGGCTCCGCCCCTTAAAGTAACAGACGCGCCAAGACAAAAAAAAAAAAAAAAAAAAGGCCCAAATGACAGAACACTTCAAAGCTCTAGAAAAAATACAACTAAGTGACAAAGAGATAGCCAACCTATGGGATGCACAGTTCAAAGCACTGGTTATCAATATGCTCACAGACTTGGTTGAATCTATTCGAAAAACAGATGAAAAAATGAAGCCTATGCTAAGAGAAACAAAGGAAAATGTACAGAGAACCAATAGTGATGAGAAGGAAACTGGGACTCAAATCAATGGTGTGGACCAGAAGGAAGAAACAAACATCCAACCAGAAAAGAATGAAGAAACAAGAACTTGGAAAAATGAGGAGAGGCTTAGGAACCTCCCGGACGCCTTGAAACATTCCAACATCCGAATTATAGGGGTGCCAGAAGGAGAAATGGAAGAACAAAAAATTGAAAATTTATTTGAACAAATAATGAAGGAGAACTTCCCCAGTCTGGCAAAGGAAATAGACTTCCAGGAAGTCCAGGAAGCTCTGAGAGTCCCAAAGAAGCTGGACCCAAGGAGGAACACGCCAAGGCACATCATAATTACATTACCCAAGATTAAATGCAAGGACCTACATCCAAGATTACTGTATCCAGCAAAGCTATCACTTAGAATGGAAGGGAAGATAAAGTGCTTCTCAGATAAGGTCAAGTTAAAGAAGCTCATCATCACCAAGCCCTTATTATATGAAATGTTAAAGGGAGTTACCTAAGAAAAAGAAGATCAAAAATTGGAACAGTAAAAATGACAGCAAACTCACAGTTATTAACGGCCACACATAAAACAAAAATGAGAGCAAACTAGGCAAACAACTAGAACATGAGGGTTGTCATTAAGGGAGTGGGAGGGGGAGAGAGGGGGAAAGATACAGAGAATAAGTAGCATAGATGATAGGTGGAAAATAGACAGGGGGAGGGTAAAAATAGTGTAGGAAATGTAGAAGCCAAAGAACTTATAAGTATGACCTATGGACATGAACTATAGGGGGGGAATGTGGGAGGGAGGGGGGTGGGCAGGATGGAGTGGAGTGGGGGGGGAAATGGGACAACTGTAATAGCATAATCAATAAATATATTAAAAAAAAGAATCGCATGTTATAGTTCTTTAATCCTCATAAGATATTTTATAGTATCTTGATGTGATACCTAATACATTTTTTAAAGTTAAAGTACAATAATAGCATTGATAACTATAAATTATATATTTATATTAATATAGCAATGAGTGCACTATAGGAATGTATTGGTGTTATGAAAGAATAAAATATGGGACTAACGGCTGCAATAGATTATAAGAACTCAATAGATTCTGAGGTTCTGTACTTTAATTTGAGGCTAAAAGAATGAGAGTCATCTATAGAGAAAGATATGGAAAGGAAAGGGTGAGGAATGAAGAGACTGGGGTGGGGAGCTCATTTAAAGTAGAAGGAGATGCACATTCAAAAGTCCTTTGGTGGCTGAGTGCATAGAGATTTGGAAAAACTAAAATATTGATGTACAGAAAGCCCAGAGAAAGAGGATGGGCAAAGTGGGCTAGGAAGATGCAGAGAGAGGTGTAAAGAAGATTATCTTATGCAGGTTAATAAACCATGCAAAGGTAGATTTATTTAAACTACTCAATATTTATTTCCAAGAACCCCAGTAACAGCCCTTCATTTTCTAGGGGGGCCCATTGTCTCCACTCAGTTCATGTACCCCTGGCCGAGGGTGGAGAGTAATCTTAGTCACCCCAGATTCCTCAGTGGTCCCCTTCCCTAGCTTTAACAATGGACTGGAAAGTAGGCAAGCGTCTTCCTACAGCAACTGAACCTCAGAGGTACACGTTCATTATGCTGGGGAAGTATGAGGTTGCCTATGGGTACAGACTTTAACTGTACAGCAGAATTCAGCACTTTTCAGTACAACGGCCCTTTGAAATTACTAATGGAATGTATTTGTCTACAAAAAAGAGAGAGAATTAAGGAAAGGGAAGATCTGCAGCTTCTGAGAGAGACAAATGAAAAGAGAAATCAGTGAAAAAGAGACTAGAAAGTGGTCTCATTATACTATAAGGTTCTATTTGTTATAATGTGTCCATAAACTCCTTGATGTGGAGAATTATGTCCTATGTATTACACATAGTCCTTCCATGACTTCCCCAACAGCAAGCATCATGGACCTAGACCAACAATAACAGATCAATAACTAATTAGACTTATTTGTAGTGTGAATTTAGTGGCAGGTGGCAGGGTGACACCCAAACCTAAGTTACCAATAAGCAATAGCAATTTAGTCACAGATGTCAAAACAGACCAAGGCCACCAAAAGAAAGACCATCCATCTAGAAAGAGATTAGATGTTAGATAGCATATATGTGTGTGTGTGTGTATACATACATACACACACACACATATATACACACATATATGATTAGAAGTTGATAAGGTCACTTAGTGAATTTCAGTTTTGAAAAAGAAGCCAAATAATGTCTCTTAAAGACATCAACAATAGAAAAGAAAAAAGAGAGAATGTTCTTGGTTTCACCAGAGAGAGAGAATAAAACATGTCTCTTCAATCTCTGATGAATAGAATCCTTGCAGAATCCCTCTGATCTTCCCACTTGTGCCTAGTGAAATAGACAAATTCAGAATCAGCCAGCACTTTTGACTTGGTTGTGAATGGTACTGTTTCATAGTGATAATTAAAGAAACACATGATCTTAGGACAATATTCCAGAATGGTTCTTGCTATGCATACCTTAAAATGGCTGGAGATCCTAGTGAATTCTACTTGAGGATAAAATATATGCAGTCCATCAGTACTGATTCTCTGCTAACTTTGTGAAAAATGCCTGGTGATATACACATTAGTAAGTACAGTGCTAAGTTAAAGAGAAAACTAATATTAATAATTTTAACTATAGAGTGAGAATTAATTTCACTTTGTTCTATATCTTTAGGTAAGCCAACACATTTTTAAAGAACTTCTACTTTAAACATTTTTTCAGAATCTTAAATAATTTAAACAGGGAATTAGCTTTTAACAGAGTAGTATTTTTAAAATTGTATCTTTTCTTCCTATTCCCCTGCCACATTGTCATATTTTTCATACAGAAATTTCTTATAATTAAATTTATCTACTTGTAGAAATTAATTATGTCACTGTCATCAGTGCAATTGTTTTCACAATAAGTGATATTTTAGAGCTTCTTGAATACTAAAGAAAAGTTTAAAGCTTAAATCTCCCACCAATTTTCATGCATATCAGAGTTGTTAGATAGCAAATCTATTGAAGGCTGTGAAAAATTGAGAATATATCTCCTGGTGAGCAGAGCAGCGCCTATGATTTGATCCAAATTTTTCATGGGAGCCCACTGAATGTTTTCTCTAAGAGTGAGGAAATTATTGGGATTTTAATCAAGTGGGGTCTTTCTATCAGGTTTAAGGATGAAAATAAACTCATCATCACTGGCATCCGTGGAACTATTGAGTAGGAAAAAGTGGCTTTATGATCATTTACCAGCTAGAAGTAAGTATTGTTCCTGCTTTGTTTTTCTGTTTGAAATCTGCCCAACCCTTCAGACTCCTCTTCACCCCAAGCCCCGTGCAGCACATACAGATGCTCTCTGCCTATCATGGAAAGGCAACAGTATCTCTAGGTGACTGCACAGTTTATTCTAGAATATTACCTCTGTATAAGTAATAATTTAAGTTACTTTACAAGACAAAATTTATTTGAAGATAGTTCAAAGTGAGAATCAATCATAACATTAAAAGCAAAAAAACATTTCTTTGAGATTAATCTAATATCAGTAATTTGGATTAAATTACACTGATATTTACTAAGCAGCTAACCAAACACAGCTATTATGTTGTCAATATCTGAAATTAAAACCACAAGGTATTAAATTTATTGACACCTGCGATGTGCCAAAGTGCAGCAGGTATGCAATATATGCTAATTTGTATATTTTTAATTGATAGACTTAAGAACACTATTAGAATACAGAAAAATTAAGCAGATAATACAGAGTTCCTATACCCGAATTACAGTTTTCTGTATTATTCACAACTTACTTAATATGACACATTTGTTACAATTTATGAACAAAAATTGATACATTATTATTAACAGAAGTGCAAGCTTTATTCAGTTTCATTAGTTTTAATCTAATGTCCTCTTTTGTTCCATGACCCCTCTCCAGGATATTATGTTACGTTTAGTAGTCATGTGTCCTCATGCTCCTTTCCGGTGAGACTTTCCCAGACTTTCCTTCTATTTGACGGCCTTTGCAGTTTGTATTTTCTCTAATTTTATTGTTGTTCAAGTACAGTTCTCTGCCTTTTCCCCAGCCTAACCCCCAGTCCTCCCCACCTCCCTTCCGTTTCCACCCCTCCCCCCGTTTTGTCCATGTGTCCTTTATAATTGTTCCTACAAACCCTTCACCCTTTTCCCCTGCAATTCCCTCCCCTCTCTCCTCTGGTCACTATTGGCTTTTTCTCAATTTCAGTATCTGTGGTTATATTTTGCTTGTTTGTTTGTTTTGTTGATTAGATTCCTGTTCAAGGTGAGATCATATGGTTTTGAGGAGTACTATTTAGCTACATTGTAGGATGCCTCCCTACTGGAATTCATTTTTCTCATGATTAGTTTTTAGGAACAACATCACAGATAAGAGCCATTTTTATCACATCCTATCAAGGGTACGTGTTTCATGTATGTTGATGTTGACCTTGATCACCTGAAGTTGTAGTGTCTGTCGGGTCTCCCTATTGTAACATTACTGCCCCCTTTCTACAGTGTACTGTTTAAAAGGAAGTCACTATGCATGGCACACACACAGGTAAAGAGTGGCATATTATGCTCCCTCCACTTTAAGGTAGAGTATTCACACAATTCATTTTTAATTCCTCTGCAAAGAGACTAGCTTTCTCTCCCTCATTTATTAATTTATTCAGTAATTTATTTATATTGGCATAGACACATGGATATTTATTTTATACTTTGGGCTATAATCAAATACAATTTGTTTTCTTACTCTTATTGTTCCAGGAATGACATAAAGCACTGTACTCTAACTGATAAAGCTGTGTACTATGGGGTAAAACTTCATATGACTGTACATGAATCCTGGAACGGACCAACTGAGTAAATAGATGGCAGGTGTGGGAGCCAGATGCTTCGCTGTTGGAGTGGGAATTTATAGGTAAGCAAAAGGGGAGGCTAGCGTGATCCATGTAGTTATGGACAGATTTGGAAATATTAGTAAGAATTTATGGTTAATACAGATACAGACAGTATGTACAGAAATATTTACAGATATTTCTACATACACGGATGGTATATACACATGTATTTCTTTGCTTGGCAGCTGAGAGAGCCTAAAAGAAATGGCTCGCCTGCAGCAACAATCACACCTACTGCCAGATCTAGACTTTCAATACTGTTGTCCACTAGAACAAACCAAGGTTCCTTAAAGAAATGGCTGATTTTTAGCTCTGTGACAGGAAATAGGAAACCTGAGCCTTACAGTACCGGAAATTAAGGAACTATTCAAACACACACATGCTTGTGCACACACACACACTCGCCCTGGGGGAAACCACTGCCTTGTGAGGCAGTCCAGTGGAGAGGCCCATGTTACCAAAAAACACTTGAGTGAGCTTGGACATGGGTTGTCCAGCCCCATTCATACCCTGAAATGACTGCAGCTCTGCCTGACAAAACATCTTGAGCCACAGGCACCCAGTAAAACTATGCCCCAATTTCTAACCCACAGAAACTGTGAGGTAATATTGGTTGTTTTTAGCTACTAATTTTTGAGTTAATTTTTGTATTAATATTCCCTGGATTATTATGTTTTTTAAAGATTACATATCTAGGAGTTTATTTTCCAATTAGAAATATGTATTGCAATTATGTCTTTACTTTTGCTAACAAATTTTAAAGTTTCTTTCCCTATTTGATCTTTATCTTTAATATCAATTATATTCTGCCCTAGCTGAGCATCAGTTGGTTAGAGCATCATGCTGATATGCCAAGGTTGCAAGTTTGATCCCAGGTCAGTGCACACACAAGAAGCAACCAATAACTGCATAAATAAGTAGAACAACAAATCAGTCTTTCTTCCTTCCTTCCTTCCTTTCTTTCTTTCTTTCTTTCTTTCTTTCTTTCAATATATCAATAAATAAATATTTTTAAAATATGTATTACAATCTTTTATATGCTTAATTTTTTCCTCTGTAATTTAAAAGAGTCTCAGCTTTGTCTCTCATTTCATTGATTTCATTTTAGGGAACTCAGATGTGTAGATTTGAATGAATCATATTCCTAGTTTCTGGCACACAAATATTGTCAGTTGAAAGTGTTTTTTATCTATTTTATTTATTATTTTAGAGAGAAAGAGGGAGGGAGAGAAAGGCATCATTTTGTTGTTTTACTTATTTATGTACTCATTGGTTGATTCTTATTTGTGCCCTGACCTCAGATCAGACCCATAATCTTGGCATATGGAGGTGATGCTCTAACCAACTGAGTAACTGGCCAGGGCACTCCTTTTAATCTATTTTATTACTTTCTTTCTATTCCCCTATCTCTACTCCCATCCACCCACAACAGACCATAAACATCTCAAATATTTATTTTGATTTATGTGTGTTCTCTAAAGTATAGTATTATTGGGTAGAGTGTTTAAATATATGGAAATGGGATTTTGTTGTAATTTTCATTCTGTTTCCCATTCAACACATTTCTGAGAGGCATCCATATCACTATAGGCAGGTCCTTGAATTAGTGTTGGTTTGTTCAATGTCATTTCATTATAATATTAATGAGATGCCCTGAAAACTTAATTCTTGTTTATATCATTAGCCTATGGTAAAACTGGTTTCCTTATAAGTAGTTTTGCTTAAGTCACAGAAGCTATGGGCATTAAGTGAGAATTTACAAGTACAAGAGAATAGTTTATTAACTCTGCTGAAAATTATTCCCTCATATTCACATGCCAGGCATAGTCAATGTTTTAGCTACTTAGTCATTCAAGTGATCTTCAAATCCATGTTATCAGATCTAGCATTGCCATGACCAACCCTGTGTGAACCTCTGTGATTGTTTCTGTGGGACATACACAGGAGGGCAGCTTTATTTGAGTCTACAGTGTAAATGTACTTATTTCATTAAGTTTTGCAAACTACTCTGCAAAATTCTCCAATTCATACTTTTACCACCAAATTATGTGGGCTCTTGTTTCCTGAGATTTTCAGTAATTTTTCAGAGATTCACACTTGTCCCTTCAAACCTGAGAGATAAAAAGTGTTATCTCACTGGTTTCTCCCATTCCCTAATTTTCCTTTCTTTGGTTACTAAGAGTTGTTCACTTCTTTATTTTGTAAATTTTTTTTTATTGTTGTTCAAGTATGGTTGTCTCCATTCCCCCCACTCTCCCTCCCCTGCCCCACCCATCCCCACCTCCCACTCTCAATCCTACCCACCTTTGGCTTTGTCCATGTGTCTTTTATACATGTTCCTTAATGATCTTATCCCTTCTTTTCCTCGTTATCACCCTCCCCTTCCTCTCTGGTTACTGTCAGTTTTCTCTTTATTTCAATGTCTCTGGTTATATTTTGCTTGCTTGTTTGTTTTGTTGATTAGGTTCCACTTATAGGTGAGATCATATGGTATTTGTCTTTCACTGCCTGGCTTATTTAACTTAGCATAATGCTCTTTAATTATATTAAAAAATTATCCACTTGGACTCTACCTGTTTACATAATTTGACCATGGTTTCTGCATTGGGTTTCTTGTATTTTCTTGCTGACGTAAAGGAGTTCCTTGGATAGTTTTATATTAATTCCTGTAAGCTTCAGGCATTGAAAAAAATTTCTTTGTTATTTCCCTATTGTTAAAATTTATCTATGGTCCAAGTTTTTGAACTGAAGTCTTATGTTTTGAGAGTAGTAGTAATTAATAAGTTTGCTCCAATGATTTGTGATTTTTGAATCTTTCTTAACAAATCTTTTCTTATTCAATGATCAAAAAGATACTTTCCTCCATTTATCTTGTATCTTTAATTCACTTGAAGTAAAATTTTATATTGTGTAAGTATAGATCTTTATTTTTTCATAGTGAGCCAATTTTCCCAATACCACCTACTAAGTAACTCATTTATTTCCTTTTAATTTGTCATTCTTCTTTCAGTGTTATATTTGTGTTTTCCAACACAAATAACTCACTCATTTTTTGGTTATTTTCATTTTTTAATATGTCTTAGTATCCAAAAAGACAAGTTATTTCTTTTTACTAGCCTCATCTATTGATGAAATGTTATTTATTCTTCCTCATAAATGTTAGAATCAGTTTGTTAAGGAAAGCCAAGAATGCTGATGGGGTTTTATTGTAATTTAGTTACATTTGTAGATTAATTGGGGCAAATTGACATCTCTATTATGTCTTACCATCCATGAAAATCATGTCTCTTTTCATTTATTCAGTTCTTCTTTCATGTTCTCCTATGGTCTAAAAATATTCATAGAAAAGAAAATGTGCATTCCTGCTTAGGTTAGTTTCTAGAGAATGCTATTATCTGTTATAATTTCTAGATGGTTAATTTTTGTAGGTTGATCCTATAACTGACAACCTTCCTGAAACCTCATATTTGTTTTAATTCATTAATTCTCTTGGATTTTCTAAGTAGACATTCATGTCATCTGTAAATAAAAACAATTTGGACTTTTATATCAACTACCAAATATTTCATATCTAATTTTCATAACTAGTAGTTTTAATTTGTTTTATTGTTTACTTTTGCTATATTTTTCATATCTATTTTAGTAAATTACTAAACTTATTTTACATTCTTGGTCCATTTTTGCAATATTTCTGCTTCACATGATATATTTTGTTTGGTTTGTTGTGTCTCTTTATTTTGGCTTGTGGGAATAGATTCTTTTTGGGCTATAGGTGTCTCAGTCCTAGAAAATGTTTGGGGGGAGTTAGAAGGCCACACTCCAGTCTCTGGTGAGTACAGAATGAAACAGTTGTTCTTAGGGTGGAGATGGTCAAGTGGAACAGAATTGCAGTTAATCGCACTCATGATCACCAGCTCCCCTTCAGGTCCCCCAGGAAAAGTAGCTCTGGAAGGAGAAATCCCTGTCCACCAACCGTAACTGACTGGAGGTGAAAAGATGAAGTGAATGCCTAAGAGATACATTTATTCCACCCAATTTCTAACTCTGGCACATTTTTGTGTCTCCATGGCTTTCTATCTCCAGCTAGCTACACAAGAATTATCAGCCATTACTATATGTTGCTGCAGAAATGGAGCAAGAAATTATTGGCATAAGCCAATGGTGGGTGAAAGAATGGATTAAAAAATTAAACTGTTTCTTTCCAGCTTATTCCCAGAATGCTGTCATCCAGCCCCTGCTCCAAGTTGCAGAGAGCCTCTCAAGGCCTCTGGGTTACATAAAGTCAGGAGGCATCCTCACATCATAGTCATTGTGGATAGATTTTTCTGGAAATGCATTGTACAACCATCCTAGCTGTATCCAGCAATGAGAACTACTCTTTCCCAAGTCCACGTATATTCATTCAGAGGAGCCATCTAGAATCACCTCAGAGATTTCTAGTTCATTTTTATTTGGTCCCATACTTTCCTCAATAGTTCCTCCAGAGTTCAGAGAAGGAACCAGCATCTAAACTATTTTATAATCTTGGCAGGAATCCAAAATAACAATATCATTTCTAATTGCACTTGTTTAACCTCTCTCTCTGTCTCTGTCATTATTACAGTAGACAGCATCTCCAGTGCTATAATAAAAGAGTAGTCATAATTCTCACCAATGCTTTCATCCTCGTCTTAAAGGGAATGTGACTAAAATTCCTTCCTTAAGTCTTATATTGCCTGCATATTTTGGCGGGATGACCCTAAGGAATTTCTCTTCATTTCTTGCATACTTCATATGCTATAGTATTTTAAAATCATAAATAGGTATTAAAGTTCATAAATCTATAATTTTAATGTTATAAATAGGTTTAAAGTGATAAAATACCAAGTACTTTTATAATATTGTATTTGTAATAAATATAGTGTTTTACTAATACAGAGTTTTTGTTCTTATTGTTAAGGTTTTGTTCTTATTTCATTATTTCATCTAAAAGTGATAGTGTCTGACTTTTTATCTCAAATGCATTTTTCCTTCAATTGTTATACTGAAATGTGCATACACTTGAATTTCCAATGTAGATTCCATTTCTGAAGTGGTATGATTAGATAAACATTATTCACTCTGTTACTTAAGAGACTACTTCAGGGAAAAACTTACACTTTTCTTTTTTTCTCCCTGAGATGTCTGCTTATTTTTTTTAAAAGCCAATTTTTTTTTCTTTTGTCAGACATACATACAAGGATTTAGAAATAGTTATACCTTTTTCAGAGCTAAGAAGACTTTTGCCATGTGTTGGCCTTAATTTTTTTCAGCAATTTCTTTTTTAAAATATATTTTAATATTTATGCTATTCCGGTTGTCCTAGTTGTTCCCCCTTCATAGTCCTCCACCTGGTACCACCCATTCCCTCCAGCAATCTGCTCCCTCTTAGTTCATGTCCATGGGTTGTGCATATAAGCTTTTTGGCTTCACAGTTCCTATTATTATTAACATCTCCCTGTCAGTTTTGTAGCTACCAGTTTATACTTCTTAATCCTTGTACATTTCCCCACATTCTCCTCCTTCCCACTCCCAGCTGATAACCTTCCAAGTGATGTCCAAATCTATGATTCTGTTCCTGTTCTGGTTGTTTGCTTGGTTTGTTTTTTTACATTCAGTTGTTGACAGTTGGAAATGTATTGCCATTTTAATGTTCATAGTTTGATCTTCTTTGTTTTCTTAAATAAGTCCTTTTCATATTTCATGTAATAATGGCTTGGTGATGATGAACTCCTTTAGCTTTACCTTGGCTGGGAAGCACTTTATCTGGCCTTCAGATCTAAATGATAGCTTTGCTGGATAGAGTAATCTAGGTTGTAGATACTTGCTTTTCATGACTTTGAATACTTCTTGCTAGTCCCTTCTAGCTTGCAAAGTTTCTTTTGAGAAATTAGCAGACACTCTTATGGGAACTCCTTTGTAGGTAACTCTCTGCTTTTCTCTTGCTCCTGTTAAGATTCTCTCTTTATCTTTAACATTTGGCATTTTAATTATGATGTGCCTTGGTGTGTTCCTCTTTGGATCCAACTTGTCTGAGACTCTCTGTGCTTCCTGAACTTGTATATCTATTTCCTTCTCCAAATTAGGGAAGTTTTCTTTCATTATTTTTTCAAATAAGTTTTCAAGTTCTTGCTCTTCCCCATGTCCTTCTGGCATCCTTGTAATTCAGATGTTGGTATATTTGGAGATGTTCCAGAGGCTCCTTATTCTATCTTCATTTTTTAAAATTCTTTTTTCTTCTCACTGTTCTGATTAAGTGCTTTTTTCTCCCTTATGTTCCAAATCATTGATTTGCTACTCAGTTTCACCCACTCCACTGTTGGTTCCCTACAGATATTTTTTTAAAATTTCACTTAATGTAAACTTCCTTTCTGCCTGGTTCTTTTTTATGCTGTTGCTGTACTCAGTGAGTTCTTTGAGCATCCTGATATCTAGTGTTATGAGCTTTGTATTTAATAGGTTTGTTATCTCCATTTCATTTAATTCTTTTTCTGAGTATTGCTCTGTTCTTTCAATTAGGCCATATTTCTTTGTCTCCTCAATTTGGCAACCCCTCTGTGTTTGTTCCTGTGTAGTAGGTAGACCTGCTTTGACTCACGGTCTTAGTAGTGTGGCCTAATGTATTGGAACCTGTAAATTGTGTGGGGCAGAGCCTTCTGTGATCGCCACTTCAGGCAACCTATTTCAGCACTTTGTGGCTTTGTATTGAGGGAGGGCTCGGAGAGGGGACAATGCTGCTCTCTGGCTTCTGGAGGTTTGCCTGAGAAGAAGCCATCTCTCAGCATTCGCCCTGTTTCCAGTCTTCTCCCTTTCTCCCCGTATGCCACTGTGCCTTCCCAGCTGTTGCCCTGGTGCTGAATTCCAGAAGAGGTGGGTCTGTATAAGCCCTAAGTCCATGTGGGCCCTTTAAGATGAGTCTACTGATATTTTGTTGGCAGTTTCTTCTGCCCCCTGAATCCCCATGAGCTTTTACAGCCAGAGATTATGGAGATTTCACTTCCTGGCTCTGGAACCTTGAGCTACTGGGTGGTCTGCTTTGGGGCTGGGATCTCTCACTCCCGAGGCATCCCTCCCAATCTTTATCTAACACACATGAATGTGGGACTACCCATTCTGCCTCCTCTCTGCACCACTCCAGTGGCTCTGTGCCTCTGTGCCTCTGTGCACCTCTCTTCTCTCTGAGTCTCTGGCCCTCGTATGTGTCTGGATGAATGTGGATTCCTTAAGTCTTTGGTTGTTGGACTTCCATATGACTCAATTTTTTGTGGGTACTTGATGTTATTTGTTTTGTAGTCTAGATGTAATTTTTTCTGCAGTTGTGTGAGAAGGAGAAGCATGTTACCTATGCCTCCATCTTGACCAGAAGTCCCAAAGCTCAGCAATTTCTTGAGAGTTGATATCATATGACGGTGTTAACAAATTTATTTAGGGATATGCCTTTAGGGATATGTTTATCTCCCTAAAGCACCTTAAATCTATCCTAATTTCATCAAATACATTCTATCCTCAGGTATAATAGAGAAAGAAGGCCCAATTGTTATTTACTAGGTAGTGTACTAGCCACTGGAAAAATACTGTTTTATTTAAACTCTGGACAAAAAGCCAGAGAAAACTCTCACAATGCCCTCTACCCCAAAGCCTGCAACCCAACTTATATTGAATTGTTTGTTTTTTTAAGTTTACCAAGATTATAGTTGTGTAAAGATTTTCTCTAAGACAAAAACTAAGTGCCCTGCTATGAGAACCTTCTTAACTTCTATCGAAACTCAGTTTATATTCCCACAGATGTCTAACAAGCTCTGGATATGGTCTTGGATTATAGACAGGGAAAAATCAATAGCCTGCTGTCTCAAAGGCACCAATATAGATTATGAATCACAGCCAGGAAGTTGTCAGTGATTTCAGCTGCCAACTGCGCTCCCATAAAGATATTTGCTACCTCATATTGTTTTAACATGAAGCTTTCAGATATGAAATAGAACAGGTCTCTTTTGACAAAAACATAAGAGAATTTTAAATAAAACAATGAAAGCATAAAATATAGTGGTGCTCTGAACTGATCAAATAAAAAATACACCTTCCCTGCTCTCTCACCTACTACACAAAAGGCAAAGATCTGCATATGGGTCTTGCTGGCAATTATTGGTGTCTTTTGCCTCCTGGCAGGATCTCCGTATACACACAAATGCAGTTGCTTGGATGGATTAGTGAAGCCAATCAATGGCCATAATGAGAAATGGTCTAAATGAGGGAAGTAAAAAATGACATAGAACCCTGGAGCTTAAATGGATTTCATATTAGTTAAGTCATCTCCTGTCATTGACAAGTGAGGAAACTGAGGCTCAGAGAGAATGCAGGTAACTCAGCCAGCCAGAGTCACTCAAGTAGGAGATTTCAGAGGCAAGATTAAAAACTTTCTGTGAATTACATTTACTTAAGGTATTTGTACAAGATGCTGAATAACTGTTTGATGAATGTTGCTTGGAAGCACATGCAGGATTCCTCTCCATAACATATAAAAATAAGTAGATTTTAAAGAATATTTTAAGTGTTTTGAGTTTAAAAGTATTAAAGGTACTATACACTTATAATTAATGTAGAGATTATGACAAAAATGTTAAGTATTCCTTCAGTACCAGTCATCTTTTATCATCTTGTTTCCAAAAGATAGATAACTTTCTGAATAACAGTTTTCAACAAAGAACTAAACCAAACAAAAGTAGAGAAAGTCAGAGATCCAAACAGCTTTAGCGTTAACCTAAAAGTACTTTGATAATAAAAGTTCATTCTTTTGATAATTTATGGAAGAATTAGGGAGGATAATGTTTCCATTTTCTAACAAGAAAAGTTCATTCTTTAACTCATAGATGAGGCATGAAAGAAATGATGGAACTGGATTTTAGAAAGGCTTTCATTTCTTCCCCACATGATTTCTGATTAACTGGTTCACTCGTGGGATATTTTCCATTCTGCTTTTAGGTGGTTGATAGACATAACTTGAAGACTGAAGCCAAAGGTAACAGCTTAGAATTACCTCGGGCTAGCCTGGATGCTAGTTCAAGAGGTTCCTCACACATCAAGGGTCTCAAGAGTTGTCTAGTGAGTATTTTAGTGGAGAAAACAAAAATTCTCCAATTAAGTTTACATATACAGCAGGATGGCATAGGAGAAATAAAAGCAAATGTAAGTTTCAAAAGTAGTGCTTGGGCACAAAGGTTAACATACTTCTAAATACATTAAAGATGAATCTTATAAGAATGAGCATGATGAAAATGTCAGTCTTCTTTTAATTGGCATTCTATTATGTTCAATGATCTCAAGATACAAAAGATGTTAGAGACGATTCATAGAAGAGAAGCAGAGGTGTTTAAAGAGAGAATATTTATTCCATGGAAATGAAAGTAATTCTGTCTTTAAAATAGAAAACCTGAGGGGATATTGAATGATTTTCTTCAATATGGAAGAAGAGTATTGATTCTGGAGCATTACCTTTATGAAAGGCCAAATATTAATTTGTAGTTTCCATGATGGCAAGGACACTGTATACCTACCTACATAGTTAGATTTGTGTTCCCTGAAAATGTCTGACTCCTTGTGCTCCCTTAGTGTTTAGGGATCAATGAAATAGGAAGCCAGGGAGCTCTATACCTTCTATGCTGAGAAAACCAGCAAATGCCTGCTCAGTCCTGGGCTACACCCACACCTTCTTCAGTGAAGTCTGACATGCAGCCTGTAGGTGCTTTTTCTACTTCCAAGTCAGTCCTTCCTGGAATATACTCCTTCACTTTTGGCTACCCTTTAGAGCACTCATTACAATTTATAGTTGTTGCTTTATTATAATTTAAATATTCATTATATATACATATACTTTTTAAATATTCATTATATTAAACTTCCCTGATTCAAATTACTGTGTGGTTCAGTCTCTTAATTGTACTAAAACTTTTAATTTTCATTTTTTAACTTTTATCTTTTTTCAATTTTTATTTTAAAAATGTTTCTTACACACTTTAAACTTCTGCTTTTTGTTTACATTTTAATGTTTCAATTGAAGTATTTTCCTTTAAATTGATTATGATTGCTGATATGTCTATACTGATATTCATCACCTTATTTTGTGCTTTCTGTTTCTTCCTCTTTCATTTCTTCCTTCTCTTTTTCTTTTTTTTTCTTGGTGGTTGGAAATAAACATGCTTTATTCTTCTTAATAATCTTTGCATGCATGTTTAAATTAATACAGTCTCATCATTATCTTTAATCCTCCTGAAAAATGTTTTTGCTCTTATCAACTGCCTTCTGACTTATTTTATATGATTGAAAAAATTCTTTGTTATCTCTTAATTTTTAATCTCACAAATTAAGCATCATTGTTACTGTTTAATCAGTTATATTGTTTGGGTTTATCAACAAGTTTACATTTACTTTTACCACAATTTCTTCAACATTTTACATATTTCCTTCTCTGGACATTCTTGCTTTTTTCCCTTTTCTTTTTCCTCAAGGTATATCCTTTAAATTTTCCTTTAGTGAAGGTCTTGGTAATAAACTCATTTAGTTTTCTTTCTCTGATATGGCTTTTTGTTCCTTAAAAATATAATTTTTACTGATAGTTTCTTCAGAACTTTCTAGATATTTCTTGATTTGTATTTAGTATTTGTTTATTTGAAAATTTTGTTTTCATTTTGCTTCCTTTGTTGACTCTAAGAAGCCAATTATCACTCTAATTATTATTCATTTATAGGTAATTTTCTGATCATTTTGAAATATTATTGTTTGTCTTTGGGAATATGTAGATTCATGAAAATGTGGCTATCTTTTTATATTAGAAATGTTGGCTTTTATTGTATTAGTCAGGGTTCTCTGGAGTACCAAAATCAAATAGGTGATAGATAAATAGATAGATAGATAAATAGATGATAGATGATAGATAGATAGATGATAGATGGTAGATAGATAGATAATGATTGATTTTTAAGGAATTGGCTCATGCATTTGTGGGGGCTGGCACATCTGAAATCTGCAAGGCAGACAACAAGCAGGCTGGAGAAGACCTGAGGAAGAGTTGTTGTTTCAGCCTGAGTCAACAGGCAGTCTGAAGGTAGAATTCCTTCTTGCTCAGGAGATGTCAATCCTTTCTATTAAGGCCTTCAACTGATTGGATGAGACCCACACACATTGGAGGGAAATCTATTCTACTCAAAATCCATTTATTTAAAAGTTAATCTCATGCAATAAAACACCTTCACAGAAATATCCAGAATTAATGTTCAACCAATTATCTGGGCACTGTAGCCCATCCAAGTTGGCATATTCAATTAACCACCACAAATCCACAACTTATCAATTTGGCACCTGTGTACATCTTTTTAGTCCATACTTAATTTCCAAATTAGGACAATAACAAGGTCATTCTTCCACCTAGCATAACACAACTATCCTACATACAATTGAAAATGTCTGAAATAAATAAGTGTTTCTGTTTGGAATGAATGTTTTGCTGGTCTACCCAGAGAGAGTATCCTGGATTTACATGGGGTCTCTAGCCTTACTTGCAGTTTGCTTAGGCCCTGAGATTTCTGTTTTCTCTCCTAGTGCTTGTGGGTCATTAATCCTATGTTCTTAGGCTCCCAGGAGGAGGGGTTCCCTCAGGGAATGCTCTTTCGCAAACATATTTTTTTTATTTTTTCTTGTTTTGGTTGTGTCTCTTACTTTACTGACACCTTAGCCATACTTTAAAAGAGATGTTTATTATATTTTAGGCAGCCTTTTTAGGTGTTCTGCTCCAGAAAAGTTTTTTTCTGCAAAATATAGTCAATCTTATGACTAGAAATGGAAATACCTCATTCTCTCTTTTACACATTTCCATCAGGAATTTGTCCTCATTTCTCTGCAGAAATTTCTCTTTTGAAGCTCACTCATGAGATCCATTTGCCAAATCTCATATCTTGCTGGGCTATGGTTGGTCAACCTCAGCAGTATTTGACAATTGATCTCTTTGTTCTTCTTGAGAAAAAAATATTTCTTTTGATACTTTGCTTCTATTCACAAGTAAACTATATAGTTTACTTCTTGTGTCACATGTTTGCTGTCACTTTGCTGAGTCTGTCCCCTTTCTCTGGGCTCAATCACCAGATTGTTTCTCTTCTCAATTTACACTCTTAATAATTTTGTTCACTTGAGCTTTATTTTATAACAGAGCTCCAGAATTATAGACTTCCACTTGAGGAGTAATGAGATATCATTGCAACATGTCTAAAATCAAAATTTTAATTTTCTTCCTCAAACTTAGTCCTCCTAATTTTCCCCAATCTCACTAAATCGGTACTCTCACCTTTTTAACTGTCAGGCCAAACACCCAGACCTGACCTGTAATTCTGCTGTTTTCTTTCCGTCCTGCACCCACTCATCAGCCACCCTCTGTCTTCACTTTCACAGCAGGGTGAGAGTTGAACTCCTTCCCAACACCTTTCTTTCTTGTCTGAACAACTTCACGGGCTTGCCTACTGTCCTCCCAGCTTACCCTGTTGCACTCTGCTATGGATTTTTTTGCAAAGCAGCCAGAATAGATTTTAAAGTTACAAATCAAATTTCAAATTATCTCATGTCCTAGTCACAACCCTTCAGTGTATCTCAATAACATTTACAATTCCATCCAGTCCTCAATTGCAGAATCGTATATGATCTGAGTCTCACCTGTTTCATCAACCTTTTCTTCTATTTGCCTCTTCATTTGTTTTTAGTCATAAAGCTTTTTGCTACTCTTCAAGTATGGCAAGCTCCTGCTTGATCTAGGACCATTGCAACTCTTCTCCAAGCTGGAAACTTCTTCCCTTAGATAATGCACTGGATTACTCATCCACGTAATTCATGGCTTTGCTCAGTTTGACTTCTGCTTCATTATCTGTATAGTCCTTTTTACTATTAGCATTGGGATAACTTATGTACTTACTTGATGGTATTTACTATCCCACTAGAATGCAAATTATAAGAAAGTGAAACATTTATCATGGGTCCTAGAATAGTGCATTAGGGACAGTCCTGGGATATAGGACATTAAGAAATATGAATGAATAAATTAATAAATGAGAACTAAAATTCTCCATTTTCAAAATGCTCATGAGTTAAGGGCTGCCATAACAACTCTTGTAGAAACTTATATGTACACATCATAAATGGGGTTAAAGTTCTCCCCTTCTTCTAAGATTTAGTGTTTAAAGAGTCCCACACCTCTATGTAGCCTGGAAGAATGGGAGTTTCCAAGTTCACACTTCACTTTTGTAGTTTTACCACCTGGGCTTCGATCAAGTTTAAATATACCACAATTTTCCTCTACCTTTATTCAGTATTTTTTGATACTCAGATTATATCCAAAAATATGAAGTCCTCGTGGGAATCAATAGAAAAGGAAATAAAGTGAACTTTATAATTAAATAGCTAATTAAAATACAAGAAACCCCAGAGAACCTTAGACAATGTGAAACATAACTTTTCAATTTCACTTAGTAGAGCTTAACTATATTCTTGAAAGTTATTAAACTTTGAAATAAAAATAAAAGCTATTGTTAAATTACTTAAAATTAAACACATGGTGAAATTTATTTTAAATAGAACACTTTTCTTTCAGGTACTAAACTTTTCTTTATGTTTTTGTACTATGTATCTTCGGAGATATAATTATGATATGGTCTTGTCACTCTACCCCTACCCAAGGGAAGAATATTTTTAAATTTCTTTTGCAAGATTTAGAAAAATGAACTGGAAAGCATTATGTTAAGTGAAATAAGCCAGGCAATGAGGGACAAATACCGTATGATCTCACCTTTAACTGGAACATAATCAACAAAAGAAAAAAGCAAACAAAATATAACCAGAGACATTGAAATTAAGAACAATATAACAATAGCCAGAGGGGCGTGGGGAGGGGGAAGTGGGGAGAGGGGTCTACAGGAGCTACTATAAAAGACACAAGGACAAAATCAAGGAGGAGGGTAGAGGTGGGGGAGGGAGGTGGGACTGGCTGGGGTGGGGTGGAGGGATGGGGAGAAAATGCAGACAATTGGAACTGAATAAAAATAAAAATTAAAAAAACTAACAAAAAAGAAAAATGAGCACTCCTCTAAATTATTCTGACTTCAAATACCTAATGTACTATAGTTCTTCTAAAAAATCACCAATTCTAAAATATTGACATATACTAGAGTTTAAAATTTGTTATATGATCTCACCTTTAAACAGAAACTAATTAGCAAAACAAACAAGCAAGCAAAATATAACCAGAGACAATAAAAATTAGGAACAAACCAACAGTAACCAGAGGAGATGGGATAATGAAAGGAAAAGGGGGAAGTGTTTTCAGGAACAACTATAGAGGACATATGGACAAAATCAAGGAGGGGTCTGGGATCAGGGGAGGGAGGTGGGGACAGCTGAGGTTGTGAGGGAGTTATTGGGGGGGGATGCAGACAATTATATTTGAACAACAATAAAAAACAAAACAAAAATCTTGTTACATTCTTCAATTAAGCTAGGTTTGAAAATAATTAAAATGTATATGATTTTCTGAGTTGTAGAATAAAATTGTCAAATTTTAATTATTCTTTCACACATTGTTTACTTATTGCACACTACGTCACCTTTTGTAGAGTTCAATAAATACTTGTTTTAAATTTAACGACTTATTGTGTATTGAAATGATCTGTTTTTCTGCATCTTTCTTAGCCTTCCAATTACCAGATAGTCTACACAGTGATACAATTAATTAGGAACCTCACAGAATATAACAAGAAAAGTAAATTTTCTATTATATTATACATCATATCCCCAAATCGAGTAGAGGTGGTCTTCCTGACTTCCCATTGGATAACAAAGAGTTGACTTGGATGGACCTATGCAAACTGCTTTTTGACCTTCTGAACATGGTACACTGGCTGGAAAGCTACACACTTTGTGTGTGTGTGTGTGTGTGTGAATTCAGAAATAGGTGATCATAATAGCAGTTGAACTTTTGATTCTAGAACTCAGCCAGGTGAATTTTCCAAGCACATGAGCCAGAGCAATTAAGGTTGAGCCACATTTTTGTCTGAATCTGGGTCACAAATTTTATAAAACCTCTCTGAAAACAACAATCCTAGGAAAATTATCACTTTGGTTCATTTTTTTCTGCTGAGGTTTTTAGCATCTAATGATAAAAATTATGTTACATACTACACATAAGAAGTTTAAAATTTTATTAGATATTAATAGGTAAACAGAGATTTTAAAGACGTGTATCCCATGCTATGATGTTGGTGGTAAGACTGGCACTCAGGTCTGTTTACCTGAGCACAAGAAGAAAATATACTTTCCATCTCACAATACACTGTACATAAGGGCTTCTCTAATTTTAACCTGCATTGAATCACCTTGAAAGTGTGTTCGGATAAAGATTCTAACTCAATGAGTTTGGGGTGAAGCCAGAGGTCTTTCATTTTTCATACACAACCAGGTAATGCTGATGGCTATTCGTCTGGAGACTACACTGTGAATAACAGGATTCTATTATTTGGGAACTTTCTTTGTCTAATGTACTAGAGATTGAATATTTTAGGCTTTGTGGGCCATACATAGTCGACTCTGCCACTTGAGTGTGAAAGCAGTGGTAGACAATATGTAAATCAGAGGTGGCAAACACACTGCCCACAGGCAGAATCTGGCCCTCCACTTTGTTCTATCCTGCCTGGAACCTTGTTTCTACCCGGCAGCAGTGCTGAGCTCCTTGCCCCCAGTTAAGGAGTACTTACATTTATACAGTCCTAAAATTACATTTGGCCCTTTGAAGGGAACCGCTGATGTGGCCCCTGGAGAAAATGAGTTTGACACCCCTGACGTAAGTGAATGAGGGTGGTGTTCAGTAAAACTACAAACATAGGTGGAGGGCTGGGTTCTATGAATGGGCCATCAGTGTGCAGACCCCTGCTCCACTCAAGTCTGTCTTTTCTTCATTCAGTAACCATATCATCTAACCTTTGCTCTACAGCCTGTGCACCTGCATGAAGTAATTCATAGTCTATTATTGGGTATTTTTCATATTCTGTTATTAGGTCTTTTAAAAATATTTGTATGTTCATTTAAAAAATTACCCCTGTGCCCTTTCTGCTTTTTATTGTATTACCAAGTGATAATACTCTTATATTATTTGTCAATCTTTTTGCAAATACATACCACACTGTATTTTTTTTTAACCATGAGTTTATTTAGATTTGGATCTCATTATTGTAAAATCCACAAACTTTGTTCTTCCCTATTGGCTTAGCTCTCTTCTAAGCTTGTTCACACACACACACACACACATGTGCACACGCACACACACACACCCCTATGCATACCTGCTGGGGTTTTGACTGGGATTGAATTGAATCTGTAGATAATTTGAAAGAGAACTGACCTTGATACATTATTAAGGATTTTATTTAGGTTTTATAATATTAAGGAAGAGTTTGGTTTCCTGATAGCTAGAACCACTTTTATCTCAGGAATGAATGTTGAATGTTATCAAATGTCTTCTCAGCATCTACAATGATTATAAAATTTTTGTTCTTTGGTTCTCATATATGACTACATACTAATAGGGTTTTCTAATACTGAATCTTCAAAATAGACTCTACTTGGATATGTTTTTATTATTTCATTAATAACATTCTGGATTTGTTTTGCTGGTGGGAGGAAGTAATGAGGGGGAAATAGAGATAACTGTACTTGAACAACAATAAAAAAATAAAAACAAAAGCATTAAATTTTAAAAAACAAAAAATAGATTAGCAAGTTGTGATCTAAAAAAAAGAATATTCTTAAATGAGTTCTATCTTTAGTTTCAATGTCAGTTTTTGCTAAAGGTTTATGTTATCCTTTGAAAATAAATTAACAACGCTTTCTTCTTTTTCTATGCCCTGAAACTATTTCTAGGAGATGATTATTTGTTTCTTGTAAATTTGGAAGAAATTATAACACCAAATGAATCTAAAAACTCTCCTTAGGAAATCTAGAATATTAGTCATTAAATATCTTTTGTGATATTGACCTGTTAAATCACTAAACTTTAGGAAAATAGGTATTTTTTGTTAATTTATACTTTCCTAGGACCTTATATATTTTAGTAAGCTCTTCAAAAGTAGGCACTCCTTTCTTTCATTCCTGTATATTATCTGTTTATTTGCCCTAGCTCTTAAAAAAAAGTTTTTTATTTATGTATTTTATGTATTTACTTTTAAACTTAATTATACTTAGGAGCTTCTCAATTATGTCAACTTTTCCATAATTTTTAATGAGATGATTATTTTTAAATTTATTTATTCGATTTAAAAATATATATTAACTTCTTCTATAATCCTCATTCATTTTTTTCTCTGTGGTTAATCTTATATTTGTGATTTTTTAAAGCTTAATCTAACTGTAAATAATTTATTGTTGCTGAGTAGTAAAAACTAACAGCAGCTCAGAATTTCAGCTTTCATATCACCGATTCAGTGTTTATAGTATGCATTCTGTACCGCTTTCAAAGCAGTTTTAAAATTAGTTATTGTATCTTTTGTTTCCTCTCATTTTTTTTCCTTATCTCATTCAGTTCCTTTCACCCTTCTGTCTGGCTCCCAGCATGCTCCTTTTTATATCTGTCTATTGTCTTATCCTCTCATCTTTCATCTCTTATTTCATGGTATTCATCCTTTTTTTCCCTTCATACTGAAAGACAAAGCAGACACTTTCTAAAACCTACTTCTTCCTCCTGTAGTATTATTTTAGTTTTAAAGTAGTTTTTCCCTCTGATTTGATGTGCTGTGCTCACTTCATCTTATTACACAGCATCTTTTTATGGGCTACATCTTCTGATGTTTTCTTTTTTCCCTAACATTGATTGATGAGATTTTATCAATAACCAACATTTCCCCTAACTTGAGTGGGTATACTAACCTTTTCTCCTCACTATGCAATTTGTGCCAGTGCTCACAGTAACTAGTAGTGAGACCATTAAGGAGAAAAAGCCCAGTCATGTTAAAGAAGATAACAGATATTGATGACCATTAAGTGTTTTTTTTTTCTTTTTAATTTGGAGGTGCCCTGGGCCTCCCATGGAATTACTTTATACTGCTCTTTGTCAACACAGAGGAAAAGATCTCAAGGAAAATGTTTCCTGCATTTCTCATAGGTTAACCTCTCTCCAGCTCTGTGCCCCTATTAGTTAGCTTCTGCTGGGTCCAAATATCTGTCTTTTGTCTTTCTGCATTGTCATTCTTCTATTACTCATTAAAAGTATTTTCAGTTAAACTCTATGTAGACATATCTAACTGAAATTCCTCTGTGTCACTTGCAATATTATAATATCTTCCATTATCCTCTGGTACTGATGCTTGGTTCCTCCAATTTTTATATTTTTTGTTTACTTGTTGTTTTTATTTTTTATATTTTATTTAATCTTAATTATATTTTCCATTACCATTTAGTCCTCTTATACCTCCCTTCCTCTAGCAATCACCATACTGTTATATGGTTTGAATAATCTTAGAAGGAATTTGGAACAAGAAACTTAGTCACCTGGGCTCATTATGAATCTTCAGTTAGTATATGAAAGTGATACTTTTATAATTGTTTATTTTTCATTGAAAATGTTTCCATGAATGAATGTGATGGAAATTTTAATACCTTGTAATATTAAATCATTAAGAGGTTCAGAAATAGTCTATTTTTGAGCTGTTATATCTTGTTTTTTACTTATGACTTCATGGATTTTCATTATTCACAGTCTAGAACTATGAAAGGCAGAAGGTCAATGCCACCATCTGTCAGTGGAATCTTTTTAAAACCAAAGCACATACGTGGTCTGGGCAGAGCTTTGCTGCTTTGTAGATCTCTTGCCCAGATGTTCTAGAGTCCCTTAAGATTAACTTGTGGGATTGTGGTGGTCCTTAACCACTCAGGATGAGGCTGAATCACACATGTGACAAGGAGTGTGTGGAGAATATGGAAAAGCCACCCTGAATGTTGAGGGAGAGTAAGTATCTCAGTATAGGTTTAAAAATGAACCATGAATATATGTGAAAATTGTATTTGGAAATCAATTTGCACACTTGCTTTCTATTCTGCAGTTAATTGCATCACTGGAAATATCACATCTTCAGTAAAAAATTTGTAAAAAAGATAAAAATAAGAGGAAAGACTTGACACACAGAAGCTGGAAAACAAGCTCAAGGGTTTTGATATGTCAGCCTATCTCTATTTTCTTCTAATATCTCCACTTTACTCAGAGTATTGTGAATAAAGATTCATGTCTGCATTTATAAAGCATTCAGTCAATTTCCAACAGAGCCTTACAAGGAATGTATTTGTTTTCCTTTTTAGATTTTGAAAGCTGAATCATATCTTGGTAATTAATTGTCAAACTGGTGATGCAAGGTAAAAATTGAAAATCATGTATACAAATAAAGATTTAAGATTTATAGGTTTGCATGGCACTGTTTACTCCTCTGGCTAGATTTATTCTTTTTTTTCTAAAAAAATGAAAAAAAAACAGCCTAGCCTAATACAACTGAAATACTATATATAGCACATTCTTTGGCATATAAGTGAATAAGCCTTTGCATTTTGTTATTTCCCATCTTCAGCCCTCAAAATTCCAGGCTTACTATTGCAGGACTAGAAGCTTTTTATTCTGTATTGTGAATTGTGCAAGTGTCTATCTATGTGCAGGCACAATCCATTTCAAATATCCACAAATTTCCCTAAAGTCCCCAGTGGTTTCCTTGGCAACAGGCTGAGAAATGTAAAGGGCTAAGGTAGTTAGGATATTGCCTATCGTTCTCCCTCTCTAGGTTATTTTAAATAGCTGCAATTTTCTTTGCACATCTAAAAAAAAATAATCTCCACAGATACGAGAGACATTAGAGTATAGTAGTATACCAGAGTCTGATTCATGTGGACAAATTATTACTTTCACTGCTCCCTGATTTGCAGAGCACCATTTTCATATGCCAAATTGCAGTCCAGAAGAAGAACAAACCATAAATACATCAGAATAATTTTTAGATAGAATGAGATACAATATCTGCAAATAGCTTTTGACAATAGAGGCAGTGATTAATAATGGCAAGCTATCTATGCACTTCTTTCCAGTTCTCCAGGAGCAGCAGGCATCTGTAGGGGCCAGACCTTGGCATGAGGTGGATGAGGAATAGTCTCTACAACACTGCCACTAGATGAAACTTTAAAGCTTACATGTGTATTTGGTGAATTATTTTGTAAGCTCTTGGTAAATGATTTCTAGTATTACTATTTGCTCTTATTTATCAATCTGCCTTTCACCACCATTCTTCACATGGTTTTCACAATGTAGTAATTACTCATTTTTAGCCAGTTCTTTGGAATTCATAGCACAAAGATTCCC
The DNA here is from genome assembly GCF_022682495.2 of Desmodus rotundus. Lineage (NCBI taxonomy): Eukaryota > Metazoa > Chordata > Mammalia > Chiroptera > Phyllostomidae > Desmodus > Desmodus rotundus. The sequence continues at coordinate 56,944,130 of NC_071394.1, read as the reverse complement.
AAAGCAAAGGGATATCTCCCACTGGTAGAATTTTGAAGGTCAAACCACAAAAACTCCTCTGCCAGTTTCTACAATTATGCCTCCATTTCTCACATCCAAAAGGACCCAAGAGACAAAGGCCATGTCTGGCAGATGGTGGGAAGCTCACTTCTCTCTGTTGGAAGGAGAAGAACTGTGGGCAAGAGGACAAGGCTAGAATGAACCATGTTGTGTTTCATTGGGTCAGTATGAACTCGTGTTTAGCTTAATATAAATACAGCTATATAGAAACAGAAATAACTACAGCTTTATACATATATATGTTAGTCTATATACATATATTTCTTAGCTCTGTCCACTGAGAGGATGCAAACACAGTGACCACCCACAAATAATCAGCAAACATTGGTTTCTAATACAATTGGCCAATAAAGAAACGAGGGCTCCTGGGGAAAATGGTATCTCTAAGGATGAGCCAAGGAATACACAAATGAGCCTAGGATATCTTGCAGTTCCTTAAAATAAGGAAGCAAGCATACTCATACCCAAATGGCTTTGGGGTGTATCAACAAGACATAGAAGACAACCTAAAAGAGTTCCCAATGGACAAAGCTGAGCCATTTTAGCAACAATATAAATAATGTGGTATTGGGTTATGACTAAAAGTATAAAGTGAATACCTATGAGTCAGTAATGAAATAAATAAATTACTGATAAATGTTTTAAATGAAGGAGAAGAGAGAAATCCCCATGTAGAGAAAAATTCCAAATAATCAATGTAGATAATTCCTCTTTAGGGAAGTGGAGCTTCAATTCCCATATCTTGAGTGTGAGTTGTGATTTGTGATGTATTTTCAAAGAGAATGGAAAGGGAAAAATAGTCATTTTCAGCAAAGAAATCTGACAAGCAACCTTAGCCAGGTGAGCAAACTTACCATAATCAGTGACAAGACAGTTTGAAAGCATGTAACTTTAATATGATATAATCATATCACCTTTGTGATCTTTCTCTTAAAACCCATCATCCCAATCTAATCATGAGGAAAAACATTGACATGTCTCAACTGAAAGATATTGTACAAAATAACAGATGAATGTTCTTCCATACTCTCAAGATCATCAAACAAACAAACAAAAATATAAGAAACTTTTACAGACCAGAAGAGGCTAAGGAAAAATGATAAATAAATGTAATATGCTATCCTGCATAATATCCTAGATCTGAAAAAGAATATTGAGGAAAAAGTAATAAAGCATGCATAAAATACACAGTTTATTCAATTGTAATGGATCAATGTTGGTTTATTACTTGTGTCATATTGTACCATGATGATACAACATGTTAACAATAAGGGAAAAAGTTATGTGTTACATAGGTCACCAACAGAGAGAAAAACTCCAGCAAGACTGGGACTACAATCTTACATAAAAAAAAAATCATATATTCACTTACACAATTGATTAAATGTACATGTAATCAAATCATTCCATATACTTGACCCTATTTTATTGAAAGCCTGTACTGAGGAAATCCTGTGGGGAATACAATCCAAACTGAGAAGGTCAGGGACATTAAAGGCAAAGGAAAGATACGTATTCAAATAAAAGTGGAGGAAGAACAAGCCAGCAGTCCTCATAAACAACAAAGCCAAGTTTTAAAATACTAGAGAGTGAGAGAGAGAGAGAGAGAGAGATGCACATTTGTCAGAAATAAACTCTGCTCTTAGAAAGGTGTGCTTTATTTTATGCAAATTATGCCTCATAAAACTTAAAATACAAAACCATGAGATTCCTGCTATGGTCTGAATGTTTATGTCCCTCCCCAAATTCATATGTTGAAATCCTAATGCCCAAAGCCAAGGTTTTAGGAAGTGGGACTTTAAGGAGGTAATTAAGTCATGAATGAGACTAATTCCTGATAAAAGGAGCATAAGAGAGACCTCTTGTCCCTTCTGCAGGGCTCCTCCCACACAGATAGCGGCTTGCAGTCTACGAATTGGAGTGGGCTTCACCAGAACCTTACCATGCTGACAGTTTGATCTTGGACTTTAGCCTCCAATGGTGAGGAAAAAAAAAAAAAAAATTGTTGTTTATAAGTTATCTGGTCTGTGGTGTTTTTTTAATATACTAGGCCTAACTGACAGCAACTACTTTGAATACTCTGTGAAATAAATATTCTAAAGGAGTAAAACTAACCAGAATTTACCTCAAATAAAGAGGTATAAATCATCATAAAATAAAAAAAGAAAAAACAAGGAGTTCCAGCCAAGATGGAGGCATAGGTAGAAATGCTTTGCTTTGTCCTACAACCAAAAAAAGGATAACATGATGGAATACTACACAGCAGAAAGAAAGAAGGAGCTCCTACCCTTTGCGACAGCATGGATGGAACCGGAGAGCATTATTCTAAGTGAAATAAGCCAGGCCATGAAAGACAAATACCATAGTATTTCACCTATAAGTGGAACCTAATACACAGCAAAAACAAGCAAGCAACATATAACCAGAGACATTGAAATTAAGAACAAACTGCCAGTAATCAGAGGGGAGTTGGAAGGGGATAGTGGGAACAAAAGGAGGAAGGGTTTTCAGGGACATATATAAAGGACACATGGACAAAACCAAGGGGGGTGGGATCAGGGGTGGGAGGTGGGGATGGCTGGGGTGGGAGGAAGAGGTGGGGGAAAATGGAGCTCAACTGTACCTGAACAACAAGAAAAAAAAGAAAAAAAAAGGATAACAACAAATTTAAAAACAAACAAACAAAACCAGGACTGGCAGAAAATCAAAATGCATGGAAGTCTGACAACCAAGGAGTTAAAGAAGAAACATTCACATAGACTTGTAGGAGGGTGACTGGGGCAGAGAGAACAGCAAGGCAGTGGCTGGTGGACTGGGGCAGGTGAGGTGGCTGCTAGAAGATGGGATTTCCCATATTTGCATGCAGATAAGTGAGAGGAACAACTGGGGAGCTAGAAAAACTGCATAATGCAGGGTTCCAGCACAGGGAAATAAAGCCTCAAAACCACCGGCTATAAAAGTCTGTGGGGGTTGCAGCAGGGGAAGAAACTACCAGTCTTACAGAAGAGTCCATTGGAGAGTCCCACAGGATCCTACCTGGGAATCAGCAACTAAAAGGGCACAATCCTCTTGTGAGGGCGAGAGCCGAGTAAGCTATCAAGCAGTGTTATTCCCTCTTTGTCCCTTCCCCACAAACAGTACCACAATACAGGAAAGTAGGTTGCCCCACCTTGACAAATACTTAAGCCTCTGCCCTTTACAACATAACAAGTGCCCCGGGAGAAAGAAATATGGCCCAAATGAAAGAACAGTTCAAAACTCCAGAAAAAGAACTAAGCAATGAGCAAATAGACAACCTATCAGATGTACGGTTCAAAACACTGGTAATCAGGATGCTCACAGAAAGGACTGAGTTCAGTCACAAAATGAAGGAAGAAATGAAGGCTATACAAAGTGAAATAAAGGAAAATATACAGGGAAGGAAACCAAGTCCGATATCACTGATTTAGATCAGAAAGAAGAAATGAACATTCAACCAGAACAGAATGAAGAAACAAGAATTCAAAAAAATGAGGAGAGGCTGAGGAACTTTTGGGACAATTTTAAACACTCCAACATCCAAATCATATGGGTGCCAGAAGAAGAGGAAGAACAAGAAATTAAAAACTTATTTGAAAAAATAATGAAGGAAAACTTCCCGTCTAGCAAAGGAAATAGACATACAAGTCCAGGATATTCAGAGAATCCCAGAGAAGTTGGATCCAAGAAGAAACACACCAAGACACATCATAATTAAGTGAACTAAGATTAAAGATGAGAGAATCTTAAAAGCAGCAAGTGAAATGGAAAGAGTTACCTACAAAGGAGTTCCAATAAGACTATCAGCTGATTTCTCAAGAGAAACCTTACAGGCAAGAAAGGGCTAGAAAGAAGTATTTGAAGTTGTGAAAGACAAAGACCCATATTCAAGATTACTCTACTCTGCAGAACTATCATTTAGAATGGGAGGGCAGATAAAGTGCTTCCCAGATAAGGTGAAGTTAAAGGAGTTCATCATCACCAAGCCTTTATTATGTGAAATGTTAAAGGGACTTATCTAAGAAAAAGAAGAAGATCAAAAACTATGAACAGTAAAATGACAACAAACTCACAACTATCAACAACTGAACCTAAAAATAAAACCCCAGAACTAAGCAAACACTACAACATGAACAGAATCACAGAAATGGAGATCACATGGAGGGTTATCAGTGGGGAGGAGGGGGGGAGAATGGAGGAAAAGGTACAGGGAATAAGAAGCATAATTGGCAGGCACAAAACAGACAGGTGAAGGTTAATAGTATAGGAAATGGAGAAGCCAAAGAACTCATGTATGACCCATGGACATAAACTAAGGGTAGGGAAGCTGGAGGGTGAGGGGATGCAGTGTGGAGGGGGATAAAAGGGAGAAAAAATGGGACAACTGTAATAGCATAATCAATAAAATATACTTAAAAAAAGAAAAAGAAAAGATAAAAAAGCATCAGGCCCATACATATTCACAGATGAATTCTAACAAGCCTTTAAAGGTCAGCAATCACAATTTTACTTTAAGTGTTTTATACTATAATACAATTTCCAAATTGATTTTACTGAGAATATATATCATTGATTTTCCAAATGTACCAAAGAACAAAGCCCCCCTCAAAAAACTATAAAGAAATATTACTTATGATTATCAATATAATTATTTCAAATAAAATGTGGCCAATGAGAAACAGCCCACTGAAGAAATTATACAGCATGTCCTGGAGATGTTTATTTCAGAGATGTAAAAGTAGTTTAATATTAGGAAATCTATTAGTATTATTCTTTCCACTAATACAACAAGGAAAAATACTATGTGGTCATCTCTGTAAATACAGAAAACATATTTGGCAAAATTTATTACTCTTTTATGATAAAAAACCCTCAGTGCAATAGAGTTGTGTGGCTACTTACTTAACATAATCAAATATACACCTTAGAGTAAAAGTCAGTAACCTGATGTGAAAACAGCACCTGCAAAAGTAGGAATAAGACAAAGATGCCAATACCCAAAATATGCCCTGTAAATGTTAAGGAAAGTACTTAGAAAACAGAAAGAAATTAGAGGCATAAGAATTGGAAATGGATAGGAAATGTTACACCTATTTTGCATGGTAGGATAATACATTTTAAAGGCCCAAAGAAACCCATGGAGAAACTATTACAAAAAAGTAAGAATACCATTCACAGGAAACATGTAAATTCTCTAAACAAAACTTTAAAATACTCCTGAGACATGAAAGATAGAGGTTATTAAATATAAAGACATAACATGTTTTTGAGTAATAAATTATCTATATATTGACCTATCTATCATCTACCAGTTTTCTCAATTACTTTATTAGTTTCACATAATCCCGATAAATATATAATTACTTTTTGTTTTCAAAAGCTAGAGAAACTCTTGTTTTTCAAAAAGAAGTGTGTCTGTAGGAACCACCAAGAAAATCCTGATATAGAAATGTATTGGGGAGGAGCAATGGAAAATGGCTAGCCCTATTTGATATTATAAAATATTCAAAGACATCAATATATGAAACTGAAATCACCCAATGGGATACCAAGTAGTTAAAAAAATAGCTCTATATAAGTATGGAGTAGTTTTAGTGCATATTGTTAAAACCCATAAAACAAAGAAAAAACTCAGAGTATCTCACTGATTTACAATAAAGATTAGCACATACAAATACACAAAACACATTTGCTTATGCCAAATTTTAAAAGGGAGGAGAGGAAAAACTGCAAAATTCAGAAAACGGTTATCATATAAAGGGGAAGTGTGTGTTTGCATTCAACAGAAGCTATATCTCTCTGAATAGATATGTTTTATAGGCTTGACTTTGGAATCCTGTAAATATGTTATGTGATTAAAAATATATTTAGAAAAAGTTTCATCCACAATAATCTAAAGCAAAATGAAACAAGTGAACCTAATCAAATCAATGCCATAACCAAAAACTAGCAAATAGAAACTATTTCAAGACACTTTAAAATCCAGTTGTTAGAGGATCCAAGATGGCAGAAAAGTAAGCAGAAGCTACACTAACCTCCTCCTAGTACCAATCTGGAATTACAACTAAATTGTAGAGAAACTATCCAGAATGATCAACTGAGCATTAGCTGGAGAGAAGCCTTATAACCTTGGACATAGAGAGGAAACTACTTCACCACAATGTGACTGGTAGGGAGTGTGAAAAGACTCAAGAGGGCTGGCTGGGCGGTCAGTTGAAATTCTGAATGAATGTTTTAGTGGCTGGCAGTTTCCCCCGAGAAGTGTGGGGTCTAAACTCCAAGCTGGGCTCCCAAGCTCACAGTACCGGAACCAGAAAGGTAGTCAGATAACATCCAGCTATGAAAAGCAGCAGGGGTTCTGTTGCCCAGAGAGAGATGGTTGGAGACACAGAGAGCCTTTTAAAGGGCCAAAACACAAAATTTTGTTTGCAGCTTCTTATGCTGGGCTCCAGCAAAGACAGGGCACGATGAACTAGAGACGCTTGATGAGAGTCTGGGGTGGGTGGATCTGGGGAGAAAACTGAAGGAACAGCCACCAGAATCCCTGTACTGAGTCATTTCCCATACTACAGGAGCCATTTATTTCAGGCAGAGCACTCCTCTCTGAATTGCAAAAGCCTGAGGGGAAGCATTACTCCTGCCCACAGGAATTACTCTGCCCCCCTTTGTGGTGCTTAAGCCAGGCTGCTGATTACAGTTTGACTAAATTAACAGCCATCCATTTAATGGGTGATTAGTTTACCAGCTAAGGTGGAAAATACAAAGCAGCCAAAAAGGGAAGACAAGGAAATAGACATTAAATGGAAGAACAAGTGAATTTTCCAGAACTAAAAGTAATGGAAATGAGCAATGTATCACATAGAGAGTTTAGAGTGATGATTATAAGGATACTCACCAGCATGAAAAAAACACATAGAAATCATAAAAAAAGGACCAGTCAGAAAGAAAGAATACAATATCTGAAATAAATAATACACTGGAAGGAATAAACAGTGGGTTAGATGAAATAGAGGATAGAATCTGTATTTTGGAAGACAAGGTAGAAAAAAACAAGAAGGCAGAGCAGCAAAAGGGGAAAAGAATTTTTTAAAAAATGAGGATTGCTTAAGAAAGATGTTGGACAACATGAGTCCTGGTTTCCTTCCCATCACTGTTGGTTCCCTGTACATTTTCCTTTATTTCACTTAGAATAGCCTTCATTTTTTCATCTAATTTGTGACCATATTCAACCAATTCTGTGAGCATCCTGATTATCACTGTTTTGAACTGTGCATCTGATAGGTTGGCTATCTCTTCATCGCTTAGTTGTATTTTTTCTGGAGATTTGATCTGTTCTTTCATTTAGGCTATTATTTGCTTTCCCGGCATGCCTGTTATGTAGTAAGGGGTGGAGCTTTAGGTGTTCACTAGGGTGGGGCAACCCATGTGGGTGCATTGTGACTCTGTATGTGGGGGAGGGGTCTAAGAGGAAACAGTGCTGCTTGCTCCTCTCTCTGTGGGTTTTCAGTCACTTGCCGTGCTACCCACAATCAAATTGGGCCATTCCAGTGCTGATCCCCGAGTGGGTGGGCTTGCATACATTCTAGGACCCTGTGTGTGTCTCCAAAGAACTCTCCTGTGAGGCTGGGAGTTTCTCCTGTTGCTGCCTCAACAGGTGTTTTCAATCAGACATTTGAGGCTTTATTTCCCAGAGCTGGACTCTGGGTTTCATGGTCTGTCTCACTCTCCAGTTGTTCTTCCTGGTTTATCTGCACATGAATGTGGGACCACCCTGTCCACAATCCGCCACCTCACCGGGTCTGCCAGCTGCCGCCTTGCCTCGAGTCCTCTCTACCTGGCTCCCCATTTCCGCCCCTCCTATGTGTCTGGATGAATGTTTATTCTTCAACTCCTTGATTGTTGGACTTCCATACAGTTCAATTTTCTGTCAGTTCTGGTTGTTTTTTGTTTTTAAGTTTCTTGTTGTCTTTCTTTTGGTTGTGCGAGGAGGCACAGAGTATCTACCTACACTTCCATCTTGGCTGGAAGTTCCCAGATGTTGGACAACATGAATTGTCATAACATCTGGATCATGGGAATACCAGAAGGAGAAGATAGTGGGCAAAGGATTCATAACCTATTTGAAGAAATAATGACCCAAAACATCCCTCATCTAGTGAAGGAAAAAGTCACACAAGTCCAGGAAGCTCAGAGAGTCCCAAGTAAGTTAGATGCAAAAAGGCCTACACCATGACACATCATAATTAAAATGACAAGGCTGAAAGACAAAGAAAGAATACTAAAGGCAAAAAGGGAAAAGCAGAGAGTTACCTACAAGGGAGCACAAATTAGACTGGTATTTGAATACTCAACAGAAACATATCAGGCCAAAAGGGAGTGGCATGAAACAGTCAAGGTGATGAAAAACAAGGACCTGCAATTAAGGCTACTTTACCCAGCAAGGCTATTATTTAAAATTGAAGGAGAAATAAGGAGCTCAACAGACAAGAAAAAGCTAAAAGGAGTTTGTTAACAGAAAACTAATATAGCAACAAACATTAAAGGGCTTGCTTTAAGAAGAAAAATAAGAAAAAGAGAAAGAAAAAAGAGGAAAACAGTCTAACAATAAAATGGCACTACATATGTATCTATCAATAATCACCTTAATTCATGTTCCTTGATGACCCTTCCCCTATTTTTCCCTATTATCCCTCTCCCCTGGGATACTGACAGTTTGTTTTTTATTTCAGTGTCTCTGGTTATATTTTGCTTGCTTGTTTGTTTTGTTGATTAGATTCTGCTTATAGGTGAGATCATATGGTATTTGTCTTTCACCACTTGGCTTATTTCACTTACTATAATGCTCTCCAGATCCATCCATGCAGAGACAACTGTACTTGAACAACAATAAAAGAATAAAAGAAAAAAAATAATGGAATATCAACCAAAAAAAAATCACCTTAAATGTAAATGGCTTAAAAGTTCTGACCAAAACACATAGGGTAGCTGAATGGATAAGAAAACAAGACCCATATATATGCTGCCTCTAATAAACCATCTCAGGCAGACTAAAAACAAAGGGTTGGAAAAGATATTTCATAAAAATGAAAAAAGAAGAAAAAAAGCTGGGGTAGTAGTATGTACATCTGACATAAAAGACTTTAAAATCAAGGCTACAATAAGAGACAAAGAAACACACTACAAAATGATAAAGGGAAAAATCCAATAGAGGATATAATCTTAGTAAACTTCTATGCACCCAACATAGGAGCACCTAAATATGTAAAGCAAATCTCAATGGACATAAAGGGAGACATTGACAGAAATACAGTCATAGTTGGGGATTTTAACATCCCATTGACTTCAATGGATAGATCTGCCAGGCAGAAAATCAACAGGAGACAGCAGCCTTAAATGACACAATAGATCAAAAGGAATGAATTAATATCTTCAGAGCACTTCATCTCAAAGCAGAAGAATATACATTCATTTCAAGTGCACATGGAGGATTTTCTAAGGTAGACTATGTGTTAGGACAAAAAATAAGTCTCAGTAAATTTACGAATATTGAAATAGTATCTAGCATCTTCTTTGACCACAATGCTATGAATCTACAAACCAATCACAAGAAGAACACTGAAAAAATACACAAAGACATGGAAGCTAAACAACATGCTATTAAACAATGAATGGGTCAACAACAAAGTAAAGGAAGAAATCAAAAGATACCTTGAAACAAATGAAATAAGGAGACACCAATCCAAATCTGTGTGACACTGGGAAAGGAAACCTAAGAGGAAAAATAATAGCATTACCGTGTTGGGAACCTTCCTGCCTGGTTTCAGAAGCTGTAAGCCCCCATGGCTAAGGCTAAGTGAGAGACCTTGGAACCATAAGCCACTAAGGAGACAAAGCTTATCTTCCTGTCAGGGGCACCGCCTTTGCCCCCTTTAACTTCACCCTGCTTGGCCCCAGGTGGATAACTGGTTAGCCAATGATGGGTAAGATTCTCAAGGGAGGGATGACCTAAGCCAGGTATGGTCATGAAGGGACCCTCAGGGAAGGACTTGGGGGGCTATAGAAAAAGGGGGTGATGGACCCTCACCCCTCAGCTTTGACATAGCCTGAGTCCTCATTCTATCTGTAAGAAGTCTCCTAATCTCTTGGCTGCCCTGCTTCCCTCGCCTGACTTAATCCTGAAACAATGCAGGAGGTGTGTTCAGCACTGTGCTGGAAAGGATGGGTTCTCCAGGGCGATTAGGCCTAAGAAAGAATGTGTAAAATCCTGTGAAACCTGCCTTGCTAAGAATGTCCTCATTTTCTGATAAGGGTCCAAGCATGAAACGAGTTTGTTTCCCAAAGTTTTATAGCCCTTTAGCTAACTGACCCTGACTCAGAAGAAGCCCTTAGAATTTTTCATATGTTATTTATTATTTGATCATTACTGCCTGACAATGATTGATGAGCTTTACCTGTATTCCTGAGTAGATTGAACCGAATAAAAGCCCATTGAGGAACAGGCTCCTGACCCTTCTCCTTTGAGAGATCTGCCACCTTTCCTCCCCAAGCAGATCATGTCTTGGTAGACTTATTCTCATCCTTGGTGCATGGGGCCGGGGGGGAGGGGGAAGGTGTGCTCTGTGGGCGGAGCCCCCCCCATTACAGGCCTACCTCAAAAAAACAAGAAAAAGCTCAAATAAACAATCTAACTTTACACTTAAAGGAACTTGAAAAGTGAGTAGAAGAAAGGAAATGATAAAGATCCCATCGTTAAATGAGTGGATCAAAAAACTGGTACATTTACACGATGGAATACTACGTATGCAGTAGAAAGAAAGAAGGATCTCTTACCCTTTGTGACAGCATGTATGGAACTAGAGAGCATTATGCTAAGTGAAATAAGCCAGGCATTGAAAGACAAATACCATATCATCTCACCTATAAGTGGAACCTAATCAACAACAAAAACAAGCAAGCAACATATAACCAGAGACATTGAAATTAAGAACAAACTGACAGTAACCAGAGGGGAGGTGGGAGGAGATAATGGGGGATGAAAGGCGGAAGAGTTTCCAGACAGTTTCTTAAATGTAACTTTGAAGGGGGGGGTGGAATGGGCAGGGAATCCTATAAGTTAAATGAGACTTAAGAAACATATCAACCCATTACAACATACAAAGTTAACTTGGATATGGTTTCACTAACTCTTTGAAATATTGTGGAACAATCGTGCATACTATTAGAACATTTAATGACATTGAGGAGTTAAGAAATTTTAGGTGTGTAATGTATTGAAAAGCCCTTCTATTTTAGAAATACTCACTGATATATTTATCAATAAAAGCTATGTAGCCTGAAGTTTTATTTAAAATAATTGGAAGGAGGGGGTGTGAGCATTATAGATAAAATCTTTTGGGGCATATATTTATAATTATTAAACCCAAGTGATAACTGAGTGATTGTTATGTGTGTGGGAGTTATATGTTCTCTATATTTTATATTGAAAATTTTCATAATATAATGCATACCAAAAAGTACAGAAAAAAATGAATACTTGTTTGTTTATCCATCGAACAGATGCATATCTTCATCAAGTGAGTCATGCTTCTTTTGACTTCAGGAATCTGAGTTGGAGATGAGCAGAGGAACATTTGTTCCATACATGAACATCTTGTTCTCATCCTTTCAGACCTGAAAGGGAGAAAGAAGGCCATTTATGTAATTCTCAGACACTGCACTCTCATAAAGTAAAAATTCCTTCAGAAATAGGCTTTTCTTTGTAATCCAGTATGAAGAGGTAATACTACTTTGCCCCTAAATGGAAAGCCATTTAAAAATTCATTAACTGGTTAAGTGTCCCCATATATTGTTTATTTTTGGAATGCAGAAGTGAAAATGATATCTGAATGCAAACTTAAAATTGAAAAATAATAATTAAGAAAAGACTAAAAGCCATTAAGTGTATTCATTCTTACAGCACAAGAAACTTGCTCATACTTAGTGATTTCTGCTAAAATATTAAAATACTCTGCCATAAAGTCTAAGCACCACTCTGTTTAAGGAATCTTTTTTATCAAAGCATGTATGTTATAAGAATATATTTATATACTACCATTTAAAATTTATGTTTATTTACTATATTGCATAGATAATAATATTGCATTTTCATAATCTGAGGACCCAGAAATAGTTGGTCATATTTAAAGTAACCTTTTTCAAAAGAATAATCTGAGAGTGAACACATGGAATCAATGCTCTATTTTAACCAATAAAATAATATTCTATAAACTGAGGTAAAGGAGAAACCATTAACAGTAATACTGAATATGTTTTTGTTTTGAAAAATTTTTATTGACTATAAACTTTTCATGTGCTTTAAAAATTATATTAGCAACAGAGATCAAGTTTTAAAGAGTGGTGAGAGCGTCAGTAGTAGTAAAACACTTCCTTTGACCAGACTTCCTTTAATACATTTCATATGGTTCTCCTGCAGCTACTCTGATCACATAATATCCCTTGTTTAGAATCCTGGAGATTCTAGTCTCAATGACTCGAAGGAGGAAGATGTAAGCCATGGCCACAAATCTCAGATCCTTTAAAAGTATACTATTTTAATACACTTTTCATGTTTAGGTCATTTCCTCTTGTAGGCTGTGAGTTTAAGAATGCCCAAAGACTGAGTATATAACAAATCCACTCAAAACCAATGAATAATGTCATAAAATATATATACAGTTTGGGAAAGGTATTTTGTTCATTTTATATTCCCTTCATGACTCCATAACATACATGAAAATATGGTTTATTATTTTAAAAGTTATATAAAAGATTTGGATAGGAAAAGAAACGATAATTGGGTTCCAAAGCCTTTCATCTCCAGATCATTAGTAACCAATATCTCAAACTCAAAAGGTCCAAGTATTTACCATCTACTCATCATATCCTCCAGAAAAATGGCACTCATGTGTAACAAAGAGTGACTGGTATAGATCTTGAATTTACTGGATAATTGGGAAAAAATGAACTATTGTAATTTTTGGTATACCCACAAATTAAAGCAGTATGTTACACAGTTCCCACTACCTAACAGTTTGACAGGCAGTGTTGTTTGGGCAAATCAGAGGTTTTTCTCCTTATATATTGTTTTCAGATGAAGTTTGTTCTGGGTTTGTAGTAAACTGTAGGCTCTATTTATTTTAATTTTATGTTTGTATTATAAATTCCATTCTTTCTTTTATGAAATTAGATAATTTTTATTATACACAGTGTGGTTATGAAACATTGACAGATAACATAAATACTTAAGGATATTTAAGATCTAAATTTCAAATAAGAAGAGTATAATACCTTATTGAGGTTTACATTGTTACTTTCAAAAGGGAAAAAGATCTCAAATGTTACCTTGTAATAGCTCCCATTTAGGTTAATTCAATTATTAACTTTCATAGAGTCTGATCTAATTAATTCTGAATCAAAACCTGTCAAAGATAATGATTAAATATCAAGTGTCAGGGTAGGCTGCTTAACGCAGAGTTGAGTTTTCCCTGTTTCCAGATGAAAATTGGTATCTTCTAATTAACTACAGACTCTTACAGAAAAAAAAAAAAAAAGACGAGGTGGAATGATGTTTATGACTGGAATATTCAAAGCCTGTCTGGAAAAAGACCAGTCATTGTTAATATAACGAGAATGGTTTCTCTGACCTTGATGTAACCTGGCAGCCGAGGAGAGTGGACTGGAATGTGCATGTGTGAACAATGATGACTTCACTGTACTAGTCAGTGGAGGTGGTAGACGCCATTGAGTGAGCGTGTGTACTGTGTTGCCATCTCATTTAAAATGACTGAGCAAGGAGAACAACAAATCTGCATCAGATTTTTCATTATGTTTGAACATTCCTCCACAGAAACTATTTGGATGATTCAGAAGGTCACAGCTATGGGCAACCGGTGATTGGCAGCTTCATCAGGACCACTCATGCATTATGTCTTATGCAGAGTTTTTTTGGTGAAACATCAAATCACCCAGGTGACTCTGCCCCTGCTTCAGTCCAGCTTTGTCTCCCTGTGACTTCTGGCTTTTCCCCAAACTAAAATCACCTTTGAAGGGAAGAGATTTCAGACTGTTGATGAGATTCATGAAAATACCACAGGGCAGCTGATGGTGATTGGGAGAACTGTGTGAGGTCCCAAGGTGTCTACTTTGAAGGAGACTGAGGCGGCATTGTCCTATGTACAGTATTTCTTACAGCTTCTATCTTCTTCAATAAACATCTCTATTTTTCATATTATGTTGCTGGATACCTTCTGGAGAGACCTCGTATTCTTATTTGTTATGATTAACAGACCCAAGTATGTTATAGAAAACAATAAGGAAGAATACTTAATTAATAGTCCTATTTGCTAATTGAATAACTGCTATAGTCTGTGAGGTTTTATTGCTCCTTATTTTTTTGAACATGGTTACACTCCACTCAATCAGGATTTTTCTTTCCCAAACCTTGGAGCCAGCCTTTTCTCCTCTTCAACACCCTACATCCAGCTCTCTTAAAATATCTGGTTAATGTATTCTGTTGTATTAAAACTGTTAGATGTTTTTCATTTTTGTTTTCACTTTTCACTTATGCTCTGATATGACACTTTAAATTTTGTGAGGTAAGTCAAAATAGTTAAGACATATATCATAAAAATTCTCTTATCAGATTTATTTGTAAAAGATGATATATTACACATGCATAGAAGAGTCCTGATTTATGAGTAAAATTGTATCTCTAGGTATTTTAATATTGTATTTGACTATATTTCAACAATGATCTTTCTTAAAACTTTACTTATGTTGTCAATATAAGAATATTAAATAGTTATTTAGTTAACACAATTATTATTTATTGAGAATTATGTGTGCCTGTTAAAAAATAAAGAATATTTGGCAGAATTTAGCAAAAAATATATCCTTGAAAATAAAATAACCTAGGTTGATGCAGATCCTGGCCCGCAGGATCCGGTGTTGTGGCGGCAATAGACAAATACACACAGAATACCAAGTCCTGTGGAGGAAAAGGGTCAGTGTGGCCACTCTCTCAAGAGGAGAGAGCCTCTGAGCCCTTGCCTTGACAGGCTTTTATTGCTTTTCTGGGTACATTACATTGAGGATGATCCTCATTTACTATGCATAGGTTCTTATAGAAAACAAAGGACAGGGTGTTGCTAATTACATAAAAGAGGAAGGATATTTGCAAATGTAAAGGGAAAAGTGGTTAAACTGGTTACACTGGTCCTTGGAAGGTTCAGCATAGATTTTAGGAAGTTACTTTAAAGATATGCAGGTGGGAATGCAGACTGGTGAGGTCACTGTGGAAAACTGTATGGAATTTCCTCAGAAAACTAAAAATGGAACTGCCCTTTGACCCAGCAATTCCACTGCTGGGATTATACCCTAAGAACCCTGAAACACCAATCCAAAAGAACCTATGCACCCCAATGTTTTTTACAATAGCAGTACAATTTACAATAGCCAAGTACTGGAAGCAACCTAAGTGCCCATCAGCAAATGAGTGGATCCAAAAACTATGGTACATTTACACAATGGAATTCTATGCAGCAGAGAGAAAGAAGGAGCTTATACCCTTTGCAATGGCATGGATGGAACTGGAGAGCATTATGCTAAGTGAAATAAGCCAGATGGTGAGGGACAAATACCATATGATCTCACCTTTAACTGGAACATAATCAATAGAAGAAAAAAGCAAACAAAATATAACCAGAGACATTGAAGTTAAGAACAATCTAACAATAGTCAAGAGTGTAGTGGAGAGGGAAGAGGGAAGGGGAATGGGGAGGGGAGGGGAGTGAGGAGAGGGGATTAGAGGAACTACTATAAAGGACAGGTAGACAGGATCAAGGGGGAGGGTGGAGGTGGGGGAGGGAGGTGGGACTGGCTGGGGTGGGGTGGAGGGATGGAGAGAAAAGGCATACAACTATAACTGAATAACAATAAAAATTTTAAAAAAAGATAAGCAGTAAACTTTGCTGCCTCAATTCAGGGTGAGGGAGTTTTAGCGAAAAACAAGTCTCAAAGCAGCCTAGGTACAATGAGGGCCTGATTCCCCATGGAAGAACCTATCCAGGGATGTGGGTCTTGCTTGCCAACTTCGCTCCCCACTGGCTTTTCCAAGTGGGGGCTGGGCCACATTTCCCATGTGTAGAACAGTTTCCCATACTAGGTAAGTAGGCTCTACTCTACAATAAAAATAAATTTATAACCAACATAACTTTAATATTTTATACATATTTTGCTTTAATATTGCATCAGAAGCAAATTAGAATCCAAGCCCAGATTAATATTTTGAATATTAGTTGTTGAAGCTGCATGGATCTTTTTCCAGAGTTTGTTAAATCTTAAGCAGTTATCATTACATTATAAAAGGTAGAAAATATCTATTGAACAGCAATATTTTATTAGGTCAGTATAAGAAGGTATAAATGCCTCAAACTTAATCTGAAGAAAAGCTCCTGATAAACTCAAAGAAGGGGAAAAAAGGACATTTCAGTTTTAGTATGAACCTTAGAATTATGATCGCATGTTGAAAAATTTTTGGTTTTAATATGAATATTTTTGTCGATAGGTAAAGGATTACTTGGGTAATCAATACACTGGAAAAAAACCCTTATTTTTTTGTAGAAACAAAATAGTCCTAAAAATAGTTAAGATCTTTTTGTGTGATTTTTCAGAACTTTTGACTTTATTAATTTAGTATGACATGACTTCATTAATAAATATCTTAAGTCTGTGAGCCTTTCTATAAATATGTACAATCCTAATAAACAGAGAGGCTTAAATGAGTATTCTTAAAAAAAAATCAGGGACACTGGTATCAAGATAGGTATCAATTTTGACAGGGATATGCTTATCATAGTTTGAATATCATAATTTGAAATACAATAGTTTGCTTTTCAACTATTATAATGATACTAAATGTGCAACTAATAATCAGTGAATAATTCTCCTTTTTATCTTCAAATAATTATATACTTTATTTGAAAAATGAAAATTAAAATGTGATACTAAAAGTCTGATTCCTTACTAGGATAAACAGTTAATTTACAGCAGATGTTCAATTCCTGGTTTAGCTAAGGTGCACATGCACATGGGAACACATGCAGGCTTTCGATGTGGAAGCACCCTGTAGCACGCAGGGTAATATTCTGAATTAAGACAGGCCTGGACTGAATCTAGATTCCTCCTGTATTACTGTGTGATACTGACCTACTTGCTAAGTTTCTTTTCAAAGCAAAAATTCTTCACCTGTAAAATAGAGATGATAATAAACTCTAATCAATAGTATCGTTTTCAGGGCTAAATAAAAATAACATGTACTCATCTTGGTTCAGGCTTGGACATTTTATGCCCTCAGTAACTCTTCACTATTGTGATAAATTCAAAGAAGACTCTTTTTCAGCTTTCAGAAAATACCTCTTA
Source organism: Desmodus rotundus (assembly GCF_022682495.2). Taxonomy (NCBI): domain Eukaryota; kingdom Metazoa; phylum Chordata; class Mammalia; order Chiroptera; family Phyllostomidae; genus Desmodus; species Desmodus rotundus. The sequence goes on along the minus strand of NC_071394.1, from coordinate 56,926,595 downwards.
AACAATTATGTAGGGTGTCATATTAACTTTAGCATGTCAGATTTTTGTAAGAACTCTGTCATGTAAGAAAAAGACTTTTTGTTGAGGGCTGTAGAGTTAAGATTTTCTTTTAGCAAAATTTTTAAATGTATATTTTATTATTACTAAATTAATATGCATATACTTGCATCCTCCAACAAACACAGGTAAAAATACATAATTGTACATCTATTTACATTTACACAAATACTTATACATTGCTTTTTTCTTAAAAAACTACATATTAAGATTATATTTATATGAAGTTATATATGCATATATGATCTATATCATGACTACAAATAACTAATTAAAATATCAAATTTGCTACAATTTATAATTGGTAATAATATTAATTTTCTTAACAATGGTTATCTGAAGAGTCTATCACTGCTTAAAATGTTATTGGAGTGATTTTTTTAATTCTGCTGTACACTTGGAACCTCAAGATCAGTAAATAAGTATTCTTAAAAATATGGCTTAAAACTAATGAAATAATTGTCCTGTATCATAAAAAACATATCAAAATGTTCTTTCTTTTGTGGATTACTAATCATGGTTTCTATAACTTGAGAATAAATTCTGGTAGGAAAAATTGAGAAATCATTAATTTTTTACTTGACTCCTACTATTGTGTGACATTGGTGCACCATAGAACAGCATGTGTTTATCGGGATGTTTCTCTTGTTAGCAGTCTTGTAGCTCAGTGAAGGTTTTCATTTTAATGGGCATTTATATAACCACATCCTCACTTACTCACCTAAATAGATAACTAAAAATTATACAGATGTGCTACTTGCTCCCCTTAAGACTAATTAAATGTCACATAAAATATGTGTAACATTAAAAATTCTTTTCCATCTTTTGGCCTAAAATCTGAAAAGTACTATTCCTGATCTGCATTGTAGTTCTTCACATATTTGACGTTGATTACCATTTTTCTACTCAATTTTATCTTCTCTATATTAAACATGTCCAAGTTCTTAAATTTTTATTGTTAGTCTGGTTTCAAGTCACTGCAGTTACAAGTAAGAACTTTTCTGTTTGATGTTCTCCTCATGTGAGATATGAGATACAGCAGAGTACAGAGGATAAAAGCACAGACACTAGAGCTCTTCTGCTTCTAGCACCTACAGTCTGTGGAACCGTGGACAAGCTACTTGACTGTGCCTCAGTTTTCCCATCTGAACAACAGAGATACAGACATCATAAAATGACTGTAAAGTTTATTTATATCATCTGAGCTGCTAAGCTCAGTATTTAAGTCATTACTTCAATTATGGTGCTATCAAAAAAGTAAAGTTAAAGGGATAAAAATGTGTAAGAAATCAAGGCCAAAGTTTTGAACTAGGTGCATAAAAAGCATTATGATTGCATAGAAGAGAGTGGAGAAGATAGAAACAGTTATGAGACTTTATCCCATAGACAGTGACTCTTAGCTCAATGGGGGCAAAAAAGAAAAAAGAAAAAAAGAGCACTTACTGTGTTTTAAGTAATCTTGGGAAATTTATGATTCACCTTAGGCTGATGCTGGATGATAGGTTTGATTTCCAGGTACAGTTCAGAAGACCGTTCTATGGTGCTTGAACATCTTGTCTTTTCTTACTGCAGAATTTACTATACTGTGTGGTAATACCTGTCATTTGTTGTAATTCTAATCAAGACTGTACATTCTGTGCAGGGAGACATTTTCTTTTGCACATTGTAGTATTCTTCATCCCCTTGCCTAGAAATACAAACTTCTGAATAAAAATTTTAAAATAAATTTTGAGTAGACTGTAAACACACATGTAGAGCTAAAGTGTATTTTTTTTGCGGGGGGTTGGGGTGGGATAAGCTATCTATGTAATGATGAACCTTCCTCCCCCTATGACCTTAAATTAACATAATATTCCAAAATTTTACTTTTTTATTATAAATATATAAGCAATACAGATGAAAGAATCTAAAAAAACGTAAAAAATAAGAGGCTTGAGCAGAATTGGGGAGTAGAATTAAAACTTTGGGATAAAAAAACAAATATCAAAAGAAATATCTATTAGTAAATAGAAGTTTCATCTGGATAACTTTAGATACAAATTATTTTCTGCATACAAATGATCTAAAGTGTATGTACATATCGATGGCCACACGAGAAGACTTGTCTTGACACACACGGGAAGAAAAAGAGAGCTACATTTTTTAAGTGTTTTTATTGATATGTTATTACAGTTTTCCCAATTCCCCCCCTTTGTTCCCCTCCACCCAGTGCCCTCCCTCTGTCTGATACCCCCCTTCCCTCCAGCAATCTGCCCCTTAGTTCATGTCTATGGGTCGTGAATATAAGTTCTTTGGCTTCTCCATTTCCTAAACAATTCTTAACCTCCCCTTGTCTATTTTGTACCTACCAGTTATGCTTTTTAAACCCTGTACCTTTCCTCCCATTCTCCCCCTTTCTTCTCCCAGCTGTTGACCCTCCAAATAATCTCCATACCTATGATTCTGTTCCTGTTTTTGTTGTTTGCTTAGTCTAGTTTAGTTTTAGATTCAGTTGTTGATAGTTGTGAATTTGTTGTCATTTTAATGTTTATAGTTTTGATCTTCTTTGTTTTCTTAAGTAAGTCCCTTAACATTTCATGTAATAATGGCTTGGTAATGATGAACTCCTTTAGCGTTACCTTGTCTGGGAGGCATTTCACCTGCTTTTCAGATATAAATGATAGCTTTGCTGGATAGAGTAATCTAGGTTGTAGGTTTTTGCTTGTCATCACTTTGAATAGTTCTTACCAGTCCCTTCTACCCTGAAAAGTGTCTTTTGAGAAATTAGCTGATAGTCTTATGGAAACTCCTTTGTAGGTAACTCTCTGCTTTTCTCTTTCTGCTTTTAAGTTTCTCTCTTTATCTTCAAAGTCTGGCAATTTAATTATGATTTGTCTTAGTGTGGTTCTTTTTGGGTCCAAATTTTTGGGGTCTTTATGCTTCCTGGACTTGTATGTCTATTTCCTTTATGTAATTAGGGAACTTTTCTTTCTTTTTGTTTTCAAATAAGTTTTAAATTTTTTGCCCTACCTCTTCTCCCTCTGGTATCCCTATCATTCAGATGTTGGTATGTTTGGAGATGTCCCAGAGTCTTCTTATACTATCCTTGTTTTTCTGAATTCTTGTTTCTTCTTTCTGTTCTGGTAGAGTGTTTATTTCTTCCTTATGTTCCCAATCATTGATTTGAATCCTGGATTCCTTCCCTGTACTGTTGGGCCCCTGTAGAATTTTCTTTATTTCACTTAGAGTAACATTCAGTAGTAAGTAATTTTTTAATCTTTCAGGTATTTGTCTTTCACTGTTACAAAGAATGATATTTTTCTTTGATAGAATATTTAGATATAATGGTTATGTATTTCACCCTTCTGGTCCTTTTCATTTTCCAAATTAGTAGATTGTGCTTATTTTCTCTCAGCAGCCTATCATCAACAACAGCAACACAGACCTGAAATAATATAATTCTCGGGAGACTTGTCAATATACATGAGATGACTTTAAAACAAAAACAATAAAAACAAATGGCAATCAAGAAAACTATAATTAAAATTGTAAATTACATTTTTCTGCAATGTCATATGAGTGAAGAAAGCCACAGGTGATTTCTAGATGAAATCTCAAACAAAGAAAAAAAAAGGATCAGAATATGTGTAATGGACTAAATTAACAAATATTTGCTAAGATACTTTTGACTTTGTGGGTGTTGATGGGTTTGATAATATCAGATTGACAAATGTGAAATAGCAATGATTTGTAAGCATTCTGATAAAAAGTATGCACGAAAGGAGAAGGGTGATAATATCAGATTAGTAGAAATTCCCAAACTGGATGGTGAAAGCATGACCATCAATGCATGGGTGAAAAAATTGAGACAGAATAAAAGTTAGAATTTTATGAAAGTCTGATCTAAATGAACATTTCCCAGACATGGCTAACCTTCACACTCACATGAGTAACTATTTGAAATAATATTCACAGCCCTGGCCTTAAACTTCTACATTTAAATGTTTGGTGTTAAGTTGGATTGATAGACTTAACCAGCTTTAGTTTTCCAATGGCAGATGGACATATGGGAACCTTTACTATAAATTCTAGGCCAGATATAGATCACAAAGCTGAGCTGCAAAGAACCATGATACCACTGGGACCTTCAATATCAGTAAGGTACTAAGGGAAAATATTGATCCTTTCCCCTCGCTAATAACTTCATATCCCAGAAGATAAAGGAAAAAATAAGGAGAACCGCTAATATAGGTCTAAATGAATCAATATAAAGAATATGTTTTATGAAATCACAATGAGGATGCAGTCACTCCTCAGTGACTTTAGGAGTAACTGACTATGCATTACAAAAGCAGTTGTATGTGCTATTCCAAGCAGTAGTTTAAGCACCTATTACAAGTAAATAAATGAAGTTAGGGAAATTGTTCTATAAGAGTCAGTCTCTCAAAATGGTGCTCTGGCCATCCAATCATGACTGAGCTCAGTAAAAAACAAAAACAGAAACATGGGAGTTGCTCATGAAGACCAAAGTGCTTTCTATGATATCCTTTAATGAGCACAGGTAGAAAAAATAAAATATGTCAAATATGAAAGGAAGGAAAATTAGAGAGGATGAGAAAACATTAGCAGACGTATTTAGAACATAAATAGGAAGACTGTTCTCAAAGTGCATTTTCAAATCCTCAAAGGAAACAAAGTTTTAGTTGTACTGTGATCAAGATTATAAATTCATCTCCTTATGCCAAATAACTATGATAATAAATGAAGAAAAACTACCACCTTAACCTCAATTTTGTTTCCATCTTTTCTGTCAAAAAGAATAACTATTTTGGAAGGGTAAAACTAAAATGGTGAAGAGAAATTAAAATTGAAAATAGTTGAAGAGATAGAAGGAGAAAATGTGTAGCAATTCTCCAAATGATTTCACCTCCCTGGCTCAGAAAGTATCTAATTTAGGCTACTGAGTTGTTTTAAAGATAAGATCAATGTCAGTAATCTTTGAGGAGTTATTGATAATAGGGGAGCTGCCATAAGAGTAAAGAAAGGCAAATGTCCCAAATTTCTGTAAAGGTTAGGCAGTGTCTTAAAGCTAGAGATGAGGGATCTTGACATTTATGCTCAGTAAAATATTTGAAGGGAATACTAAATGGATGGATGGTTTTTGAGGACTGAGAAAGGTCATGATTAGCTGCAGTCAGCATGCATTCACCAAGAATGTGCCATGGTAGACTATCTTCATTCCCTATTTTAGACAGAGTGACCAGGTTGGTATTCTAAAGGACAGATATAGAAATAGCCTATTTGGATTAACAAGGTCGTTTATTATTATTATTATTTTGTACAAGATGGAACTGCATTCACTGTATAATAATGGTAGACTCATGGCTAGTTTAATGACCTTATCTAATAAATATTAAGTACTAAAATAAAATAATCACAAAGAGAAACAAGACTACCTATATTTTTTCAGCACTTTCCTTCAGTAAAATGAAAGAAATACTAGATGACTACAATATTTTGAATTTCAAGTCATAAATCCAAACAATAAGATTTTACATACACTCAAGTATAGAGTTGAAGTAGCACTAAACCAAGAACATATGACATAAGATCAAAAGACAGCTGCCCATCAGGTGGATAGTTGCAGCATAGAGAGATGTAGGATCTCTTTACGATCTGGAAAAGAACTTAAAATCTGCAGACCTTGAGATGACAGCTGGCACACCAATGGGAGAGATGCAAAGTGGTTGATATAGTCCAAAACCAAGATTAAGCAGAAAATTGGAGTCATAGAAGAAGATATTTTCACTTAAAATTCTTGAGATGGGAATAAGAACTGAGGTGGCATTATGGCCAAAGAAACTAAGTTGGAATTAACACTAACTATTGTACAGAGCAAATGTAAAATTCCATAAAGAACAAAATTTAAAATTTAGAATATGATTAAAAATAGATCCACCAAATTTTAAAATATGAGCTTATAGCTTTTGCAGAGCTAGAATTCTTATATAGATATTTTATTGTAATAAAAAATAAAATTTACCTTCTTAACCATTTTTAAGTGTATGGTTTACTAAGGTTAAGTAAATTCACATTGTTGTGAAATGGATCTCCCCAAAGTTTCCATCTTGCCATTCAGAAACAATAGAGCCATTAAACAACAACGTCTCTTTTCTCCTTACCCCGCTAAAACTACCGCTCTACTTTCTGTTTCTATGAATTTCACCCCTTCAGATAAGTCATATAAATGGCATCATGCCGTAATTATTTTGTTCTTCTTTTGTGAATGGTTTATTTCACTTAGCATAAAGATCAAGATTCATCCATATAGTAGTGTATGACAGGGTTTTCTTTCTTTTTCAAGTGAACAGTATTCCATTGTATGCATGTCACTTTTTGTTCACCCATTTATCTATTGATGGACATCAGGGTTGCTTTCACCTTTTGGGTATTGCTAATAGTACTGCTATGAACAGATGTGCACAAATCTCTCTTTCAGACCTTACTTTAATTTGTATTGGCTTTGTACTCAGAAGTGGAATTGCTGGATCTTATATGGTAGTTCAATTTTTAATTTCTAAAGGAACTTTCGTGCTGTTTTTTTATAGCAGTTGCACTATTTTATAATTACACCAATAGAACCCAAGAGTTTCAATTAGCCCATCAAGGACAGTCTCCTTTAGTTAAAGTCAATTGATTACAAATCTCAACCATATCTACGGAATACCTTCACAGCAACACCTAGATTAATGTTTGATTTTAAAAAACTGGGTACCAAATTTATATGTAAAACATACTGTGATGTTTATATGTAAAACATCACAACATACTACTATATTTTCCTCTGTATAATAAAAGTGGGAAAATAGGAAAAAGAACAGGACCAAAAAAGTGGAAATGCTCATTCCCAATGGAGTGTTTAGCATTAATTTCAGTCAACAGAATGGGAATTACAATAAGGAATTCAAAGTTCAAGTTCAGTTCAGATCAAAATACAGATTGAACTTTAGAATTTGATAGCCACAAAGGCTCTAGGAGTTGTCCATAATATAGTCTCAATGACTTTATAATTTAGGAGAGAAGACAGGTATGTTAATTACCTACCTTAAGCATCAAGTGACAAGTTTGAGAAAAACTACAGATGCAAAGACATTCCAAATAGTACATATACCCTGTGTTTTTCAGATTAGTACACAACACTTAGGATATTCTAAGGATGAAAAGTTTCTGACTTTTTTTTAAGGAATACCTGAACAAGTCCCAGTGCATAAATTTAGCTCTCCCACAATTTACTACAGTTATCAGAATAGAAAAAAATATTTTTAAAACCCAAGAAAAATATTTTTTCAATATATTGCCAGTCTGTGAAAGTTAGGCTCGTCAAAAAGGTGAATTTGCTGGAAGAGAAATGAGTGTAAAAATCTGCCCACAAAAGAGTCACATTTCTTTTCTCCCTTTTTGGTCTGCATTCTATTGATAGAATCTGTGACAAGAAACTGAACAGTTGTGTTATTCCTAGATTGAAGGGCTTGTATTTGTAGCAGTCCCATCTTTTGTCAGAGGTAAGCACAAGCACAAAGTTGACTGAGGATACCATTATCCACTGATAGTCTTAAGATCATATTACCCAGATAATATTCTTGTCTTTCTTCTCCGAAACTCTTGGGTAGGATCCAAAAAAAGAAAGAAGTGCTGAATTACTACATTTGTTATTGTACAGGGCTGTAACTCAACCCTCATTCTCCTTCATTACTTTTTCAGACCATCAGGGCTAATTGACAGCAAGCCTTTATATTTAGATTTGTTCCCATTAAAAGTCCTTGTGTCCTTGACGACAAAGGTAAGGTAAGAACTTTAATTACTGCTGTAATTAGATGTATTTGAAGCAGCTGTGCTTTGAATTAACTAAAAGTAAAGCTAAGAAATGAGCTTTCTGCAACATTGATAGGGATGCTCTGCTTAATGTCATTTGATGAGCAAAACTTGGCAGGTGAGCAAAAGAATAACTTCAGTTTGAGGGAATTCAACCTCTTCTCCAGTTCTAATCACCATTTTTACTTCATCCCTAGTTAATATTATATATATATATGTATATATATATATACACACACACACATATATATCTAGTTAATTATACTTCATCCCTAGTAGGTATATATGTGTATATATATGGATACACAATATATCTATATGTACATGTATATGTACATGCATATATGCATGTATGTGTATATGTATATGTGAATGTATGTATACATGTACACATAGGTATATGTGGACACATGTGTATGTATATGTGTGTATAAATGTATATGCATACATATATGTATGTGTGTATATGTACGTGTATATACACCTTCAAAAGTTCATTTCTTTTTTTTCCATAAGATGGCTCTAATAGTGCTTAGTTGTCTTTAACTCATTCAAAACAATTTTTTTAGATTGTAATGTGAAAGCTATCATATCGACATGCATTTAAAATTATCAAAATTGGTGAAGTTTTGTGTAGTTATTTTAATATTGAATATGGAAGAAAATGAGCAACATTTTTTGGCATATTATGCTTTATTTGAAGAAAGTAAAAAACACAACTGAAACACAAAATAAGATTTGTGCAGTGTATGGAGAAGGTGCTGTGACTGATCAAACATGTCAAAAGTGGTTTGCAAGGTTTCGTGCTGGAGATTTTTCACTGGATAATGCTCTACAGTCAGGTAGACCAATTGAAGTTAATGACAATCAAATTGAGACATTTATTAAGAACAATCAACATTGTACCATGTGGGAGAGAGCCAATATACTCAAAACATCTAAATCAATAAAGTTATTGGTAAAAATGAAAAATGTGTCTTTTATTTTATGGAAAAATCATACAAAAATTTTGGCCAACTCAGTATCTATCTATATCTATATCATCTATATCTACATCATCTATACATATATCTAATCTATATCTAATCTATATCTATATTTACCATCTGTCTATATCTAATCTGTCTATCCAGAATGTATAGAGTCATGTAATATGAAAAATAGAGACATTTATTGAAAAAGATACAAGAAACATTGTTCCTAGGACAATGATGCCTTAGTCTCCTTCAAAGTAGGCACTTTGGGACCTCACACAGTTCTCCCAGTCACCATCAGCTGCCCCTTCGTATTTTCATGAATCTCATCAAAGGTCTGAAATCTCTTCTCTTTCAAAGGTGATTTTAGTTTTGGGAAAAGCCAGAGGTCACAGGGTGCCAAATTTGGGCTGTTGGGGGGCTGAGTCACCTGGGTGATTTGATGTTTCACCAAAAAGCTCTGCATGAGATGTAATGCATGAGCAGGCACATTGTCCTGATGAAGCTGCCTATCACCAGCTTCCCATAGCTGTGGCCTTCTGAATCATCTGAATAGTTTTTGCAGAGGAATTATCATGTTTAAAGGAAAATTTGATGTAGATTTGTTCCTCTACTTGCCCAGTCATTTTGAATGAGATGGCAACACAGTACACATGCTTACTCAATGGAGTCTACCACCTTCACTGACTAGTATAGGGAAGTCATCATTGTTCACACATGCACATTCCAGTCCACTCTCCTCCATTGCCAGGTTACATGGATGTCATGCAAATTTTCTCATTGTGTTAATAGTGGATGGACTTTTTCCATACAGACCTTATATATGTATTTATAGCATTCATTTATTATCAGAGAGCACTAAGATCTCTGTAAGGAAAATTTTATGAAAGATATAGTATAGCTTTGAAAAATCCATAGCCTTATTGTACTAAGGAGATACCAAAGAAAAAGAAACATACCTTTAATGTGGTAAAATGCCAAATTAATTGACTATAGATAATGTGTTCTTGTTTGCTTAAGTTTCTGTTAAGAAAGCTCTCAGACAAGTGTGTGCTACCAAACTGTGTGGGTTTTTTTACCTCCTTTAACTCAACCCTACCTTACCTGATTAGTGTTGGGAAAAAAAAATTTTTTTCCACTGAGATTATCCATTCTCTAAAAGACAGTATGTTAAATGCATGGAAGATATAAATAAAATTTTTGGTTAAATATTGAATATATTGAAAACCATTCAAAATGTAATTATAAAAAATAGATTATAGGAAATATGCTTTAATAAGATTTATATCATCAAATTAAAGTTTTTTCTTTCAGAAGTTGAAAGGCATTGGTCTAATGTTTTCTGTAATCCTGTGGGATGAAGAGAAGTCCAAAGTCAATTTGATTCTTATTTCTTTGTAAATGCCTTGAGACACACACACACATATATGTATATATATTTATATATATGATAATAGGAAATTGATACATGTGTGTATATGTATACACATATGTATATGTATGTATACATATACACACACACGTATATATATACACACACACACACGTATCAATTTCCTATTATCAACTGCTCTTTTGGTATTTACTAATGTATAAAATGCAATGCCAAAAAAGTCAGTGGCTTAAATTTGCTTGTGATTGGCATTTGGGGAAGGATTTGGCATGGATGGCTGATTTCTGATGTCCACAGCATCAGCTCAGGTGGGTTAACTGAGACAAAGGATCCACTTCCAAGATGGCTTCCCTGGTATGATTGGCAATTTGTGTTATAAATCACCAAAAAGTGGGGGAGTGGGAGGCACACACTATTCACATTTCTATAATAATTCTGAAATCTCTTGGGGCACATATTCCAGTTCATTTATTAGGGCTTAGTACTGCTGACAAGGACTCATTCTCTATAGGTTTTTGTTCTGACCTTTAGGCTCTTGGTTTTACTTTCTGAGCTTTTTTTCTCACCATTAAGAATGGCTGTTCTTTACCATTGAATGATCTTATCAACTTGTTTTATTTAATTTTTACTTATTTGTTTATTTTTATTGTATGGCTTTTTCCATCAATATTTAGTCCCCTATACCCCTCTGCCCCCAGTAATCACCACACTGTTGCCCATGGCCATGAGTCCTGTCTCCTTTTTGCTCCATCCCTCCACCCGATAATCTCCACCCCCCCCACAATACTGTCATCCTGTTCTCTGAGTCTGTCTCTATTTTCCTTGTTAGTTTATTTTGTTCATTAGATTCCATACATGAGTGAAATCACATGGTATTTGTCTTTCTCTGACTGGCTTATATCACTTAGTATAATGTTCTTCAGGACCATCCATGCTGTCTCAAGGGGAAAATATTCTTCTTTTATGACCAAGTGATATTCCATTGTGAAAATGTGCCATAGTTTTAACCACCCATCTACTCGTGGACACTTGGACTGCATCTATATCTTGGAAATTGAAAATAACTCTATGATGAACATAGAGGTGCTTATGTTCTTTCAAATTAGTGTTTTGTGTTCTTTATATATATTCCAAGAAGTGCTAGCTCTGGTCAAGAGGCAGATCCATTTTTAATTTTTAAAAAATATTTCATTGATTATGCTATTACAGTTTACCCATTTTTTATTCCTTTCCGCCCTGCACCCCTTCTCCCACCAGTATTCCCCCACTTTAGTTCATGTCCATGGGTTGTACATATAAGTTCTTTGGCTACTTCATTTCCCATACTATTCTTGATCTCCCCCTGTCTATTTTGTACCTACCAGTTATGCTTCCTATTCCCTGTGCATTTCCCCCCTCCCCCTCCACACTAATAACCCTCCATGTAATCTCCATTTCTGTAATTCTGTTCCTGGTCAAGAGCTTTGCTTATTTTGTTTTTGTTTTTAGGTTCAATTGTTGATAGTTGTGAGTTTGTTGTCATTTTATTGTTCATAATTTTGATCATCTTCTTTTTCTTAGAAAAGTCTCTTTAACATTTCATATATTAAGGGATTGGTGATGATGAACTCCTTTAATTTGTCCTTTTCTGGGAAGCACATTATCTGCCTTCCACTCTAAATGATAGCTTTGCTGAATAGAGTAATTTTGGGTATAGGTCCTTGCCTTTCATGACTTGGAATACTTCTTTCCAGCCCCTTCTGGCCTGCAAGGTTTCCTTTGAGAAATCAGCTGATAGTCTGGTGGCAACTCCTTTGTAGGTAACTGTTTCCTTTTCTCTTGCTGCTTTTAAGATTCTCTCCTTATCTTTAATCTTGGGTAATATAATTTTGATGTACACTGGAATGTGCTTCATTTGGTCCAACTTCTTTGGAACTCCCTGAGCTTCCTGGACTTTCTGGAGGACTATTTCTTTTGCCAGATTGGGGAAATTCTCCTTCATTATTTGTTCAAATAAGTTTTCAATTTCTTTTCCTCTTCTCCTTCAGCACCCATATGATCTGGATTTGGAACATTTGAAGTTGTCCCAGAGGTTCCTCAACCTCTCCTCATTTTTTTTTTTTTTTTGAATTCTTGTTTCTTCATTCTGGTTGAATGTTTATTTCATCTTTCTGGTCTAAATCAGTGATTTCAGACTTGGTTTCCATCCCTTCACTGTTGGTTCCCTGTATTCCTTTATTTCACTTTGTATAGTCTTCATTTCTTCCTTCATTTTGTGACCGAACTCAGTCCTTTCTGTGAGCATTCTGATTACCAGTGATTTGAACTCTGCATCTGATAGGTGGACTATCTCTTCATTGCTTAGTTGTATTTTTGGAGCTTTGATCTGTTCCTTCATTTGGGCCATATATTTTGTCTAGGCATGCTTGTTTCATACTAAGGTGTGGAGCCTTGGATGTTCACCAGGGCAGGGCAACCCAAGTGGCTGTGTTGTGGTGCTGTATGTAGGGGAGAGGTCCAAGAGGTAACAGTACCACTTGCTTGGCTCATGTCTGGCTTTCAGTCAATTCCTCTGCTACCCACAAGCAAATTGGGCCCTTCTGGTGCTGATTCCTGGGTGGGTGGGTTTAGGTATATTCTAGAACCCTGTTTGTCTCTCCAATGAACTCTCCTGTGAGGCTGGGAGTTTCTTCCACTACTGCCACAAACCCCACAGGTTTCTATAGTTAGAAGTTTTGAGCCTTTATTTCCCTGTGCTGGAACCCTGTGTTTCATGGTCTGTCTCACTCTCCAGTTGTTCTTCCTGGGTTATCTGAACACAAATGTGGGACCACTTAGTCCACCAGCTACCTCATTGCCATGAGTCCCCTCTGTCCCGGCTGCCAGTCTATCCCCCTCCTACCGGTCTGCATGAATGCTTCTTCTTTAACTCCTTGGTTGTTGGACTTCCATACAGTTCAATTTTATGCCACTTCTGGTTATTTTTTGTTTTTAAATTTGTTGCTCTCCTTCTTTTGGTTGTGCAAAGAGGAAAAGTGTATCTACCTATGCCTCCATCTTAGCCAGAAGCACAGTTTTAATTTTTTGAGGTATCTCCATACTGCTTTCAAAAGTGGCTGCCTCAATATATGTTCCCACCAAAGTGCAAAAGCATTCTCCTTTCTCCACATCCTCTCCAGTACCTGTTGTTTGTTGAATTTTTGATGATAGCCATTGTGATAAGTGTGAGATGATATCTCACTATGGTTTTAATTTACATTTCATGATGATTAAGGATGTTGAGAATCTTTTCACCTGTCTATTGGCCATCTGTATGTCCTCTTTGGAGAAGTATCTATTCACATCACTTGCCCATTTTTAATTGGGTTTTTTGGGGTTTTTTGGTGTTGATTTTCTAAGTTCTTTATAACTCTTGGATATTAACCCCTTGTCAGATGTATTGGCAAATATGTTTTCACATTCTGTGGGTTATCTTTTTATTTTGGGGTAGCTGAATGGATAAGAAAACAAGGCATTATATATCTTGTCCCCAAGAGACCCATCTCAGACTGAAAGATACACATGGATTAAAAGTAAAGAGACAGAAAAAGATTACTTTATACAAATGGAAGGGAAAAAAAGCTGGGGTAGCAGTACTTATATCTGATATAACAGACTTTAAAACCAAGGCTACAATAAGAGATAAAGAAGCACAATACATAATGATACAGGGAACAATCCAACAGGAGGATGTAACCACAGTTAACATTTACATACCCAATATAGGAGCAACTAAATACGTGAAGCAAGTCTTGATGAACATAAAAAGAAAGGCCAATGGAAATACAGTCATAGTTGGGGATTTTAACACCCCTTTGGCATCAGTGGATAGATCTTCCAGGGAACTTGGAAAAAAACAACAAACAAAGATAAAAATTAGTAGAAGGAAGGGAATAATAAAAATCAGAGCAGTAATACATGAAATAGAGTCTAAAAAATGAAACAAAAAATTAATGAATCCAAGGGCTTTTTCTTTGAAAAGATAAACAGTACTGAAAAAGCTTTAACCAGATTCATTAAGAAAAAAAGAGGGAGGACCTAAGTAAATAAAATCATAAATTAAAGAGGAGAAATAACAAATGACACCAAACAAATACAAAGGATTGTAAGAAAATATTATGAACAACTATATGATAACAAACTAGACAACCTGGATGAAACAGATAAATTCTTAGAAACACACAATCATCCAAAACTAACTCAGGAAGAATCAGAGAATTTGAATAAACAGATTACACCTAATGAAACTGAAGTGGTAATAAAAAAACTCCCAGCAAACTTAAGTCCTGGATCAGAAGGCTTCATAGGTGAATTTTACTGAACATTCCAAGAAGAACTAACACTTCCCTATTTCATGAATTTCAAGAGGAAGGAAAGCTCTCAACCTCATTTTATGAGGGTAGCATTATTCTAATTCCAAAACCAGATAAAGATACTACAAAAAAAATTATAGCTCAATATCTTTGATGAACATAGATACTAAAATTCTCAACAAAATATTATCAAATTGAATACAGTAATGCATCAAAAAATCATACATCATGATCAAGTGGGATTTATTCCAGGAATACAAAGTTGGTACAACATGCAAAATCAACAAATGTGATTTACTACATCAAAAAACTATGGTACATTTACACGATGGAATACTGCACAACAGAAAGAAACAAGGAGCTCCTAACCTTTACTGCAGCATGGAGGGAACTGGAGAGCATTATGCTAAATGAAATAAGCCAGGTGGACAAAGACAAATACCATATGATCTCACCTACAAGTGGAACCTAGTCAACAAAACAAATGAGAAAGCAAAATATAACCAGAGACATTGCAATTAAGAACTAACTGACAGTAACCAGAGAGGAGGTGGAAGAGGATAATGGGGGAAAACAGGGGTAGGGTTGTCAAGGAACATGTATAAAGAACACATGGATAAAGCCAAAGGGGGTAGGATCAAGGGTGGGAAGTGGGAGTGGGGGGTCAGGGGAGAGTTGGGAGGCATGGAGACAACTGTATTTTAACAACAATAAAAAAAGAAAAAAAAATTAGTATTTATTATATTTAAACCAAAAAAGTATACTTCATTTACACTTTAAATGAAGTATAAAAACCACATGATCATATCAATAGATACAGAAAAGGCAGTTAATCAAATGCAGCATCGGTTTATGATCAAAACTCTCAACAAAGTGGGAATAGAGGGAACATACTTAAACATAATAAAAGCCAAATATGACAAACTGAGTGACAGCATCATATTCAATGGAGGGAAAAAAAAAACCCTACAAATGTTTTCATTAAGACTGGAAACAAGACAGAGATATCTGCTTTTCATGCTTTTATTCAACATAGTACTGGCAGTCCTAGCCACAGCAATCAGACAAGAACAAGAAGAAACAAATGGCATCCAAATTGGAAAGGAAGAAGTAAAACTGTCTTTATTTGCAGATGATGTGCTATTGTACATAGAGAAACCTAAAGAGTCCACCAAGAAACTACTAGAACTGATTAATTACTTCAGAACTGATAAATTAATTCAGCAAAGTAGCAGGATATAAAATTAATGTCCAGAAATCAGTGGCATTTTTATATGCCAATAATGAATTAACAGAAAGTGAAATTCAGAAAAGAACCCCATTCACAATTGCTTCAAAAGGAATAAACTACCTAGGAATAAACCTAACCAAGGGTATAAAAGACCTGTACTCAGAAAGTTATAGACACCCAAGAAATACAATGAAGAAGGTACAAATAAATGGAAGCACATATCACGTTCATGGAAAAGAAGAATTAACATATTTAAAATGCCCATACTACCCAAAGCAGTCTATAGATTCAGTACAATTCTTATCAAGATTTCAATGATGTATTTTACAGAACTAGAGCAAATTTTTCAAAAATTTTTATTGAACCCCAAAAGATCCTGCATAGCAACAGCAATCTTGAGACAGGAGAATGAAGTTGGAGGAATTATGCTACCTATTATCAAACTATACTATAAGGCCATAGTAATCAAAACAGCATGATGCCAGCATAAAAACATGCACATAGATCAATGGATCAGAATAGAGAACCCAGAAATACACCCATGCCTTATAGTCAATTAATATACCACAGAGGAAGCAAGCACATGCAATGGGTTAAATATAGTTTATTTGATAAAGTTTATTATTAAATATAGTTTATTCAAATTATAGTTTATTTAAATGGTGTTGGGAAAATTGAACAGATATGTGCAGAAAAATGAAAACAAACCACCTTATTGAGCCCTAAACAAGAATAAATTCATAGTGCATCAAAGATTTAAATATTAGACTGGAAACCATAAAAATCATAGAAGAAAACATAGGAAGCAAAATCTCAGACATTGCTAGTAGCAATATTTTATTGGATATATCTCTCCAGGCAAGGGGAACAAAAGAACAAATAAACAAATGGGACTAAATCAAACTAAAAATATTTTGCACAGCAAAGGAAAACATCAACAAAATAAAAACAACCCTCAGTGTGTTTTATCTCATAGTATTTTAGGAATGTAAAGGTCACTTTTCAATTTGCACTGTCTCTGTTCATTTTATTCTAAAGCAGCAGTGTTTCAGCCACACAAATTCCTTAAACATTCAGTGTTTTTTTTTTTTCTAAATGTTTTTTGTCCCCCCTTATTTTTTTTAATTTTTAATTATTTTTAAAATATATGTATTGATTATGCCATTTCCCCCCCTCACTCCACTCTATCCTGCCCACCCTCTCCCTCCCACATTCCCCCCCTATAGTTCATGTCCATGGGTCATACTTAGAAGTTCTTTGGCTTCTACATTTCCTACACTATTCTTACCCTCCCCCTGTCTATTTTCCACCTATCATTTATGCTACTTATTCTCTGTACCTTTCCCCCCTCTCTCCCCCTCCCACTCCCCTGTTGATAACCCTCCATGTGATCTCCATTTCTGTGCTTCTGTTCCTGTTCTAGTTGTTGGCTTAGTTTGCTTTTGTTTTTGTTTTAGGTGTGCTTCTTAATAACTGTGAGTTTGCTGTCATTTTTACTGTTCATATTTTTTTATCTTTTTCTTAGATAAGTCCCTTTAACATTTCATATAAGGGCTTGGTGATGATGAACTCCTTTAACTTGACCTTATCTGAGAAGCACTTTATCTTCCCTTCCATTCTAAGTGATAGCTTTGCTGGATAGAGCAATTTTGGATGTAGGTCCTTGCCTTTCATGACTTTGAATACTTCTTGCCAGCCCCTTCTTGCCTGTAAGGTCTCTTTGGAGAAATCAGCTGACAGTCTTATGGGAAGTCCTTTGTAGGTAACTTTGTTCTTTTCTCTTGCTGCTTCTAAGATTCTCTCCTTCTGCTTAATCTTGGCTAATATAATTATGATGTGCCTTGGTGTGTTCCTCCTTGGGTCCAGCTTCTTTGGGACACTCTGAGCTTCCTGGACTTCCTGGAAGTCTATTTCCTTTGCCAGAGTAGGGAAGTTCTCCTTCATTATTTGTTCGAATACGTTTTCAATTTTTTGTTCTTCCTCTTCTCCTTCTGGCACACCTATAATTCGGATGTTGGACCATTTCAAGATGTCCTGGAGGTTCCTAAGCCTCTCCTCATTTTTCTTAATTCTTGTTTCTTCATTCTTTTCCGGCTGGATGTTTTTTTCTTCCTTCTGGTTCACACCATTGATATGAGTCCCAGTTGCTTTCCCATCACTATTGGTTCCCTGTACATTTTCCTTTGTCTCTCTTAGCATAGCCTTCATTTTTTTCATCTTGTTTTCAACCAAATTCAACCAATTCTGTGAGCTTCCTGATTACCAGTGTTTTGAACTGTGTATCTGATAGGTTGGCTATCTGTTTGCTGGTTAGTTGAATTATTTCTGGAGCTTTGAAGTGTTCTGTCATTTGGGCCTTTTTTTTTTTTTTTTTGTCTTGGTGCTTCTGTTCTGTTTTTTGTTTTTTTAATGAAACTTTATGTAGCTAAAGTCATACACAAAAATCTTTTTAGGTAAGTGCTCCTTCACCTTTGGTTTCTTAGAAGAATTCTGATGTATAGTATCCTTGGATATATAGAATTTTAACCCTGTTTAATGGAGAATTTTAACCCTGATTAATGGAGCTGCACTAAGATATTGGAGGATTTTATCTGACTGTGTGATTTCCTGAGGCAATCCTTAAATCTTCAGAGGTACTGAAAATTTTGCCAGAGTCCCACCTTGTATTTGATATTTGCTCTGATATCCATTTTTATTTGAGAATTTTGGGAAGGCCAGTAATATGGGATATTTTCATTTTTAACCTGAGCAAGGCCAGGCAGTTTAATGACATCTTCTTTTAATTTCACTTGAAAACTAAACAACTTTTAAACTTAATTCTTTTCTCTCTCATTTTATTAAAGTCAGTGAGAAGGAACCAGGTGGTAATTTTTGTGGTATGCCTAGGAATATCCTTAGCTAGATCATCCAGTTCATTAGGTAGATTTTTTATCTTCCACATTAGCGAAGGCAAAGTGTGGTTACATTTTTTTTTTTTTGCCTCTATGTAACAAGGTTCTCTTTCCTCCAGCTTCCAATAATATTTTCTTCATATTCTTTAAGCCACCACTAACAGTTTCTCTTAGTGCCATCAAATTTATGTTAATAATCTCTTCAAACTCTTTAATTTTTTCCTAACACCTCCTCAAAATACTTACAGCTTTCTTTCATCTATTACCAAGCAACATGTTTTATATTTTATGATGATACCCTATTTCTAGTTAATGAAATTGGTTTGATTATCTATTGCCAATTAAAACTATCCCAAAACTTGGTGATGTAAAGCTAAAGTAATACTGATTTTGATTATAATTTTCCAACTTGGTGAACGTATACAGAAATATCTCATTTCCATTGTATTTGTCAACAACTAGGGCAAAGATTAAGAACTGGACTTATCTGAAGACTCACACATAAACATACCTGCCATTGATGCTGTCTGTCAACTGGGATCTTGGCTGCTGTTGTGAATGGAACATCTACACATGGCCTCTCCATTTTACATGGGCTTCCTCACCATATGGGGTGTAGTTTCCATGGACAAGCATCCCAACAAGATAACCAAATGCATATCACCTTTTCTGACTTAGTCTCAGAGGTTACATAGCATTGTATCTGTCAAATTCTAGATATCCACATAATTAAACAGGTCTACATAATATCAAGTCAGGAGAAAGAAACTCCACCATTTTATGGGGGAATAGCAAAGTTCTAGAATGGAATATGGAATTAGAAATATTGCTGTGATCACTTTTGGAAAATACAATCATCTCTGCTTCATTCATTGACATGCTTTCATTTATTTTCTGTGTTTCAGAATTTTATTCAATTTCTCATTTTCTCACTTATGTCTAATCCTTGTTTGATTTTATATATTTATATACTTGATCATTCTTTTGCTGATATAACAGTTGAGTTTTCTGAGACAAGATAGGCAAATGTATGGTTCAGACCATTTTTTAAGATGGGATATTTTTCACTTTTCTCCAACCAGTTATATTGATTTTGAATAAAAATGGCTCGAATTTAATTGCCTTTTAAAATTACAATTTTATCTTAAAAATGAAAATTACATATAATAATGTGTGCATGAAATACTGCTAGTTGTTACATGATGAAATAAAATTAGCATCAATAAAAGTCAAGTAGTATTAATTAGCAAATTTAGAAAAGGGAATCCTTTTGCACTGTTGGTGGGAACGCAGATTGGTGCAACCACTGTGGAAAGCTATATGGAGATACCTCAAAAAATTAAAAATGGATATACCTTTTGACCTCATGTTCCCACTTCTGGGAATATATCCAAAGAACCCAAAACACTAATTGGAAGGAATATAAGTGCCCCTATGTTCATTGTAGCATTACTTACAGTCACCAAGATGTAGAAGCAGCCTAAGGGTCCTTCAGTAGATGAGTGAATAAAACAATTATGGTGCATTTATACAATGGAATACTACTCAGTTGTAAAAAAGAAGAAATTTTTACCCTTTGTGACAGCATGGATGGTCCTGGAGAGCATTATGCTAAGTTAAATAAACCAGTCAGAGAAAGACAAATACCATATGATTTCATTTATATGTGGAATCTAATGAACAAACTGAACTACTGAGCAAAGTAAGGACAAACTCACATATAGAGAGCAGGATGATAGCTATTACTGGGGGAAGCGAGGGGGTGGAGGGAGGGAGCAAAAAGAAATAGGACTCAGGAACATGGACAACAGTGTGGTGATTGTGGTGGGGAGGCAGTTGTATGGTAATGAAAAAATGAAATAAAAATATTTTAAAAAAGAAAAGCAATTGATAGTATCTAAAAATATTTAGAAAATTCTTACCAAGCTCTTAACCAACAACAATAAATCACTGAAGTCCTACAGCAGCAACAGGTATCACAATTATAAACAAATGTAATAAATTCTAATGATGGACATTCAATCATCCAGTTAACAATCATCTCCATATTCTGATAATATTTCATTAATATTTCTTTCATATTCTGATTCAAACTAACCCAGTAAATTCCATAGTATCTTTAAGTTGATCCTTTGGTCCCTAGAAACACTTCAACAAGTGTTAAGTTGAAGTAAATATATTAGCTCAAGATAAGATATTTCATTTTTAGAGTGTCAGAATTACATGACACTTACCCTACAAACTTTAGCAAAGAAAAATAATCTTGTACAGTAATAATGTAAAGATCACTTATAATCACCATCTACAATATAACTCATGTTTTTTGAGGCTATCAAAATCCTCTTTACAGTTATAACATTTACAAATATAATTACTGTACCATTATACTTAATCATATATTACATTTAATTTTTAATAAAATTTACATTTTTCTCATTCTGCACCAGAAGTGTATTCATGTAAAAAGTAGAGTAAAACAAAATAAAACCATTAAAATTAGTTATAAATTTACTTAGTTAAAATTAGTTATAAACAAATAATTATGCTAATATTTTATCAATTGCTTCCTGTTTTTCTTCTACCTCCCTCACTTTCTTCTTTTATTTTGGCATTTTTTCCTCTTTTCAAAACAGTTGTCAAACATTGTGCATGATTAAAAATTTGGCCATGGCTGGTGTGGCTCTGGATTGAGTGCCAGCCTGTGTGTGAACCAAAGGGTTGCCAGTTCGATTACCAGTCAGGGCACATGCCTGGGTTGCAGGTCAGGTCCCTAGTAGGGGATGTTCAAGTCACAACCACACATTGATGTTTCTCTCCCTCTCTCCCTCCCTTCACCTCTCTAAAAATAAATAAATAAAATCTTCATAAAAATAAATAAATACTTAAATGTGATAATATTCTACATCTATATTTAAATAATTTATATGTTTAAATATATAATGTTTATATGTCTATTTTATTGTTGGTGAAAGACAAATACCATATGATCTCACTTATAAAAATAATCTAATGAACAAAATAAACTAATGAGCAAAATAGAACCAGAGCATAGAATCATAGAACAAACTGACAGCTATAAGAGAGAAGGGTGTAGGTTGGGTCTGGTTGAAAGAAGGTAAAGGGATTAACCAAGGAACATATATGAACAACCCATGGACATGGACAACAGTGAGGGGACTGATTGTGAAAGTAGGGGGGTGGGCTTGGTAGAGGAAGTTGAAGGGGGGGAAGTGGGGCAAATGTAATAGCATAAAAAATAAAAAATAAATGAATTAATTAAAAAATAAAATATCTATTACAATAGATAGTCACATATCTCTTATTGGCATGATTTTTTCCCCACTAAATAGCATAGTCTTTTTAGTTGGTGATTTTCGAGTTGGAAACCATCATGCAGGATGTTCATAGTACGAGCTCATATGAGCTCTAAATGTCACTAAGGTGCCTCTAAGTCTAAAGGAAAACAGTAAATCATGATGACTACTCAAATATATTTATAAGCAATGTATTTCTGATTACAAAATCCATTCAATTTAAATACAAAGTATCATTTATACCTTATGAAAAAGCAGATACACTTCTAGAGGGAAATGTTATATATGAAAGGAATTTTTTTGTTTCAAAACACAATATATATAATTTAAAACTTCTCTTTCAATGGTATTTCAGCCCTGACTTCAAATCATCATCACTGTTTTCTGACTTCTTAGGAGCCACCATGATAATATGCCTTGGTCAAACACCAGTGTGCTAAACAAGCTAACTGTTTAGTAAAAACACTATCTGTGAAGAAAAAAGAGTGGGTACAGGGACAACTATCTACAAGGTTTTTGTTGTGGCAAAAATTATTTTTTTTCAAACTTTAGATATTTAAAGGGGAAGCTCATATAGCAAATGTCAAACATTTCAAAGCTGCTTTCAATCAGAATGGGGCTTTTTGTTACCCTTACTTACAGGTGTGAAATTTAATTGGACATTACCTCCTTTTCATTTGAATCCTGTTTTGATTACCATTTTTTAGAAGTTTTCAAGTGTTTACAATTTATCATAAGGGTCTTCTTTTATTTTATTTGTTTTTCCATGAGAAACAGTTTTTTAATAATAAAAGTTACAACATAAATATTTTTTAATTTTTTTACTGTTGTTCAAGTACAGTTCTCTCAATATTCACCTCCCCATGGGCCCTCACCCCACCCATCCCCACCTCCCATACAGCACAGAACATCCTTCCAGCCATGCATCCCAGCATTTAGAGGTGGGATGACTCCTAATAGCCTAGTTTTTCAACTGAAAGTGGAAGAAAGTCTAATTGCAACAAACCACCTCATTTTAGTAAAACTAGAAGTCTCCCAGCCAGTCAGACAAATCCATTAGGATTTTATTGGATCCTAAAAACAGTTATATGATTCCCTGGGATCCAATCCTTGTCAATCAGGCATGGTAAATTGGATTCTTGAATAGGGAAATCCCTTAGGGAGAGTAGATGTTATCTAGATCAGATGCAGTGATTTTTTCCAACTCTTTGCTCACTAGGTTCTGTTCTCTCTTTAGTCAACCAATAAAACCATAATAAGTATTGATTAACCCATTACTGAGCATTATCCACTGGCTTCTGCCTGGCTGTATTTAAACACTACATTGTACTTTCACAGTGCCAACTAACAGACACTTGCTTTTCTTTGGCCAAGATGGTACCAAGTATATATCTTTTAGTGCAAACTAAATAGCTCAGTTATACTGCTACCTCTATGCACTTCCAAGGTATTCTGCTGGTTTTCTGAAGAAAGAAAATTATGCAATTGTTTCTGATACAATTGAACATACACATAATTCAAGTATTTGAATTTCTTTCAAATCTTACATAATATTTTCCACTGGGTAGGGGGAGGGATAAAAACCTCATCACAAGCCTTAAATTTTTTCAAGTTGATGAGACTTTCTTTTACATTAGTCTTTCATGTGTATCTTTGAACAAATTATGTAATCTTCTAATCATTTATGATGTTGGTATAGGAAGTTTTCATTAACACACAATGAAGTCATTAACTATTGAAAATGTCAAAATATTCTGAACACCTTAAACTATAGTCTGTCTGATGTTACAAAGTTTTAGTGGAGGTATTTAAGACTCCCCTATAAATTGTTCATGTATGAAGATAAAATATTTGGCAACGCTGATTTGCAATCCTTGCAGAATTTCGTTAAAAGTACTGGCTTGTTCATAGATGTCTGGTCTTCTTTATGCATGCTACTTGACAGTTAGAACTGTAAAGATTAGCCAAATAAACTAAGTTTTATTAGAAAGGACAAGGTCATGTGCTGAATGAAGATAGGTCAAACTCAGGCACCAGAGAAAAAAACACATTTTTTTACATTTGCATGAATTATTATGCTTTCAGAAACTATTTTGTTTAAAATTTCATCTGATTACATGCATAGTTTTTAGAAAAATATTCTTTGAAAAATTGATGGGTATTTATGTTATTTTGGAGTTTATAGTTTCTAAGCCTATATTGCCTTTTGTGTTCATTACAGAATAATCATTTGATCAAGGAATTTTCAATATATTGTCAAAATAAATTACATTCACTTCATTAGATGTACAGGAAGTGTAGCTAAAGCAGAGACAAGCATTAATTTAGGACTCTGAGAAAGCTGACACTCCATCTTATGACCCTGAGGCTGTATTATTCAAGATACCTAGTGATGGAAGGAAGTCTGTCTCCATAGCAATTACCTAAATCTTTTATCATTCATTTCTGAAAAGAAAATTAGAGCAATTGTGTCAGGATGGTCATATGGGCCGAAATTGCACACTCATTCAAACCACTTATGTCTGTGACTTTGTCCTTGTTTGATCGCTGCTTTTGTTTACTGTTCAGTGTTTGAAAGCTTGATTGGATATGAGCAGATGTGCCAAACTGTAACCACAAAAGGTCAGCCTTTTGTTTTCTCCTTATTTCTCCTTCCTTCCTTCCTTCCTTCTTTCTTTCCTTCTTTCGTTTGTTCCTTTCTCCCTTCCTTTCCACAACTACTAACTTACATTGCTTCTGACTATTAAGCAAATTACTCAGACCAAGCTAACACTATTAAGGAAGCTCAATTCAATGCATTTAAAATAAGTTGCAGCACCCCTTTCACCTTAATAGTAGTAAACTCAGTAATATTTAATAGTAAGGTGATTGCCAACACCAGTAAAATTGTCACCGTGGTGGGCATTGTCTAAATTTGATTTTATTGATCTAGACTAGAAGTTTTTAAAATGTTTAAACAAATTAATAACCAAGGAGGGGTTTCAGATGAACTGTGGGAAAAAAAAAAACTTCAAAAATCTCTGTGATCATTTAGATTTCTGCACTGTTGGATTTTGAAATAAGAATAAAATCTTAACTCTTAATCAATAAGTGTTGCAGTTTTCATTGAGTGGTATGAACAAGGCAGTCTCAGCTTTTACTTCAAGTTCCTTGTTCAGGAAAATTTACAATTAATGGCTTTCTACAACAGCGAAGATATCTCCTTCTTCATGGCTCAGCTAGGGACCTGCCAGACTAATCTATTCCCAGTGGGCTGGCCATGGTCCTTTACTCTATCTGTCTTAGCATATTGATTTCTGAGCTGTCTTATTGGTTCCTAACATAATTATAGTGGGAGTAGGTCTCTTAGTACAGCTAATACATTTACACCATGGCATCTAGGGAAGCTTATTATAACGGCATCCGGTAGTGCCGCTAAAGTTAAGGGTCAGTTTCTATTTCTGTTATAAACTCCATTTTTCAAGGAATTTATATCTTAGCAGTTTTAATTTATTTAAAGGGGAAAAATACTTGGCTTTGTGTCATCCAAGATTCATATATTTCTGTCCTTAAAAGTTAACAAAACTGAAGTCTCTATCCTTGCCATATTTTTGACATTTTCAAGAAAAGAAATGATGTTTTCTATTTGTAAAAGATCTTAGACTTAGCAAATAATTTGACATATACTTCTGCTGTAGTATCAAAAGAGGTTGTTTTTTAATCCTAAACATTTTATGAAGAGCATATATGATTATGTTTTTATCTACAAAAGGTATGATGACTCTCAGCCCCGAAGATTAAGTACATTAACCACCAGAGTTTTGACACAGACAATATTTTTGAAATAGAAAAATTACCATCAAGAATGATATTTTACTGAAATATTCATAATAAAGAACTCGCTAAATATGATAGCACAATACATAAAAAAGAAATATAGCCATGTAGGACAGTGTTGCTCACTTTGCAAAATTTAAGACATACAGCAGATTTTAGACAAGTGATTGATAGAAGTTAAGTTTGCATATTTGTGCATTTGGAAAATATAAAATTACTTTGTCTCAATAACTTTGTAGTTAATTGGGAGTTAGGCAATCTGGACAGAGATGACTCACTCAATTTATGGATGCTTATTTGAGGCATTAAGCAATGATGATCTCAAAATGGACATTTCACGGAGGCACTGCACCTTAGGATCTTCAAACTGAATGTGAATTCCAGAACATACAAAACTTCCCTGCTGGATTATATGTGTTTTCTCCCACTGTTTATGGAGGTGATGGAAGATGGTATTAAAGATCCAATGTGAAATTTGTGAAATGGCTAACCCCTGATATTTAAATTTTCCATATCTGTACTTATGCTATGCAAGCTCTCATTAAGCTATGGTAAAATGAAAATTATATAATAGCCACATTAGCAATGGAATCATTTATATTTTTTATATTTAACTACAGTATAAGAAACTGAAAATATGTGTAATATTAAATATGCATTTTAATTTATATAATATATGTATGTAGATGGCCAAGCTTTTCTGATAACTGAAAATTAACTTTTTTTATTATATTTCCCACTACCATTTATCCCTCTTATACTCCTTCCCGTTGCAATCACCACACTATTGTCAATGTCCGTGAGTCCTTTTTCATTTTTGCTTGATCCCTCAACCCCTTAACAACCCTCCCATAGCTCTCATTCTGATCTCTTTCTATGAGTCTGTCTCTATTTTGCTTGTTAGTCTAGTTTGTTCATTAGATTCCAAATTTGAGTGAAATCATATGGTATTTGTATTTCTCTGACTGGCTTATTTCATTTCACATAATGTTCTCCAGGTCTATCCATGCTGTCACAAGGGCAAAATTTTCTTCTTTTTTATGGCCAAATAATATTCCATTGTGTAAAATGTACCATAGCTGTTTTATCCACTCATCTACTAATGGAACAAGACCACCTTCTTATACTACATGCAAGAAAAAATTAAAAATGAATTAAAGACTTAAATGTTAGACCCAAAATCATAAACATCCTAGAAGACATAAGCAGTAAAATCTTGGATATTGCTTGCAGCAATATTTTATCTGCTATGTCTCCTCAGGCAAAGAAAACAAAAGAAAAGTTTAGCAAATGAAACTACATCAAAGTAAAAAAAAAATTTTGCACAGCACAGGAAACCATCAGTAAAATAAAAAGACAACCCAGGTAATGGGAGAACATATTTGCCAATACATCTGATAAGGTGTTAATATACAAAATTTAAAAGTAACTTACAAATTCAGCAGCAAAAAGACAAACAACCCATTTAAAAAATGGTCAAAGGATCTGAATAGACACATCCCCAAAGAAGGCATACGCAAGACAAATAGACATATGAATAAATGTTCAATGTCACTAGTTATCAGAGAAATGCTAATTAAAACCACAATTAGTTATCACTTCACACATGTCACAATGACTGTCATCAATAAATCAACAAA
Organism: Desmodus rotundus; assembly: GCF_022682495.2. Classification (NCBI taxonomy): domain Eukaryota; kingdom Metazoa; phylum Chordata; class Mammalia; order Chiroptera; family Phyllostomidae; genus Desmodus; species Desmodus rotundus. The sequence continues at coordinate 56,899,097 of NC_071394.1, read as the reverse complement.
CAAGTGCTGGTGAGGATAGGAGACAGGGGAACATTTTTGCATTGTTGGTGTGAATACAGATTGGGAAAACCACTGTGGAATGCAGTATGGAGATACCTCAAAAAATTTAAAATGCATCTGCCTTTTGACTCAGTGACCCCACTTTTGGGAATATACCCAAAGGAACCCAAAACACAATTTGAAGGAACATGAGCACTAGGTGACTGCAGTGCTTACGCTCATGACAGTATTATTTACAGTCACCAAGACGTGCAAGCAGGTCAAAATCAACTTTCCAAGGAAAAAAGTTATAATCTGAACATTCATTTCTAAATTGGATTGTATATTGTACTTTTCCCCCAATAGTAATACAAGATTTGATTTGATATTACTATAATGCAGTTTGATTCATTCATTTCAAATATTTTTATGACAACAATGTGCTAAGAAGAGAGAGTGAGGAAAGATTTTAAAAAATCTCTAGTCTACAAAAGCTTAGAATTTAGAAAAAAAAGGAGAGTGTTATAAAGGCCATAGTGCAGGTAAATAATAAATATTGAGAGATTTAGATCCCAGAGGAGATGGTTATAATTCTGACAGAGTGTCCAAGAAAGGTTTCAGAAAGACATCATATTGGAGCTATATTTTAAAGATAAGTAGGTAGTTTACCATATACCAAAAAGCTTCAAACTATCATGATTGATTGGTCATTTGATTTGTTTATGCATTTAATTACCTGTCTTCCTTGCAGAGGAGGCTGATTTCTGTGTGCTTGCCTATGGCAGCATCTATTTGTTCATTCTCATTTATTTCTTTTAATTTATGGTAGAATAAAAGACCAAATAACACATCAGAACTACATAAGGAGCAAAATTAATTAGAATCTGGTTCTGTTACATTTAAAGTTCAAGTACTTTAATTTATGTATTCCACAACATCTATTTTAAATGCTCTGAGCACTACTTTGCTTAATTACTGCTACATTCCAATTATGGGAGGAACAGTTTAGTTCAGAGTAGATAAAATAGAAATTTAAATTAGAATTTGCAGTTATTATGTAAGTATAGCAGAACAAATTTGTGCTCTTGTTAGCTGATATCACAGCTAGATTGTGGTGATCTGTGACTGTGCCATTGTCTTATAGGCAACAGAATGTGAGAGGAAAGGCAGTGTGCCTTTTCTAGGAAATAGACTTTAAGATATGAGTATAATTTTTTTTCTTTTGTTTTCCTTGCCTGGGAGATATATCAGAAAAAAAATATTGCTATGAGAATTATCTAAGATTTTATTGCCTATGTTTTCTTCTAGGATTTTTATGGTTTTGAGCCTAACATTTAAATCTTTAATGCATTTTGAATTTATTCTTGTGTGTGGTGTAAGAAGTTGGTCTAGTTTCATCTTTCTGCACGTATCTGTCCAGTTTTCCCAACACCATTTATTGAAAACTATCTTTAGCCCATCGTATGTGCTTGATTCCTCTGTCAAATATTAATTGACTATAAGGTGTGGGTTTGTTTCGGGGCTCTCTACTTTGTTCCATTCACCTATGTGTCTGTTTTTATGCCAGCACTATGATGATTTGATTACTGTGATCTTTTTTTAATTACTTTATTGTTCAATTATAGTTGTCTGCATTTTCTCCTCACCACTCCCCCCGACCTCAGCCAAACCCACCTCCCTCCTTTTCTTCCATCCTCCCCCCTTGGTTTTGTCCATGAATCCTTTATAGTAGTTCCTGAAAACCCTTCTCCCTACTGTCCCCTTCCCCATCCCCTCTGGCTATTGTTAGATTGTTCTTAATTTCAATGTCTCTGGTTACATATTTTTTCTTTTTTCTTTTGCTGATTATGTTCCAGTTAAAGGTGAGATCATATGGTATTTGTCCCTCACCTCTTGATTACTATGATCTTATACCATAATTTAATATTAGACAGCATGATCCCTCCAAATTTGTTCTTCTTTCTTAAGATCATTGTTGCTATTTGGGGCCTGTTGTGATTCATATAGTTTTGAAATATTTGTTCTAGTTCTGTGAAATATGTCATTGGAATCTTGACAGGAATTGCATTGAATCTATGGATTGCTTTGGGTAGTATGGACATTTTAATGATGTTAATTCTTCCTACCCTTGAACACAGTATGTGCTTCCACTTATTTGTGTCTTCTTCAATTTCTTTCTTTAGTGTCTTTTAATTTTCCTACTACAGATATTTTACATCCTTGGTTAAATTTTTTTCCTAGGTATTTTATTCTTTTTGAAGCAATTGTGAATGGGATTATTTTCTTAATTTCATTTTCTGTTAGTTCATTATTGACATATGAAAATGTCACTGATTTCTGGATATTAATTTTGTATCCTGCTACTTTGCTGAATTCATTTATCAGTTCTAAATAGTTTCTTGGTAGAATCTTTAGGGTTCTTCATGTACAGTATCATGTCTTCTGCAAAAATAAGTTTTACTTCTTCCTTTCCAATTTGGATGCCTTTTATTTCTTCTTGTCTGATTGCTGTAGCTATGGCTACCAGTACTATATTGAATAAGAGGTAAAATAGGAGAACATATTTGCTGATACATTCAATAAGGGGTTAATATCCAGAATTCATAAGGAACTTATAAAACTCAACACCAAAAAAAATCCAATTAAAAAGTGGGCAGAGGACCTGAATAGACATTTCTCCAAAGAGGACATATACATGGGCAATAGACATTTGAAAAGATGCTCAAAGTCACTTATCATCAGGGAAATGCAAACTAAAACCTCAATTAAATATCACTTCACACCTGTCAGAATGGCTATTACCAAAAAGTCAACAAACAAGTGCTGGTGAGGATATGGAGAAAGGGGAACACTCTTGCACTGTTGGTGGAAATGTAGACTGATGCAACCACTGCAGAAAGCAGTATGGAGATACCTAAAAAAATTAAAAATGGATCTGTCTCATGACCCAGTGATTCCACTTCTGGGAATTTATCCATTGAATCTTGAAACACTAATTCGAAAGAACTGAAGCACTCTTATGTTCATTGCAGCATCATTTACAAGCATCATTTACAGCGTCATTGCCAAGATTTGGAAGTAGCACAAGTATCCATCAGTCAATGAGTGGATAAAACAACTATGGTACATTTACACAATGGAATACTACTGAGCTGTAAAAAAAGAGAAAATTTTACCCTTTGCAATTGCATGGATTGACCTAGATAACATTATACTAAAATGAAATAAGGCAGTCAGACAAAGACACATACTATATGATTTTACTCATATGTGGATCCTAGTGAACAAACTGAACTAAAAGCAAAACAGAGACAGACTCATAGATTGAGAGCAGGATGACAGCTCTGCAGGGGTGGGGGCAGATTGTAGGGCATGGAGGGATTCAGCAAAAAAGAAAAAGGCTCATGGATTCTGACAACAGTGTGGTGATTTTGGGGGTAGGTGGAGATGGAAGAGGTATAAGGGGGATAAATAATGACAGAAAAATGCAATAAAATTTAAATCTATTCACAAAAAAGATAAAACCAAAAAAATAGATGAGAATATCAGACCATGCCTTTTTTTGCTTTTTTTTTCTATTCTTTAGGCTGGAGCTGGATAACACAGCCCTAGTGGGTGGTAGAACCACAGAATGGAAGGTGCTTAAAGGTCCCAAATGTCTCTTAAAAGAGACATTTCCCCAAAGGTTGTACCTTCACCAAGCATAAATATCCTCTGATGTGTTATATGACTGTATATGAGGCATATGTGGCTGTTACTATAACACAGACCACCCAAATTAGTGCACTATAATCTATATGTAAGAAATGACATATGTGCAGATATATATATGCACACTCACACTTATTTTAGGTTCTAATTTTGCAGGTTATATATATCATACTTCAATTTCCAGAATTTTCAGTAATTTTACTCTTATTCTGAAATATATATCAAAATGTTTTTTTAATTAATTAACTAATTAATTAATTAATTCTTTGTTTTGAATGGTTTTCTCCAGAGAATCCTGGGTAAGGCAGATGTCATGGCTATATAGGCTTCAGGGTTACTAACCTATTTTTTAAACAAACTGTCAACCTCAGTTCATATAATCGATTATCAGCTTCAGATAAGACTTGTGCACATTTCTGACAAGATAGGCTAGTAGTTTTGTATCCACATAGATTAAGCTCATCCCGGGAAACATCACTGTCTTACTATATAGTGTTTAGATCAATGTAAATACACAGATACATATAATCAAAGAAATTAAATGATTATGCTGCCAACAGATGACTTTTTAAAGTTTTTAAATTAGATAAAATGATAATAAACTTCAAAGACTTAGCATTTCAGCCCAATCTCTTATTTAGATTTTCTCAGAACATTTCAAAAATATTACAAGTAGATTTTTTCATACTAAAATAAAATTTAACTAAATATTTATTTTTTAGAAACACTTTGTGGGTTCCATATGAGGCACAGGAATTTTATAAATAATGAAGTGAAAACAACTTAACCAAATTTGTCCAATCTTCAGAAGAATTCTACTCTGGTTTACAATAGAAGTGCTTACAGATTCTTAGTCACAGCAAAATGGCTGAGCACTACCATAATACAATTTATATTTAAAAAATAGGGTTTTTCTTGGTAAAGATGGCACTACATCGCCTGTCATAACAAAGAAGAATTGCCAACTATTTATTTCAGTGTTCCTAATTGTTGTCAAAATATGACCTAAAACTCTGACACAGAATTTTTCAAAGTCAGGCTTGCACAAGGCATGCGCATTTATCAATGTTTATCCCACATTCACCTATGCAGCAGCACTTGTGAAGGTCTGCTTTTATTTAATTCTTGAGATTTTGTTGTTAATGGGAAAACTGTCTCATAAATTAGGGAAGTGCTCAATTACAAGCCTGACAGAGATTGATTTTGGTTCTGCTCTTGGTCACCACCAGCAAGCGAAGGCCGCAGAAACCAGCACTCCAGCTAATGCTCGTCAATTCAAAGGTGGTCATGGAACAAGTGTTCATTAAGAAGTGAGGGAATGCTTGGCGACATATCTAGGTGCTGTTTGTGTTTATAGCAATGCTCTGTTCGAGTGTTCCCTCGCTACCTGTTACAAATGTTCATGCGATAGATTAATGTAACTAAACAGAACAAATTAAAGCCTTCAGCCTACAAATGTAAAACAAAAAAGAAATATGTCTTAAAAGATTTGAAGTTGTAACCACCACTCTGGAATTCCACAAAATAAAATGGCTTCCAACTGAAAGTCACTAGACCCAAATGTGAATTTCAAAAAATCTAACTTGGTTCATTAAATGTCATGAATTCTACTTGAAGTTAAATAAGATTCAGGCTTCTGGCCAAGATGGAAGCGTAGGTAGACACACTGTGCCTCCTCATACAAACAAAAGAAGGACAACAACAATTTAAAAACAAAAACAACCAGAACTGACAGGAAAACGAACCACACAGAAGTCCAACAACCAAGGAGATAAAGAAGAAACATTCATCCATACCCGTAGGAGGGGCGGAGACAGACAGGAAGGGTGGAGAGGACTCATTGCAAGGCAGGAGCTGGCGGACCCAGCGAGATGGCGTGCAACCCAGGGCTCCAGCTCGGGGAAATAAAGGCTCAAACCTCTGGATGAAAACACCTGTGGGGGTAGAGGCAGCAGCAGGAGAAACTCCCAGCCTCACAGAAGAGTTCATTGGAGAGACCCACAGGGGCCGAAAGCATGCACAAGCCCACCCACCCACTTGGGAATCAGCACCAGAGGGGCCCAATTTGATTGTGGGTAGCAGAGGGAGTGAATGCAATCCAGCAGAGAGTGGAGCAGGGGCCATTGCTCCCTCTCGGCCCCTCCCCCACATACAGCATCACAGGGCAGCGACCAGCATTACTCCACCCCGGTGAACACCTAAGGCTCTGCCCCTTTACATAACAAGTGCGCCAAGACAAAAAAAAATGGCCCAAATGAAAGAACAGATCAAAGCCCCAGAAAAAATACAACTAAGCGAGGAAGAGATAGCCAACCTATCAGACGCACAGTTCAAAACACTGGTAATCAAGAAGCTCACAGAATTGGTTGAATTTGGTCGCAAATTACATGAAATAATGAAGGCTATGCTAAGAGAAACAAAGGAAAATGTACAGGGAACCAAGAGTGATGGGAAAGAAACTGGGACTCAAATCAATGGTGTGGACCAGAAGGAAGAATAAAACATCCAGCCAGAAAAGAATGAAGAAACAAGAATTCAAAAAAAATGAGGAGAGGCTTAGGAACCTCCAGGACATCTCGAAATGTTCCAACATCTGAATTATAGGGGTACTAGAAGGAGAAGAGGAAGAACAAAAAATTGAAAATGTATTGAAGAAATGATGAAGGAGAGCTTCCCCAATCTGGGAAAGGAAATAGACTTCCAGGAAGTCCCAAAGAGGCTGGACCCAAGGAGGAACACACCAAGGCACATCATAATTACATTACCCAAGATTAACCAGGAGGAGAGAATCTTAGAAGCAGCAAGAGAAAAGGAGACAGTTACCTACAAGGGAGTTCCCATAAGACTGTCAGCTGATTTCTCCAAAGAGACCTTACAGGCAAGAAGGGACTGGCAAGAAGTATTCCAAGTCATGAAAGGCAAGGGCCTACATCCAAGATTACTGTATCCAGCAAAGCTATCATTTAGAATAGAAGGGAAGATAAAGTGCTTCTCAGATAAGGTCAAGTTAAAGGAGTTCATCATCACCAAGCCCTTATTATATGAAATGTTAAAGGGAGTTACCTAAGAAAAAGAAGATAAAAAATATGAACAGTAAAAATGACAGCAAACTCACAGTTATTAACAAGCACACTTAAAACAAAAACAAAAGCAAACTAAGCAAACAACTAGAACAGGAATGGAACCACAGAAATGGAGACCACATGGAGGGTTATCAATAGGGGACTGGGAGGGGGAGAGAGGGGGGAAAGGTACAGAGAATACATAGCATAAATGATAGGTGGAAAATAGACAGGGGAGGGTAAGAATAGTGTAGGAAATGTAGAAGCCAAAGAACTTATAAGTATGACCCATGGACATGAACTATAGGAGGGGAATGTGGTAGGGAGGGGGTGGGCAGGATGGAGTGGAGTGAAGGGCGGTAGATGGGACAACTGTAATAGCATAATCAATAAATATATTTAAAAAATTAAAAAAATAAAAAATTAAATTAATAAGATTCAGTTAATTATAAATGTAATTAGTAACTCTAAAATAAAATATAATAAAGAAATGTCTGAATTGTAAGCCCTTGAAAAATAAATTTTAGTAGATCTTAAAAATATAATTTTTTTGGCTTTATGACAGATAACCCATTTTAATAAAGTTTCTGTTTTTTTAAATTTTTTCGATGCAACTACGTGGTATAAAGGGCTTATTCTATATGTTTAGAATGATCTAGATGTATTTTTCTGCCTAAAATAATGAGTAAGAGCTACTTTGGTTTACAAAATAATTTAATATCAATAGTAAAATATACCAAAACTTTGATATGAAAGAAATCACATTTGCTTTAATTCCCAGGAAGATTCCATCTTACCGTCCCAGCATGGTGTTAGTGGCAAAACCACCTGTTCCCACTGAAGTCTCTATATCTTATTTTAACTACTAAACAAAAGCATTGTTACAACAGATTACCTGTTTCCATAATTACATAAGGCAGAATAAGCATAAGAGTTAAAAGATGGGGGACTTGACACCATGGTGAAAAGAAAGTGTCTTCATTATGAGCCTCATTTAAGGTGCTATTAGAAGATTAAACAAAACACTCCCTAAGTCTGATGTTTTGCTTTCTAAGATTAAAAAGGACATTTAAAAAGTATGTAACTATTATATCATTTTAGGGTTCTGGCATCTGCTTTTCTTAGCTATCATCTTAGAGCTTCAAATTTGGTGGGTATATATAATAAAATGGTACATATAAATTAGCCATTGTATATCTTTTCTTATTCCATCCTACTAAGTTAAACAGTTATTTAACTATATCAATATCATCACAGAATCTTAAGTAGAAGCTTAACTATTTCAAAATTTTCTTCAAAATTGTATTTGATCTATATTTTAATAACATAAAAACAAAGCAATACATATGTTTTTATAGTTTTAGAGTTTTTGGTTGGACAATATAGTGCTTGGATATTTGTGTGTTGGGTAGAAAATAAAACTTAACAATGTTTCCCTGGAAATGAAATACAAGGTTCAGACTTTTCTATGAGAAAGGAGTAAAATCAATTTTCTTAGGAGCAAATATAAACAGAAAGTGCTTTGAAGAGAAATAAAACTGTAGTGCTCTAAAGTTAAAGATCCTTTGTTTGTGAAAGTAACATCACAAGGCCTTGGGATTATTTTTCTGTTTTGCATTGTTTTCAAAGTCCCTAAAGGCAAGGATGAAACATACATCAACTATGACTGTATTTTATAAACAGGCTTCATGAAATAGCACATTTGTTAGGGGCCAAGGATGAGTATCACTATAGTTATTAAATTACTGTTCCTTAAAAAACATTAGGCAAATAACCAGAAATCATGTTGGGCAGCAGGATAATATAATAAGATTTGAAAAATGAGTTATGAACAATAAGTGAGCCTCTAAATGGCAAACTTGAAAGTGGTCTTTTATTGTAACTTAACATTTTCATGGTTTAGAATGTAAATCACTATTTCTTCAGCAAAAAAATAAAGGAAAGAAAAAGAGAAATAGTATGTCTATCTATATGGCCTATACAATTCCCTATAAACCCATAGGGTAAGAGCATTTGAAGAAAATTACTTTGTAGTTTAGTCAAATGAGTGCTATTTACAGCTGCACTTTACTTTCTAGTGACTGAACATGTTAACAATTTTGCTAATTATAAAAGACTCAACTCAGCCTTACGTGACTTTTTGGACCTGCTAAATTAACACAGAAAAAGTAGTGGGGTTGGGTCTGTATGCCACATTGTTCTAATTGCAAAGTTCATTATCTTTAACCATTCAATATTGTTTCTTGCTGTCACAGATATGAAATCATTTATGTTTCATTCAAGGGTAATCTTAGAGATAAATACAACTGAAACAAAAAGCAAAAACAAGCCTGTGCACTTTCGTTCTCCATACACATAGGATGAGTAACTTCCAAGAAAGTTCCTGAACCCTGTATGAGAAACTGGTGAAGAAAGAGGGGTAACGCATAAGCTATGTGTAGCAGGTTGCATTATTGGCCCCAATTTTTACTCCTCCTTCATGAATCCTTTTGCCATGACCTCACCATGTGTGGAGTATGCATTTCTGCCCCTTGACATTGACCTTGGATATGTAACTTGCTGTAGCCAAACATAAACAGACATAAGTGATGCCAGTTTTAGGCCTGGGCCACAGAGGTCTCATATATTTCTGCTGTCTGTCTTACCTCTACCAGCGTCATCAGAGGACTGGCCCTGGCTGGCTTCTTGGTCCCAAGAGAATACAGTGCAAAGATGCCCAGCTGGACACAACCCAGAGCAGCTGAACCCTATCTGCCCACAGGCATGTGAGCAATAATAGATGATTATTGCTTTAAGGCACTGGGTTTTGAGGTACTTTGCTATGCACCAGTATCTGTAACTAACACATCATGATAAAGAAAGAATTACACTGAGTTTGTTTTAGTTCACCACTTACTATTTTCCATAAATAAGGTACTAACAACATCATATTAGTCGGTAAGAGATCACCACCATTATATTTTGATGCCTAATCTTTCTAAACTTTATATTGATAAGCAAGACAACAGATTTCATAATAATTAGAAACACATTTTTTTCTGATCAGATTTAATCCTCCACTTTTGACATAATGGTCTTAAAGGAGTAGATCAGTGAAGAACTGGCTCCTGGTGAGAACTAATGTAGGAGGGGAGGAGGAAAGAGGCACTCTGATGGATCAGTGGGTTAGCATAAAACATCCATTAAGGATGAGAAAGTGAAATCAAATCCAACTTGGTCCTTTATAAGCAATCAGCATGGTGAAGATATATGGTCCAAATGGGACACTAACATCATATTCCCTGCTCTCTGCATCTTCTAGATATATCTTCTAGCTAATAATAGAATGCCCAGTAGTGACTCACAAGAATTAGAACCTATATGCCCCAGCATACAAAGTTCTTAAGATAAATTATCCAATGGCCACAACTTAAATTCAAGGTGAGACAACAATGGTACAAGGACAGTTGTAGTTGGCCCTGTGGCCAAAGAGCTGCCTAGGACAGTTGAGCTGTGGAGGTAAAAGATATTTTAACTTATAGCATGATGCTGGCTTGCATTTGAACACAGCTAAGAAATTCTATGAAATATATTTGGCTGGCCTCCTTTGTAATCATCCCAGCGTGTGCTCTAAAGCATTACTATTCTGAGACTTTCTTCTTCTACACTCCTTATTCATAATGATGACTTTTATTTTTATTTCACATAGAAAATGGAGGTTATGTGAACTACCTCAATTTTATGCCCTTTCATTGGCATTAACACCAATCTGATCAATTCTTCCTATGCAAATCTTCTCCTCTAATGCAACACTAATTTGTTTTATGAGCTCTTGATTCCTGAGTCCTCAACATTTCATTTCCCACTGAATCCTTTAGTACATAAATATGCAGATGTATCTTTCACTTCCACAGACTCCCCAGTGCACTGTCCTCTCTACTGAGCTCCATGTAAGTCTACATTGAACCAGCTTACAGAAAAGGAAATAAACTTCCCAGTTCTAGCCTTAATATTATTTGTATCAGACTCACTTTCCACCAGATACAACTACAAAATTGGAGCAAAATACATAACAAACTGCTTAGAAACATAACAGAAGAACCAGTGAAAGGAAAATTTAATGAGCCACAATTCTAGAACGAAGGGGGCACTCAAAAGAGAGTTTTTCACAAATACCACTTTTCGACCAGGTGACCCACCACTTCTTGTTATAGAAAAAAAGTTTTTCTTGAAAGAGACAGACTGTCTGGGCTAGGCATAAGAGACTAGTGTTAGGGACTGCCAGAGTGCTGGTACTTGTATGGGATAATTCTACACAGGAGGGAACTATGGAAGATTAAAAGCACAAATGGAATATTATTTGGCAATAAAAAAGAATAAATGGTTATACACACTACAACATATATGTTGTAATTCATCAAGTAACTATGAAGATAATATTTAAAACATAGTAAATATCAACAAACCAACTAATAAAGGAGAAAAATGAAATAAATATATCTGAAAAATACATAAGCAGTAAGTAAAAGAGACATGCTGGGACAAAGTAAAGATGAGAGAAATGGAAAACAAGCAAACAAAATAGATTTTTAAATCACTATGTTAGAATTTACATAAAATGCAAATTGAATAAATCATTCAGTTGCATGCCAAAGATTGTAAGACTTTATAAAAAAACAAAACCTAAATATATGGTGTTAAAAATAAAACACCTGTTAAGTGTAAAAACAAATAAAGATTTGGGGAAAATATTAAAATAAAAACACTAACAGAAGAAAGCTAGAGCAGCTATGTTAAGTATAGAAAAAGTGGACTTTAAGGCAAATTATTACAAGATACAAAGAGGAACATTTGATTTTTAAAAAGAGCAATTCAGTAGAATGATACAGTATCCCCACATTTGCATACATCTACCACAGTGACAAAGTTTTTAAAGCAGAAATTCAGAAGGAGGGTAAGACAAATCTACAATCCCATTTAGAGTGTTAAATATACTACTCTTAGTAATTATGAAAGAACAGCAGGAAAAATTGAGTAAGATTAAATGTGGTTTGAACAATTCAAACAACCAATTTGAACTAATCATCATCTATCAAACACTGTGTCCAACATTAGCAACACCTATTCTTTTCAAGCGTGCAAGACACATGCATATGGTTAGACATACTAAGTGAATGTGTTAACACACTGATAATGTGAAAAAATAGGATTACAGCATTTTAATGATCCACAAGAAGTCAATAAAGAAGAAATGATGAAACAAATGTATGAAATGAATATAAAACAAGATTGAAAAGGATACAGCAATTATATAAAATTACATAGTAATTCCATACAATATAAATTGAATAAATAATTTGATTTTTATGAATAAGAAAATTGACTGCTCTTAACATGTGACTTCTAAACTGTCTTAAAGATTCTACACAACCACTCAAAAGATTCCAGAAGTTTATTCAAGTTGTATTTGCAGACTGACAAATTCTTTTCATAGAAAAGCAAAGGGTCATGAATAGCTAATACAATATTAAAATAGCATAAGTGAAGGAGGATATCATTACTTCATAAAGAGTGAGTGTAAATTATAAAGTTTTGGTAACTAAGAGAGTATTGAATTGGTGCAAGAACAGACAACATGGGCTATACATAAATACTTCCACCCACAGACTACCCCTTGCAGAATCATCATAAAGGATTTATTTTCTACAAATGATGCTGGTTCTTCTGGATCTGTACATGGTGAAAAAAATAACTTGATCTACACATTATACCATGAACAAATTCAATTACAGGTGGACTGCAGACTTTTATGTAAAAGACAAAACTATAAATCTTTAGAAGAAAATATAGGAGAATATCTTTATAACCTTGAGCTGCACAATATATAGTAAACAGGGCATGCAAATATTGATAATCTAAACTTTGTTAAAGTTAAAATTTCTCTTTTTAAAAAAGCAGCATTAATAGAAAAAGCAAGTCATGATTTGTGAAAATATACTTGTAATTCACATATTGGAAAATACAATTATTCAGCATTCATACAGAACATAAACAAATCAATAATAAAAAGGATAAGCAAACAAATAGGAAAATTGTAAAAAAAAGTTGAATGTACATTTCACAAAAGAATGCTAACATACTTAGATGAAAGATGCAAATTAAAACCACAATAAAATTGAGCATGCAATTGGCTAAAATGGAAAAGATGGAAAACACAAATGGTGAAGATGCAGAGCAACTGTCATACTTTACTATGGGAGTATAAGTTAGTGCCACAACTTAAAAAACCTTGGTATTTTTTGATGAAAACTAAACATATGCTAATATTATGATCTAATAATTTCATTCTTAGATATATAAACTGAAGAGAAATGGGTACAGTGCTCCCAAAATATATGAGCAAGAATGTTAGTAGCAGCAATAGTTATAATAACCCAAACTGGCAATAACTGTAACAATCAAGAACTCTTCATCAATGGTGAACAAAAATAGTGGCTAAAAATTTGGGGTATATTTACACAAGGGGATATATTAGAATGTAAAAGAGCAAATTGTAGCTACATATAACAACATGAATGAATTTTGCAGTCAAAATTTGAGAGAAAAACTAGACACAGATGGATCCAAGATGGCAGAAGAGTGAGTGGAAGTCACACTAACCTCCTCCCAGGACCAATCTGGAATTCTAACTAAATTGTGGAGAAATCATCCAGAACAAACAATTGAACAATAGTGAGAGAGAAGCCGTATACCTCAGACAGACAAAAGAATCAACTTCAGCACAATCTGACTGGTAAGGAATGCAGCGGAGACTCCAGGGCTGGCTGGGTGCACAGAGGCAGCAGCTGGAGTGCTGGAAGGATACTTAAGTGGCTGGTTGGATCCTTGAGAATTGTGAGGTCTAAATCCTAAGCTGGGATCCCCAGCCTAGAGAACCAGAGCCTGAAAAGCACACAGATAACCAGTGGTTAAAAGTGGAAGGGCTGCTGTCTCCCCGAGACAGATGGCTAGAGATGCAAAGAACCATTTAAAGGGCCAAGGGATAAATTTTCATTTGCAGCTACTTACTCTGGACACCAGCAAAGGGAGTGGAAGCAGAGTGGACTAGAGACACTGGAGGAGAGAGTGGGGGGTGGCATCTTTGGGGAGAGAACTGAGAGAGTAGCTGCCGGGATCCCACATAAGGCAGTAGCCATCTTGCTCAGGCAGATCACTCACCTCCAAGCCAAAGCAGCTGAGGGGAAACAATAGACCCAACCCCGGGAGGGATTTTTCCTGCCCTGAGGTGCATAAGTCTGACTGCTGAGTGCAGAGTGACTAGATTCACAACTAAAGAAGACAGCCACAGACAGTGGACTCCTGCATGTCTCAAACAGGCTGCCTAAGGTCAGATGGGGTCACCATCTGACATCCCCAGAGGCAGATCCAGAGAGAAAAATCAGTGGTAAATACTGGATGCTACTGAGATGAAATCCACCATGGTCTTCTCCATGATCTGAAATATTTTCTTTCCTGCACAGCTTTTTAACATTTATTTCTTGTCCTTCAAGTCTGTGCATATTAAGTTACTAGGTTTTATACTACAGTTTATTTTAACTCACATATTTTGCTCCTTCCTTCTTTTACCCCATTTCATCTTCTTCTTTCCTCTTATTACTTTCATTTTAAATTTTGTTTTCTTTCTTGCTACAACTTATTTCCATTCACACTCTTACTATTTCTCCCCTGTTCAGCCTCTTGAAACAAATTTTCTTGTCTATGGTAATCTCACATTCCTTTTCCTGATCTTAAAATACCCGTGTTCCCTCTCCACCTTTAGCAATCTTTGCTTGTTGGCTGTGGATAGAGTAGTTATTGTTGCATTTTATTCAATTATCTCTCTATATCTTCGCTATTTTTCAATTTCAAATCTCAAATTTAACCGTTCTCCTATCCTGATCATTTTTTGTCTCAAATTTTAACTTTGCCCTGTCTTAGCCTGTTTTTCCCTTTTTTAATCTTTTTTCCCTTTTAACCTGTTCTTTTTTCCTCCTTTTTTTATTTCATTTTGTCTCAGATTTTAATTTGGCCCTGTCTTAGCCTTGTTTTCATTCCTCACTGTTAGTATTCCCTATCCCACTATCATCTCAAAAACACTTCCTTTCCTCTAGCCAATGCTTGAGCTTTTTTTCCCTTTCTTTTCCCCCTCTTATTCCCATCCCACCTATATTAATTTTAGCTTATCTGTTGTTGATAGTGCTGCTGTTGATCTTTTTTTCCAATTTGGTTCCTATTTTTTAATTAATTATTTATTTTTTTGCACTTTTTCTTCCTCACTTTTAAATTTTATTTTCTTTTAATTTCTATTCAAACCTAATACTGTATGCTTCCCTTCTCTTACTCCATTCTGCCTTCTTCATGACCTATTTTATTTATGGTGTAAATTTTAGTTTCTCTCTTTGCATTGTTCTGATTCCAAACTTATATTAGTGCTCCTCCTCTAGCCTCTCAAAATCATTTTTCTTTTAGTAGGTCATCTCATATTTGCTCCCCTTTCTTAAAATAGTCTAAATCTCTTTACACACTCATTAATACTGGTTCACTTGCTATTCATAGAGGGATTGCAGGTGGGAGATATTATTGCATGTGTGGATTTGTTTCCTGGGCTTTGTAGTTTTGTTCTGGCAACACCTGCACAACAGCACTCAAGATGTGGTGTGCAGAGTGACCCTCAGTCAACCAGCTGGAGGGAAGGACCCACCAAAGAATGACCCAACAACAATCAAAACCCAATTACATCCAGAGAGCCAACCTAAATGGCATAAAATGCAAACCAACAGCATCAAGTTCAGATCAAGGAGACTGCACCACTGGATCTCCAGGTCTACTACCATGGAAGTTCATACCACAAAGACAGGGAGTCAAAACAGATTAATTTAATAAGCAGAAGCAAACAAGAAGAGTCTCCAAAAAAACGGGGAGACAAAAAAACAACCCCTAATCAAAAGGAAAGGAGAAATCCTCAGAAAGAGTGCTAAATGAAATAGAGGCAAGTCAACTATCAGATATAGAATTTAAAACAATGGTTATAAGGAAGCTCAATGAGCTCAGCGATAATTTCCCAAAACTACAAGGAAGCTATGAGAAACTTACTACAAACTATATTAGCATGAAAAAGGACATAGAAACAATCAACAAGATCCAAACGGAAATGAAGAATACAATTTCTGAATTGAAGAACACAGTACAAGGAGTCAAAAGCAGGCTAGATGAAGCAGAGGATCAAACAGGGGACAGAAGAGGAAGGGTCAAGTCAAGGAATATGTATAAAGGACTCATGTACAAAGACAATGGGGGTGAGGGGTGACTGAAAGTGGGAAGTGGGAGGTGGGTAGGGCAGGAGAGAGTAATGGGGGAAAATGGGGACAAATTAATTGAATCACAATAAAAATTTTTAAAAAGAATCTAGACACAAAATATTTTATTACACATGATCCTACTTCTATCAGGTTAAAGAATAGGCAAATATAATCTATTGTGATAGAAACCAGTGTAGTCGTTGTTTTGTTGGGATGTGAGGAGACACAAAGGGGTCTTCAGGGATGATGGAAATTTTCTATATCTTGAACTGGGTGGTTGTTACAATGTGTGTCTGAACATATTCACAAGGCATGACCCCTACAGCTGAGTGTCTCTCTGTCTCTGTCTCTCCCTCTCTTACTGTACTTTCTGTCTCTCAATGCTCACTGTGATCATGTCACTACCTGCTGTAACCAGGTTTTACCCCTTACCACTCCACTGAGCCTGCCATACTCATCAGGTTCATCAATTAGGACCCTTCTGCAAAATCCAATGGGTGTTTTAAAATTCTAGTATACCTTTACTTCTTTGCCACATTTCAAATCATTTATTGCTCCCCTGCCCTTACCACTCCTTACCAATTTATGCTGCCTCCTGCCCTTTCACATCCTCCAGAGGAGTTGGCCAGGGTTTCTGATAGCACAGAGCTTGCCTTTGTACAGAGTGGTTTAAAATGCCCACCTCTAGGCAGATGGATTACAATAAGGCATTTGCTCTGAACAAATCAGTCAGCAAAAAGACCCCTGTATTGGATTGGAACCAGCTGTGCTGCTGGGAAAATGGCCTTGCACATGGACAGAGAGCTGCTTCAGACTTTTTTTTTTCCCAGCCCCTTGGCAGGGAGCCCTATTGTAGAATTTTACCTGGATAACTCTTCCTTGGGATACCTTTCCTAGAGTAAGTTTGTCAAAATCCTATTCATTATATGAGACTCAATTCAAGTGTGAACTTCTCTCAGATACACTCCCAGCCTTACACAGCCTGGAGCAGGCATCCGCTGCTTACTTAATGGATCCACCATGCTCCATTAAAACAGTTGACACATTATATTGTAATGTTTGCATGTTTCACTTCAATCTAAACTCTAACCTATAAGGGCAGAGGTACATCTTTTCAACTTTGTAAATTCAGTAACATACACACAATGTGTCCTATAAATGCAATTGATATCTATGTGTTATATAAATAAATGAATAAATCCAGCAGAAAATGAAGACAAAATAATAATGATAATATCTATAAAAAACATATACTAATTGAAATGACATCGTCAGATCCAAATTTAGGGAAACTGAAAAGTCTATAGAGTTTGTGAAAGTTAATAGATTTACCTAGGATAAAAAAGTTAAAGTAGTTTAAATTAAACCTGAAGTCAGTAGAAATTCACTTCACTTATGTATACTTGGTGTATGTTTAGATTTTATATACTCTACCAATCAATGGCTACCTTATAAACAAAATAGTGAGCAATATTTACCTAAGTTTGCCTTATTTTATGAATTCTTTAACATACACATTTAAACAATTTATTGGACAAACCAAAGTAGGTCAATTTCTTCATCTGTTTGCAGCAAAAAGTTCCAAGTAAAATTTACTAACTCATCACCAAGTGTTCTTACCTAAAGATTCAACATTACACTCAGTCAAAAAAAAGACATATAATGACATAGAAACTGACCTAGAAACTAAAGATACTTAGCAATATTTCAAGAATTTTTATTTTTATTTTTATTTCAGCAGCAATTGCTATGAATAAAACTAATTTTTTAAATTTTGAAAACATCAAATAATTAGATTAAATAATTCTATATGAGCAACACTTATCATATAAGACATTGTGCCAGACACCATGGGTGACATCAAAAAAGTAAATAAGTCATTAAGGCATTGTCCTTATTGAGGGAAGGATAACTATACAAAAATAGATCACTGATTTGAGGCACAAATTACTTGGTTTGGCTTTCTGTAATATGCCATGACAAACCACAGCACCACCAGGTATAAAAACTATAGCAAATTCTTATTTAAAAGGATGGTCATTAACTATTATGTTGGAACAATTCTGTTCATTGGATGCTTTCCATGTTTGAATTCTTGGTGAAAGAAGTTCTGAAGACTCATTGGTAATGGAGACCCTCCATTAATGAACATTCTCATATCTAGCCTCCCCCAACCTCAATTGATAAAACAAAGTAAACTTGGTATCTGAATCTTTAGTGCTGTTTGCATTCATAAGTCCATCTGGCATGTGACCTCTGAGGAGGAATTCAGGGCTCAGGATCATTGCTGTGGCTCTTCACCTACATTGGCTCTTCTCTCTGTACTTATGCTGGGATGTGTGCGTGACGTCTTTCCAGTGTGAGATGATTCTTTCACTCTCAACGGCCTCTAATTCTACTTCTCCTTTACTTCTACCTCTCAGTTCAGAGTTCTTAACCTCCTGAGCAGAGGAACTACAGCAAATTCTCCTCCTCTGAAATTTCCACTATTTGAGTTGCACTTACACAGAGAATTGTACTGGGACACAGATGTGCAAGTTGAGGGTTTAGAGGAGTTTTGAAGATTCCTCTTTTCTATCTTGCTGTCTCAAGAAAGCATCCCACCCACCTGCTCTCAAAATTTCAGTCTTTCTTCTCTTGGTAGAAGTACTATTTACCAAAACTATATGCTTTCTTTTTAATTGTGAATGAAGGAAAATGGAGAAATGAAGAGAGTAAGAGCTAGGACACCTATTTCTGTCACATATGTAGAGGCAACTAAGTTTTAGAAAGGAAATTTTCTTGGACAATAAATAATGGGAAATTTTCACAGAAAAATGCTTTGTCTCATCTGCTATTTAAAGAAAATGTCATTGTCATTATACTTGGGTAATTGACTTGTGTTTTGTATGGGAAAAATATTGTCATTTTATTTATAATTAGGTTATTTTCAAGTTTTTGGAAATAATAAGAGTAAAAGGAATTCAAAGTTTAGGACTGAAGTAAAAAAATTCCAGTGGAAATAATAACCCTTTGCTTAAATTATTTCTTACTGCCTATCCTGTTTTGGTGTTCTTTCCTTTGTTTTTAAGCATATCATTTAAAGTTATCAGTGTAGAACTTTATTATACCTATTATACCTATTATACCTATTTGAAGAATAGGTATAATTCATTTACAAGTGATAAGGAGACATGGTACATGCTATTGAAGAAATAAGAAGTGGATGTAAAGATATTGTAAAGGCAGAACTGATGGCTTCAAGAAATTAATTGTGTGAAGAAAGTGGTAGTTGTCTTGCCTAAGAGACTGGGAAACCAGGAAGAGGAGCAATGCTGCAGGAGACACAGAGCTTGAAAGGCCTCCAGATCCCACATAAGAAACATTTCAGAATGTGCTGAAAATACAGGTCAGAGTACTTGGAAATAGGATGCCCCAGAGAAAATGTTTTTATAGTCTTTTGCATAGAAGTGAAAGTTGAAATAATGGCAAGTGCTTGGAATTACCAAACTCAAGTATTTAAGGAGACAGAATAGTTGATGCAAAGTTAGTCAGAAGAATGAGAGAACAAGATTTTAGAGTTAGGAAGAAAATCAAGAGAGTGAAGATTTGCAGACGGAAAGTGAGAGGAGTCACTGAAAGGCAACCATATCAAATGATGCTGATAAAAATTCAGAAAATTAGAGCAATAGATTGAGGAGTAATCATGGAATAGAAAGCATTAGCAAAAGGAAAAGTTGGAATACTTGAAGATTGATGAAAAAGACTTGGATAGAGTAAATATATACAAATATGTATGACAGACAGGGAAGATAATTGTTGAAGAAGTATTGCAGAGAATTGCATAGTATAGGTTACCACAAATAGAGGGACTTGTCTTAAAATGAGTGGTTTTTTCTTTCTCTGTTTTGGAGAAAAAACAGCAAAAATAATGGTGATTATGCACCAGGAGGATTTGAGTAATAAAGAAAAGGTGTTGAGGTTAATTCTCATCTACATTTTCAATGTAGTAGGACTTAAAGGCATCTACTCAGATATATAAAGTTTGATCAACTTGAACTGGAGAAAATGGAAAAATAAAGAATAAAATACACTGAAGGGTTAGAGAATATGATGGAGTAAATGGAGGTTTCATAAGGATAAAATAATTTTATGGAAAAAACTCTTCCAAAAAAGAAAGTACAAAGATTTTTATTGGAGATCAGGGGTTTACCATCAGAGATTTTAGAAATTAGTAGAGTCAGTCTAAGGGTTTTTTCCTGTGGAAAGTGAGGGTGGGGTGGAGGTAAAGGTTATTGGATGAAAAGGTGCACATTAGTGTTCAAGTGTATTTCATATGTATTTTGAAGCCTTCAAGATGATGAAAGTAATTGGAATGGAAAGAATCTAAGATCAGAAATCATCATAATTTAAGTGTCATCATAATTAAAATACACAAAATAGAAACCCCTGCTGGGGGTCTTTAACCCTTGCCACGAGCCATTAAATATTCATCTTAACGAAACTCCAAAATTTCTTTCTCTACAAAGCATCCACAAGAGCAAGATAAAAAGGAAGTTTCTACAACGAATTATATACACATATTTTTTTCCCAACAAGTTGTTTTTTAAATGCCCTTAATAGGCGCACTGATTGGGTTAGTATCTTAATAATAAGAAGGCTGTGCAGGCATGATCCAGTATCATGAAGGAAATGGCTCAGCCACTGTGAACTAATAAGATAAATATATAAGCAGAGCCAGAGACATACCCTTTGGAGGATGAGTGGAAAAAGGGGCAATGTAAGGGAGAAAGCAAATGACATGTATGATTAGAAGTCATGCAGAGAGGTGGAACTACTTGTATACTAATGTAACATTGAGTTGTTTGATGTGGCATTCCAGCATGACATAGTAAATCAAATTTTGGTTATTTGCATTCAGCTTTAAGTCTTTATAGAGACTCACCTTCAGTATTCAGGACTCATGTTTGCCATGTGACTATTCACAATAATTTTCAGCTTGTACTAGTTGATTTTTCATGTGGACAGTGGATGAGTGACAAGAAGATTGGCAGGAGAGCTACCCAAAGAAGATTTTTAAAAATTTTTATTGCTATTCAATTACAGTTGTCTGCATTTCCTCCCCATCCCTCCACCCCACCCCAGCCAAACACACCTCCCTCCCCAACCTCCACCCTCCCCCTTGATTTTATCCATGTGTAAACCCCTCTCCCCACTATCCCCTCCCCACTCCCCTCTGGTGGTGAGGGACAAATACCATATGATCTCACCTTTAACTGGAACATAATCAACAAAAGAAAAAAGCAGACAAAATATAACCAGAGACATTGAAATTAAGAACAATGTAACCAAAGAAGATTTTAAACCAAGAGTTTTTGGTAGTTCAGTTTGTTCATTAGATTCCACATATGAGTGAAATCATATGGTATTTGTCTTTCTCTGACTGGCTTATGACACTTAGCATACTGAACTAACAAGCAAAATAGAGACAGACATATAGAAAGCAGGCTGATAGCTCTGGAGAAGGTTGTGGGGGGGCAGTTATGGGGTAGAGGTATTAAGCAAAAAAGAAAAGATCTCATGGACACAGATAACAGTATGATATTTGTGGGGGGGGAGTGGGAGTGGAAGTGGGAGATGGTATAAGGGAGATAAAAATGTAAGGGAAAATACAATAAAAATGAATTTAAATATATAATAAATACATACATATACACATATACATACATACATTATTGATAAATGACAGTGAGTGACTAACAAGGAGGAGGGAGCAAGGAGAATGTGTCATGTGGAGGGAATGAGAATGAAAGTCAAAGGTGTTTTCGGAGGAAGAATAAGGAGCATTCAAGGAGCTCTAGGGATAGGACACAAGGTATCTAGGCTATAGCAGAAAAAAGTTGCTTCCATTTGAAAAGCAGTGATCTTAATCAACAAAACAAGCAAACAAGCAAAATATAACCAGAGACATTGAAATTAAGAGCAAACTGATAGTAACCAGAGGGGAGGTGGGAGAAGATAACGGGGAGGGGGGGGAGGGTTTTCAGGAACAACTATAAAGGACACATGGACAAAACCAAAGGGGAGTGGGATCAGGGGAGGGAGGTGGGGATAGCTAGGGTTGGGAGGAGTGGTGGGGAGAAAATACAAACAACTGTACTTGAACAATAATAAAAAAGAGAGAGAAAAAAGAAACATCTTGTTTCAGTTAAATCATGGCAGTGGCCAAGATGAAACTTAAAATATGGAAAAGTTAATTGACTATAGAAGAAGATTTTAGGAGGCTGAGAAGCTGATGTTCAGATCTGATTTCAAGGGGAGGCTTGGACTTTCAATAGGGACCATGTAAAACAGGGATGAAAGGTGTTGTTGGTGTCAGTTCCTGGCAGAAAGGTGGGTGATGACTTTTTGTGCCAAGGTACAAAATTATTTACTCAGTGCTCCAGCCCTTTACAGGACAGTGGTTCCTCAGATCCTTCCGGGCACCATTTATTAAAAGCCTCTAAAAAGTACTTCATATCTAAAGTTTTTCTCCTTTATCAATACTGAAAAATTAATTGCTCTTCTGTTTCTATGGAATTTGGTGTTCACCCTTTTATATACTGATTTAAAGTTGTACTATTTCTTTGAGTTCAAGGTTTACATCTTAGTCCTGCAAGCAAGAAATCATTTGAGGGACTATATCAGTAAAAGACAAAGAGCTTACTATAGTATTTGGTCCTGGATCCAGGCAATGAAAAAATAATTATGCTGATGACAGACATACTAATAACAGGAGAACAGTGACTTATCTACTAGTTGTTAGCATACATATTCATCAAAAATTCTTACAGATTAGACATTGCTTATTTCCTTTATTGTTCAATCAGGTCATTGGTGTTCTAACTAGGCTTAAGGTAAGTGGGTTTTCCATCTACAAAATTCGGAATGAAGACTGAGATTAAGAGGTAATGAATCAGTATGGGCTGGTTTGCTAAAGAGAGAAGGTGTTAACTTTGGGACCATGGGCAAGTCATGGCTGATAAAATCCAAGACATCTATGTAATACACATTTGTCATAGATCCTTAAGTATTTAAATCACCTCGGAATGAGTAATTTCACTGAAGATTTAGGAGTACTGTCTATTCTATGGCTGGAAAAAAATTAGCAAGTGAAATAGAGATGTAGATCATAATTTAAATAACTGGATAGGGCCACCAAGTGGAGATTCTAATAAGAGCAGATCTCAAGGGCCTCCCATGACTATCTTAATGGACAAGTCACAGAGTCAGATTCAACCAACATTTACTGAGGGCCTACCATGTGGTAGACACATCTCATCCTAGCAACAATTCTGACTGTTGCTGACCCCACAAAGGATGCATGTTTTGCAACACTTCAAAACTGTGATTCAGGTTCATTGACTTCAAGCTTTGTATTTTTCTTCCTCTATATCACTATCATTAAAGATGACAGGGTTTTTTGTTTGTTTGTTTTGCAGTAGAAAACCAACTGATTCTCATAGCACAATAGCATCTATTAAAAGGGCTATTTCCAATTTTTTTATTTGTTTTTTCCCTCATTCCAAAATGACAGAACAGCCAAAAGCAGGTAAGTAAGATAACTTGGGTGAACAGAGAATTAAAGTAGAAAATTCAACCAAAATCATGAATAAGATTGATCAGTTTCTTTTTATTGCAAGTGGAAGGGTTTTGAGCTTACTAGCATTCAAAGAGAGAAGGAAGAATAAAGAGTATAATATCTTATACTTGCTCCCTTACTATATTTATGTTTCCTTATTTGAGTTATCACCTAGAATATGATTAAAAAATTGTCCTTTTTTTCAAGCTTATCTTCAGTACCTCTTACTATTCCTGGTACACAGTGGAACTTTAGTAAATATTTGTTAAGTGAATGAAAGAATAAATGAATGGTTAAGTGAATAATCATGAAAAAAATTAATCACACCACAAAATTATAGGAATTAGCTCATAATTATTTTGTAATGGTTTGCTCCCATTGCCACAATAAAGTGCATGAACATTCTCCACACAACTGGATTCATAAATAACCTCCCGCTTTCTTAAATACATTGTCATAATGAAGTTAACTTCACCCCTCAGACTTTTCACTGTTAGCTTTTAGCACAAATTGAAATGTATTCAGCATTCAAAATATGAGAGAACCAAGATGGAACCAAGATGGACACTGCACCTCCTCGCACAACCAGAACTGACAGAAAATGGAAAGGCAAGGAAGTACGACACCAAGTAGATGAATAAGAAACATTCATCCAGACCAGTAGGAGGGGTGGAGAAGACTCGCTTTGCTGTGGTGGGACCAAGACTGGCGGAGTGTGGGACGAACAGGGCAGGCAGTTTGACCACTAGCAGACCCTGCGACCCCACATTCACGCACAGATAAACCTGGACTAACGGCGGGGGAGTGAAGCAGACCATCTAAACCAGAGCTCCAGCGTGGGGAAATAAAGCCTCAAACCTCTGATTGGAAATACCCATGGGGGTTGGGGCAACAGCAGGAGAAACTCCCAGCCTCACAGGAGAGGTTGTTGGAGAGACCCACAGGGGCTGAAAGCATGCACAAGCCCACCCACCCACTTGGGAATCAGCACCAGAGAGGCCCAATTTGATTGTGGGTAGCAGAGGGAGTGAATGCAATCCAGCAGAGAGTGGAGCAGGGGCCATTGCTCCCTCTCGGCCCCTCCCCCACATACAGCATCACAGGGCAGCGACCAGCATTACTCCACCCTGGTGAACACCTAAGGCTCTGCCCCTTTACATAACAAGTGCGCCAAGACAAAAAAAAATGGCCCAAATGAAAGAACAGATCAAAGCCCCAGAAAAAATACAACTAAGCGAGGAAGAGATAGCCAATCTATCAGATGCACAGTTCAAAATACTGGTAATCAAGAAGCTCACAGAATTGGTTGAATTTGGTCGCAAATTACATGAAATAATGAAGGCTATGCTAAGAGAAACAAAGGAAAATGTACAGGGAACCAAGAGTGATGGGAAAGAAACTGGGACTCAAATCAATGGTGTGGACCAGAAGGAAGAAAAAAACATCCAGCTGGAAAAGAATGAAGAAACAAGAATTCAAAAAAAATGAGGAGAGGCTTAGGAACCTCCAGGACATCTTGAAATGTTCCAACATCTGAATTATAGGGGTACTAGAAGGAGAAGAGGAAGAACAAAAAATTGAAAACGTATTGAAGAAATGATGAAGGAGAGCTTCCCCAATCTGGGAAAGGAAATAGACTTCCAGGAAGTCCCAAAGAGGCTGGACCCAAGGAGGAACACACCAAGGCACATCATAATTACATTACCCAAGATTAACCAGGAGGAGAGAATCTTAGAAGCAGCAAGAGAAAAGGACACAGTTACCTCCAAAGGAGTCTGCATAAGACTGTCAGCTGATTTCTCAAAAGAGACCTTCTAGGCAAGAAGGGGCTGGAAAGAAGTATTCCAAGTCATGAAAGGCAGGGGCCTATATCCAAGATTACTGTATCCAGCAAAGCTATCATTTAGAATGGAAGGGAAGATAAAGTGATTCCCAGATAAGGTCAAGTTAAAGAAGTTCATCATCACTAAGCCCTTATTATATGAAATGTTAAAGGGACTTATCTAAGAAAAAGAAGATAAAAAATATGAACAGTAAAAATGACAGCAAACTCACAGTTATTAACAACCACACCTAAAATGAAAACAAAAGCAAAGTAAGCAAGCAACTAGAACAGGAACAGAACCACAGAAATGGAGATCACATGGAGGGTTGTCAATAGAGGAGTGGGATGGGGAGAGGGGGGGAAAGGTACAGAGAATAAGTAGCATAGATGATAGGTGGAAAATAGACAGGGGGAGGGTAAGAATAGTGTAGGAAATGTAGAAGCCAAAGAACTTATATGTATGACCCATGGACATAAACTATAGAGGGGGGAATGTGGGAGCGAGGGGGTGGGCAGGATGGAGTGGAGTGAGGGGGGCAGGAAATGGGACAACTGTAATAGCATAATCAATAAATATATTAAAAACAAAAAAATGTATTCAAAACTTTCCTCTCTATGGTTTTTATTTTACCTAATGAAGATATATCTCCTATGCAATGTTTTGTTTTCAAGTGTAGACATAACGGTAGACCAATGAAATTACTAATACTCAACCATATTTGCGACAAAATGACTATTTTCCACATTTAATAATATGTTTTATATGTTTTAGGTCTCCAGCAGGCTGCCATACCTAGCCATTCAAAAACAATTGGATATATTTGAATGCATGGCTAGGTCCCCAATCTTGTACAGCTGCATTTCCCCACAACATTCAGATAGATTCTCTAGCACTTACAAATATTATGTAACAAAAATCTTTCAGTAGAGTTTATGAACAATTTTATTAATTTACAATGTGCTTTCCTTTCTAAAGCTTTATACTGCCAGAGGCAAGAATGCCTTATATTTTCCTTTATTCCTTCCAAGTTAGACAGAATATTCTGATCCAACATTAAGCCTGCAATTTATTTAGAAGATATTTTAAATTTTACATATATGCAATAATTTTAATAGGGCAATATCTAGAAATATATACAGTTCTTGGAAGTTTTAACAAAATATTTAAATCACCTTAATTCAAACTTAATTCAATAAATAACTTATTCTTCATTGAAGTACAATAGATACTTGATGTATTTTTAAACCTAAGTTAGGAAAATAGACAATTAAGGCTTATTTAGAGCTATAACAGATCTTCCAAGAAAAAGTGGAATTTACTCATGAAGACAAAAAGAAAATGAATCTATAGTATTTTCCCCAAAGGAAGCAAGAAAATATGAAGTTTAACATCCCATATTTCTTAGCTATTGTTCTATTTTGCTTTTTACATTTCTTTCCCAAATATTAATATGCAAATGATAACATAAAGAATAAACTGTTCCCTAATTTTGTATAGCCAGACATGTATTTAAATTTCACAAATTAGAAAAGTATGTGTATTCACTATTGTACATGCTGTTTTGTGAAATAACTCTAAAAATCATAGTTTATATTCTACATTAATGTGCAGTTGTGTGGTCTTTTGAGAAAGACTTCAGCAGCTCATAATGTGGTTGTTATTAAGAAATCAGAATTTTTCCATGATTAGTGAAGGGACATGTTTATAAAATCCTCACTACACACATTGCCTAGTGTGTGAAGTAGAGGATCATGATTCTCATTAAAAGTGGCTTCCTTCTCTTTCTAAACATCTGAGACTATAATTATTTCATATGACTTTTTAGACTGAGATATTGATGTAACATTATAGAATAGTGTCAATGAAATTTTCATTATTCCTTCTTAGGATTCTATAGTGGGATTTAAGCTAGTGATGCCTTCAATTAGTATACTCTAGAATAATACAGATGTAGATTTTACAACACAAATATCAATTCTTTCTCTTCAGTAGTTCCTAGTCCTTAAAATCTTACGAATTTTTACATATATTTCAGGCCACAATTAGTTATTCTGTTTTTGAGACTCCACTATTTTCTGATGGTAATGGAACTTCCATTAGTACCCTCTGAAATGTTTATATTAAACTTGTTAAAAGCCCTCAGTATTAGGAAGATTTTGTGAAACTTGGCGATTTTTTGTGATTTTTGTAGTAAATGACTAACCACAAATTGTTTAAGAATTCCTTATTTTTATTTAAGCTATCCAGTCTCTAGCCCCTAATTTGGGGGGAAGAAAAAATGCATTAATATATGAGCCAAGGTATGTTCTGGCTTGGGTTGCAAAATTCTATGAGGAAGAATCCAAAGCAAACCAGAAAACTTTCACTTCATTACAACTGCATTAGTATAAGAAGTCTCGTCTCCTCTAGTAGTTGTTTTATGAGGTGATAATGAGGGGAAAACGCTCTGGCCTAGACAATAACACATATTTTAAAGTGGGTTTAGAACAAATTATTTCAACCTACCTAATTCAACGATATAAGAGGTTTAGGTGACATTTTCTGGTTAAAAAAATAAATAAACATTTTTAGATTAAAAAAAAATGAAGGACCGAAGCATATTAATGGATTTAATGAATTAAAAGTTGCATTTTTCAAAAAAATGAAAAGAAGCCTGAAGTCCTTCCTTAAACCCACAACTATTGCTGTCTTCTAGACGTTCAGTATGTCATTTGGCATTCTTAACCACAGGAGGCCAATAGTTCCAAATTCATTATTGATAATCCAAATCCTTCAAATTATGTTCAATATTGTCCTTAGTGTTAGCATAAGTAGCTAGATATTAATAAAGTAAGAGAGATACAAAGCGGCAGAAAAGATTGTTACAGGTCATTAGCCAGAATTACTGAGGAAGAAATAAAAACAAATAAAGGAGTAATTACTCTGCTGGGTGCCTGCACAATAGGAGCTAAAATGGCAACCATAAGGGGGAAGTGTCTAACCTGGGAAAAGAATCAGATTGGTTAAGGGACACAGAACCCTGGAATATCTAGGAAGCAGATTGGTTGGGGGAGGGCACACCACCAGCCAAAAAAGGATTGGGGAATTGATTGGTTAGTTTGAAAGAGTACCTTGTCTACCCCAAGCCCCAGAAAATATAATCCAAGCTTCACAAAGGCAAGTGCTCTCTCTCTCTCTCCCTCCCTCCTTCCCTCAAGCCCTCTCTCTCAATAACACTCACCTGCCCACTCCTTTCATGCATTCTGTCTTCATAGCAGTCATGCAGGCCTAGCAGATGCATGGGTTCCAAGCCCAAGCTTGGATACAATAATGCCACCCAAAGAACAGCCGGAAGTAGAGAGTGCTAGCTTGACAGGAACAAAGGCTGAACTGGACTGAACTTTGACATGGACTGACCAGTGGCACAGAATTTCTGAACCTTGGCCTTTTTTCTGGGTTTATAAAGACAAGTTTGGACTTCTTGCCCAGCAGGACAAAGCTGAACACAAGACAGCTCTTTGTGTTTTCTCCAGCTTCAATAAATCTTACCACCATACCTCATCCTCCCACACGTTCTCCCTGAAATGCTTTTCTTTCAACACCACATAGACCCCATTTCCATCGGCAACATTAGTTCTGAAAAGTGTGCTGATATAACGCCATTCCCAGAGGAAAAGTATATTGTCATCGTTGAGAAGGCTATTGAACATGAAACATGAATAACATTAAATACTTTTACTTAAATAGTAAAAGGTAAATTATACTTCTCTTTGCTTTAAAATAGTGGGTATATTGTATCAATGTTTTTATTGAAGAAATAAACAACACAGTACCATGCCTTGGAGAAAGTAATCACTACAACAATAAATCGTGTATACTGTCCTGCCACTCTTCTCTTTTCTCCAAATACTTACCAGGCATTATTTTTCATTAAAATTCACAGAACTTTTGAGCATATCATGGTGATATTAATAATGATAATAGTAGTAATTCTGATATCTTTGATTGGGTATAAGAATCTAACAATGATAATAACAGTAACACATGTCGATGTTTAGTTTTAAAATTTAGTGGCACTTTCATATTCATTTGTAAGAAAACTGGGGCTTAGTTAGTTTATTCACTCATACAAAGTCACACATCTAGAAAGTAAAGGAATTGAGAAACGAATCCCCCCAAAAGAATATTGTCAGGATGGGTGGGGTAGGACAAAATGGCAGCCAAACTACAACCCGGAAAAGACGGCTGATGTCAAACCAGGAAACCAAAACAATGGGCTTTGCCAAGACGGATATCCACAAGGCAACCTGAGCCCAAAGAGAACCACCAATGATAGTTTGCCACCTGGTTCAAAGAAACCAATCCCTAGCCACCACGAAGAGAGCCAACCAGAATTTGGTGCATAAAACCCTGCCATATTCCCTGCTTGGGCAGGACTTCCTCAGCCCTGCTCTGTGGACCTGAGAACCTCGCCCGGGTGTGCAAACCCCAATAAAGCTCTGTACTGCCTAATTTTGTGGCTGATTGGCATTTCTTCCTTGGCGGAGCCTAAGAAAACCTTTCAAATATATCTGAAAGATAAATTATAAATTTTTCACAAAGCTAACATTTTTATTTCACTTACATGCTGGCAAGGGAGATGATTTCTTACATTGTATAGTGAACCAAGGTACTGGGCAATATTTAAAGAATGAATAAATGAAGTAATTGATTAATCAAACCACCCACTTATTATAGCCCAATCTTGGTTGAGTTTCCAAGAATCTGAGTTACTTATACGTACAAAAGTGCAGGAAGCTCTGGAGATAATAACATTAAATGTGATTCAAACAACAAAAATTTTGCCTATAAAAACATTTCTTTCATTGATTCAAATAGGCATAAAATTGTTTGGAAATAGAAAAATATTTGAGTACACAAAACATTTTTGGCTCCAACTCACAACACTCGAATGGAAATGATTTTCTCCTTTTAGAAAATGCAAAATATGCTCAATACCACAAAGGATATTTTAAATCCATAAAAATAAAACACAAATATACCAACTTAAATAATAATGTGAACTGTGATCTTGAAATCACTGTTTTATATTCATAATAATTTCAAAGTAGTTGAGGAAGATAAGAAAAGTAAAAGACCATGTATTCTATTTAATTGGTTGGTACTTTAATATATTAATATTTTATGGATTAAATATTATCAGATATAAAATTTATGTTTAAAATAAGGAAATATATTTTTAAATAAGAACAAACAGTTGGTGCCACTGTAAAGTGAACTCATTGATGTTGGTGACAAATGAAGGTGAAAAGCTGGTGTTTAACTGCTAGTTTTTCCTACAGATGGATCATTCAGGCTCCACTTTCATCCTGAAATGTACACACTTGGATTTAATGTTGAATGAAGCCTGAAGGAAGGATTCTGTGAAGGAGGAAGGATAAGTGCTAATTAACTTGACCTGATCTGATGTTCTTCATTAGCGCTAAATGTTCCAGAATTGTCACTGTCTACAGATCCAAATAAAAATTCTCCCACTCTAGCTTTGCATATTTAGTAGCATGTGGAGTCTTGTTGGGCAGCCAGGAATTTCCTCATCTACTTCATTCTGAAGCAGAGGTGTTGCTCCTAAATTAATACCTTGAACTGATTCTATTTAGGGTGTAATCTGCCCTAATTGCCATTGAGATACTGAATTTTATAAAATAGCTGTTCAATACTACTTGTGAGTTAGTGAGAATCATTATGTGGAATGAAAAAGGTATAAAATGTTTTGAAAAAACAGCTTATTTTGAAAGGCAATTTCTTAATTAATGGTGTTTCAGAATTTTCCTACAGTTTTTGATGTGAAATACTTCAAGAAAATTAAAAATAATTAATTACAAAAGAGACTACAGGTTTACTACCAAAATTAAGGTATGATATTCTAAAGAGAAATCTGCTATGTTTACTGCCTAGAAAATAAATGTTAAGGTCTTTTAACATGTTCCTTTAATCCAAAGGAAGTACCATTGGTGAAAGTATTAAACTCTTGAATAGATTACATTAATGCAAAACACAGATTAATGATGATAAATTTCTGCCAACTCTTGTAATAGATGCTTTCATACAGGGTTTATCATATGAAAACTTTGGGGTACTTCTTTGGAACCAAATCTGACATCTTAAAATGCCCGGGAAAATGCCAAGGAATGTGGGAGCAGATTCCTATGAAAATAACGTTAATGGTATGACAGTGCTGACCTATTACCAAATGTATATGACCTTTTCTATACCAGAAGCTACAGAGAGCTATTCAGATATTGTAATTCCTGCTAGGATGACAGAGAGTTCTTTAATGTCCCAGGAACAAACTCAGAAATGTGGGGATTTTATACCACAACTGGATGCTTGAGAGAATATCTACTACGTGAAGATCTCTGAGAACTGGACCTGTTAGTGTATTTTTACCCTCTGCATCTAAGCACTCTAGACTATACAGTTGTGTCAGTAAAAGGCAGAGTGATATTGAGTTAATGGTGTAATCAGGACAAGATAACTCTTGATCCTGGAGTAGTTGAAAATCAGTTATATTTGATAAGAACACATTACAGAAAACAATTTTCAAAATTTTTCTTGTCTAAATTTTGTAGACCATCACATTTCCTTCTAGATTAAAATGATAATATATTTGATCTTATAAAGAGTTGTCATGAATATGCATTTTGCTACTACATGGGGAAATTCTCACTTAATTGCCATTTCATTTAGGCCAAATACAGCCTTCTTCAGTAAGAACGGATCCTGATCCAGAGAAAGAGTGTCTTAAGACTCCCCATAACCATTATGGCTTTAAAACACAAAGATGTTAACAGGGTCTACATGACTAAGCATGAGCAACTGAGCGTATTAGACAGTGACTGGGGGCACACTTGCATAGTTTACTTAAGAGGTTGGTGTTGTCTCTTGGAATCTGTTTTATTTCATGTGACAAAAGATATAAGATATCAGGTATATGTTAAAGTTCTGTGCTATAACTACAAATATAAAACAAATAATTTTAAAATACCAATTATATAGATTACAGTAGGTTCTGAATAACATATATATTCAAAACACTGGCAACTGATTATTAGCTATCCATAATCATCTGTCAATATCAGCAAAATATTGATTTCATAGGGACAGGAAATCTTAGAAGTAACTTTTCTTCTTTTTTTAATTAATAAATTTTTTAAAATTTAAATATTTTACTGTTCATGCTATTTCAGTCTTCCCAATCTTCCCCTGTTGTCCTCTTCCAGCCAGCCTGCCTCTCTACTCCCAGTCAGTCCCCACACCATTGTCCATCCCCACACCAAAGAACACATATACACATATGTTCTTTGACTAATCCCTTCACCTTGTTTCAACCAATCCCCACCTCCCCGCCTTTTGCTCTTCTTTTTGTTTAAAATGACACTCCCTATTTTAATTGTGAATGTATACTGGTTATTGCAGAAATTAATAATATCTAAAATGAAGAATACTCTCTAAAATATACATATTTTACATTTTATAAAATATGGCTATTCTTCAACTCATTGTTTTAAAGAGTATTCTACTGTATTTTCTAATAGAAATTAAAATTTATTAGAAAATATCCTCTATAATTTATTTCCATGTAAGGTATAAATAAGGTCAGGATCTGGTTTTATTTTTTCTTATTAATAGCTAGAATGCTATCTGCAAATACAGGTTTACATGTAAATGTAAGTCCTACATTTTTCAAAGCTTTGCTCATACAAACTTTAAATCTTCTCTTAACCCTATAGTAAATATTTAAGTATTTGGGGTCTGTTTCTAGATTTCTATTCCGTTCCTCTATTCACCATGTGTTTCTGATCCAGATGTTTGATATCTGGACACTTGCTGACTTTGAAGTGACTGCCTCTCCTAGGGATAAACAATTCCTAGAGATGGTAAATAACTCATCTGGGAGTATAACTTTTTTATGCAAATCACACAATCCAGAACCCACTGCCCCACCTCATATATTGGGCTCTATACTTTGGACTCTTTCCCAGCATTAATCACACGAGAGCGAGGCAACTAGACAAAACTTGCACCCAAAAACCTGCTAAAATTATTTAAATTAGCTAATCATAAGCCTTATTGCCACTTCATTTCCCCAAAAACCACAGTAAAGTCTTAGGCTCATTTTTTCCCTAGTTGTGCCTTCTGGGATGCGTTTTTCTCTTGGGAACTGCAAAGTACATGCTGTCTTTTTAATGCCAGCCATCTCCTGATCTGTTGGCCTCAATGTTCCTGAATAATAAAACTTTAATTTTAAAACTATTCCATTGATCTGTTATTCTAATCCTATTCTTATAGATACTGTTTTGCATGTGGTTCTATAATATTCTCAAATATTTTTTGATACAAACCACTCTCACTATTTTTTTAATCTGTTTTAGTATGGTTGGCGGAACTAGAATTTGAGTAAGTTAATATGAGTGTGCTCTAAGAAAGACTCTTTAAATACATCTTAGCAAGGCCAATAAAGGAAAATGTTACATTTAACTTTTAGAATAATCCATAGAAGTAGAAACCAGGATGGAGAAAAAAAGAAATATAAAACTAGATATCAGGAGAATGAAATTTTGGTCCTGAATCTGCTAAGTAACTTGATTACCTTAGAAACATCACTAAGCTTTCTTAGCCTCTTGTCTGTCATCCCATAGAGAATGAGAGCCTCTCCAAGTTAAAATTCCTGTATCTATCATTCTAGTGCTCTAATTCTACCATCCTTTGATTGCACTTCTTATTTTTGGCAGCATCCAGCTCAGAGAAGACACCGCAAATGAGTTTGTGGAATCAAATTGCTGGCCCTGCCCCCCCATCACACTCTCGTGATCACACACTTTTCACGCCCCTTCATTTTCAATGTGTGCTTTCTCAGCATCCTTTCATCCCCATTAAGATCATCTGTGTTTCCTCCTGTTCTCTTGTACTGCAGATAATTCATTTCCCTTCCACCCAAGATGTTCTTTTGTTGTAAACTTTGATATTGAAAACACATGTATCTTTATAATAGTAATTACTTTTGACCATTATGATGTAGACTTAATAATGACATAGCTAAAAAATGGTTTCGTGGTATTCTGACTCAGGCATAAAAATTGTTTAGTCAAATAAAATAATGTTATGGACTCCATGTAAGGCAACTGAAAACACTAACAGTGAACTATATCTAAACATCTATGATTATCCAAAAGAA
Organism: Desmodus rotundus; assembly: GCF_022682495.2. NCBI lineage: Eukaryota > Metazoa > Chordata > Mammalia > Chiroptera > Phyllostomidae > Desmodus > Desmodus rotundus. Next base: position 56,864,388 of record NC_071394.1, on the reverse strand, counting down.
TGATCAGCTTTTTACACATTACAAAATACTCAAAATACCTGCTTTCATGCAAAGCCACAAAGAAACATGAGAATTTTATCATTGTTGACAATTTGTTCTACCTGATGACTCTTGTGACAAACTTGACTACAAACAATATCTATCATGCCTATCAGTAATAATTTTGCTTTTCCCTGAAATCAATACTTTAAAATTCATCTTTGGTAAAGAAAGGAGAATACTTAAGATTACTCTCTTCATTGAACAATCAATATTTTTTCAAACCATTGGAGTTCTGAGGGACATATATATATGTATAGATCTATATATAAACATATATATACATACATATCCACACATGTGCATATATATACGTGTGTGTGTATATATATCAGGCACACCTGTAGCTGTTGCTCTAAATCTCCAAAGGATGGAATTCTTCTTGTGGCATGGTTTGTTTGTATTTTTATCTAAGTGATAATTACTCAGAATCAAAGCACAACTGAAAGATTTCATTCTCCCACAGAATTTAAATACTATGTAGCTGAAACACTGAGGGAACACATTGGAAACATATTTTCTATAGACATTTGTGTCTTAAAATGCTTTGCTTTAGTATTAAAACTCAGCAAGGGAAACTATGTAGTATATATAGTTTGCTTTCACAGTGGTTTTCTTAGTCCATTCCAGCCACTATTCCAAATGCCCTAGATTGGGCATCTTATAAATAAAAAAGATGTATTTCTCAATGTTCTGGAAGCTGGGAAGTCTAAGATCTAGGCTGTGGCAAATTCAGTGTCTGGTGAGAGCCTGCTTCCTGGTTTGTAGTGGGCTTTCTTACCACTGTGTCCTCACAGGGGAGGAGGGAAAAGGGGCTCTCTGTAGTTGCTTTTATGAGTACATTGGTCTACAAGTGATGGAATGACCTCCCAAAGGCCTCATCTTTAAATATCATTACATGGGGGATTAGATTTCAACATATGAATTTTGAGGGGACAAAACGTTCAGTCTATAGCAATGTTGTGACTGATAGTCAAAAAATGAACAGGCAGAGTCTGTATATGAAGTAACAGTACTATTAAAATTGTTAGTTTCTTAAACTTAAATGAACAGCAATATTCTTGCACTACTAAACTATGGTAGAAAAATGCATTGACCTGATCTGGGGTATAAGGAGGTAGCATGCAGTGTTGGAGTGCTTCAGAAGACTGGTATATATTTGATTTTACAGAAGTTAAGAAACAATGGCTCTGCATGGGCACAATAGCCACTATATATGCTGTAATATTTGACAGCATCACAAAAGCTGCCTTAAAGACATCAAACACTATTACTACAGATTAAGCACCAGCCTGCATTTGTGAACTGCTGAGATCTGTGAATTAGCTGTACTTTTCCTATTATTAGTAGTAAAACTAATCCCTTTCAATTTTCTGAGATGCTAGTCACTCACCGTTCATTCTTTTTGTAATATTTATAAATAACAAAGAGATTAGTAATTACCACTCAGTTGATGCATATTGTATATTTTCAATATTTTTTAGTAACTAAAATTTTACTTTAATGTTATTTTATGTGATTGCCTATTGGATGATTTCTTAGTCTGACATTCAAATAATGATATACACTTGTTTTTGTTTTAGGTGTGGTCGTTAATAACTGTGAGTTTGCTGTCATTTTTACTGTTCATATTTTTTATCTTCTTTTTCTTAGGTAACTCCCTTTAACATTTCATATAATAAGGGCTTGGTGATGATGAACTTTTTTAACTTGACCTTATCTGAGAATATCAATAAATATATTTAAAAAAAAAGAAAGTAAAATACCTCAATAACAACAAATGTTTGTTTCTGACAATAAAATGTTGTAAAGAGCTTTAAAAAAAAAGAATCAACCAAGGAATGCATAAATAAGTGGAACAACAAATCCATGTTTCTCTCAGATCAATAAACAATTAAAAAATAATGATATACATTTTGAAATCTATAGTAATTTGACCATCTATAAGACAACACTATGAGTTGAAAGTATGGTTATCTCCATTTTGCTGGGAATTGTGGCTTCAAACTCTTTAGCCTGGTGGACAATGTCAGGCACTGCCCAGATTCCCCATTGTTGGGAATTCTATCAGCAGACAGCCCTCAAGTCCCTCAAGGACTTTTCATCTTTGGAGGGCTCCTCCTCCAAGGTTATACCTCTTCCCTCAGTGGGCCTCACAGAATGACGGGTCAACACTAGAGTATCAGCACCTGGCCATCTCTGAGAAACAACTTAAACTCCAGAACTCAGTGTGTTCATGTGGGGCTTCAGTCAGACAGTCATCTCAACTCAACTTTTCCTTCTGCAACTCCGGCATCCTTCTCCTCTTTTCTGCAGTGCTGGTTCCAGGGCTACGGCTACATAAATATCTTGAATGCAGGGCTCTGTCTCATCGTCTGTTTTCTCAGCAATCCATCCTATAGCCAGTTACTTATTGGCCAAGGTGATGTCACTAGGAGGTAATCAGGTCAGGATTGTAACTAATGTTTGTATAGCTCTAAGCCTGACCTCCCTGCACTACACTCACAGCATTCTCATCCTGCAGAGATCAATTCAGTTTCATTTAATATTCAAATATGTTCAAATTCTATCTGTTGATAGAATATTTCACTGGATGACTAAATTTTCACAGGACTTAGCCACACTCAGCTTATCACATGACTACCTAATTATAGGCATGTAATTAAATTATTGTCTCCCAATAGCTCCATTTCTCATTGGCTTTTTGATTTCTTTGAAGTTTTATTTTAGCTTACAAGCAGCTAAATTGAATGGTTGCTCTCAGTGTGCCCAGAGACTTAGTGTGGTTTAGAAAGATGACCGAGACATGTGCTTTTAAATATATCAAACACATATAATAGACTTGTTCAGATTTACTTGACAAATCTCTGGTACACGTTCACAACTAGGTTTGTATTATCTGTAGCCTGGCAGCTCTTGAAATAAGGTTTTAAATGTAAAAGCAATTTCTAAGCTTTCAGCAAGATCATAACAGTAGATCCATTTGCTTGTGGAATTTGCATCATACTTCAACACTATCAATATGTCTTTACAGGTTAGCAAAAACATATCCTGATTGCAATAAATGTCCCACATCACAGAATGACTTATTTTGCATGCATCATGACTAATGAACACACCCCTCTTTGCAAAGAGCACTGTTCTGGAGGAAATTGTTGCTAGTAACATGTGCTGATTATTTGGATCCCCTATTCAATGAAAAACACCAATGGTTTGTACTTGTCTTGTTATTTGTGCCTGGTAGAAAATCACCTCAGAATCCACTGCTTCTCGGATTTGTTTCCCAGAAAGTCTAGTTGTCTCTGGGAATACAGCAGAATCTACATGGCTAAGTGCCCTGTGATCTGGGAAGTATTTCACCAGAGCTGCTGCTGCTGCCTTTACAGGGAAAGGGCGGGGAAATTCTTTTAAATTAATTCTTTGGGCTGTTCTGATCCCAGACCTCAGCCCACCTTGATGTGCACCTCTGTCCTGGACACTGGAAGGGCTGTTTGAGTTTGGACTGAGCTGTCAGCCTCTCCCACTGGTGTCATCTCTCTTTTTCTCTTTTTTTTTTCTTTTCCTTTCAAAGCCCCATTGTTGCCAAAGCTCAGCAATGGGCAGGACAGAGAAACTCTTTGAAAGGAGACCCAGCTCTACTTTGCCATGGGGCTGAGCAGCACTAAGGAAAACCCACCTCACATCTGTCTAAATCACACTGAAGTGAATGAACTTTTAAACAAATGAGCTGCGTGTTTTTCTCTAATGCTTATTACTAGCTGTGCAGTCAGGCTGCACCGATTTCAAAGGCTTTTCAATTCCTGCACAGAACTGAGAGGCTGTAGCAACGGTTCTTTGAAGGGAAAACACCACTGTTGGGACAGGCATGCAGCTTGGGCTTGGCTCAAAGACCTCCAAAAGTGACAGGGAACAGCAGAGTGCATGGTTCTGGCTCCAAGCAGCTGAAGAAATTAATAAAAAAAACTGGCTTTCCTCTGTCATCTACTGCAAATATTTTCTCTTGCAAGAGGGATCCTTGGAACTTGTGATACATATGAATTCTCTTTCAACTCCAAGGGACTTTTATGCCTGCCTTTTGGTACCACTCTAGATTTTAGATATCTTAATAACTTTACCTGCAGCTAAACCTCTCTATTTCTGCTTTTCCTATTTTCACATTTATGATACATTTCTCAGAGAGGTTTATTTATTTTCTTTATTTTATTCCTTTCATTCACACACAAAAAGAATTTCTAGAAGAATCAGGTATAACATGAAAGTATTTATCAAGTTAGGAAGTAAACTGTTAAGACACTTTAGTGTATTTCACATGAAAGGAATCCACAATAGAAGCTTCAGTCAACAGGATTTTGGAGAGTGCTTTGGTATGTTAATCGGAAATCTTTCTAATCTGTTCAACCCCAGAACTTCTATGAGGTGGCCTTCATTAGGAGAGTTCAAGTTACACTGTCTGCCTAAAAGTGACGAAGCTATATTTCTTCAAGAATATCTTATAATTTGGACTTTTCACTCATTTATGTGAACTGTTATCTCTTGGATCCCACTTACTGAAGTTTGATGTTGAAATTCAAGATAAATAAAAAATTCTGGGCAAATAGGAAATAAAATTCCAAAAAATTTAGAAGAAATCTCCATGTTAAATATTTCTAAAACTCTGGCTACTAGTAACTCAAGCATCTCATAGAAATCCTAGGAACCCACAACATCACTTCATAGTATTAACAACATTCATAAAGATTCTAAGGCCCCATAAATGAATTCCTCATGCAAATTCAAAAAGAATCAGTTTCTGGAATCAGATAGACCTAGCTTTATTGCTAGCTCTGTCACTTTAAAAGATGGAGATTTTGGTCAATTTTCTTAACGTCTCTCTATCTCAAATTTTTTCACGTGTAAAGTGGGAAAAAGATTGATGAAAGAAATATGACAATAATTCACTAGGTAGTATATACTCAGTAAATATTACTGTTCCATTTCCCCTTTTGTTAAACACTTTATTTTTTTGACTTTTTAAAAATTTGTTTATTTTTCAATTATAGTTGAGATACAATATTATATTAGTTTCAGGTATACAGCAGTGATTACACATTTTTTTACATCTGAAGTCCAGTTTATTCATTATTTATTTTTTTTAATTGTTGTGCAGTTACAGTTGTCCTGCCTTTTTCCCCATTGCTCTCCCCTACCCCACCCTCCCACTCCCACAGTCAATTCTCCCCTATTGTCTGTGCCTATGAGTCCTCTATTAGTGTTCCTTGGCTTGCCTCTTCCCCTTAATTAAAGACTTTAAAATTAGAGTGCAAATGTATTTCACTTAAATTCTCAAAATAAGTTTGTGACGGACATTTATTAAATAGCCCTATTCAGCTTCTTAAGAATTATTCCTGATGGTCAGATTGTTGTAATTATTATGTTCCTATATCACACAAAACAGTTTTTTGAACTTTAAAAATTAATTTTGTTGAGGTATAATTTAATTAAAATAAGTGTGCTGTTTTATAATTTTGACAGATATATAGACGAAGCAATTATCCACCAAATTAATGACTCTGTTCCCACAAACTCTCTCATGTTCCTTCCCAGTTAACCCCACCTAACAATAGCCTGAATGTGTGTGTCCTCCCAAAATTCTCATGTTGAAACCTAATTCTCAATGTAATGGCATTAGAAGGTGGGGCCCTTGGGAGGTGATTAAGTCATGAGAGTGGAGCCCTCATGAATGGGATCAGTGCCCTTATAAAAGAGACCCCAGAGAGCTCTCTCCCCTTCTACCATGGGAGTATACAGTGACAGGGTAGCCAGACATCTTTGAACTGGGGAGCAGGTTCTCACCAGACACCAAATCTGCTGGTGCCTTGAGCTGGGACTTCCAGCCTCAATAGCTGTAAGAAATGCATTACTGTTGTTGATGAATTGCCCAGTCTATGACAATATTAATATAACACAAAGGACAAGAAAAACACTAAAAACAAACTAAATACACTGCAAACTTTTCATGTTTTTCTCAGGTATTATGTTTTTCTTTTACTTTTTAAAAAATTACTTTATTGTTGTTCAATTACAGGTGTCTGCATTTTCTCCCCACCCGTCCCCCCACCCCAGAAAAACCTGCCTCCCTCCCTTGCTTCCACCCTCCTCCTTGGTTTTGTCCCTGTGTCCTTTATAGTAGCTCCTGTAAACCCCTCTCCCCATTATCCCCTCCCACCTCCCCTCTGGCTATTTTTAGATTGTTCTTAATTTCAATGTCTCTGGTTATATTTTGTTTGCTTTTTTCTTTTGTTGATTATGTACCAGTTAAAGGTGAGATTGTATGGTATTTGTCCCTCACTGCCTGGCTTATTTCACTTAGCATAATGCTCTTCAGTTCCACCCATGCTGTTGCAAAGGGTGTAAGCTCCTTCTTTCTCTCTGCTGCATAGAATTTCATTGTGTAAATGCACCATAGTTTTTTGATCCACTCATTTGCTGATGGGCACTTAGGCTCCCAGCACTTGGCTATTGTAAATTGTGCTGTTAAGAACATTGGGGTACATAGGTTCTTCTGGATTGGTGTTTCAGGGCTCTTAGAGTATAATCCCAGCAATGGATTGCTGGGTCAAAAGGTAGTTCCATTTTTAGTTTTCTGAGAAAATTCCATACTATTTTCCCCAGTGGCTGCACCAGTCTGCATTCCCACCAATAGTGCACTAGTGTTCCCTTTTCTCCGCATCCTCTCCAACATTTGTAGTGGAAGTCCTAGCCACAGCAATCAGACAAGAAAAAGAAATAAAAGGCATCCAAATTGGAAAGGAGGAAATGAAACTGTCACTGTTTGCAGATGACATGGTAGTGCACATGGAAAATCCTATAGACTTCACCAAAAAACTACTCAACCTAACAAATGAATTTGGCAAAACAGTTGGATACATAGTCAATACTCAGAAATCAAAGGCATTTTGGTACACCAACAATGAAACACCAGAAATAGAAATCTGGAAAAAAATCCTATTTGATGTAGCAACAAGAAAAATAAAGTACCTAGGAATAAACCTAACCAAGGAAGTAAAAGACCTGTTCTCAGAAAACTACACAACACTGAAGAAAGAAATTAAGGAAGACACAAACAAATGGAAGCATGTACCATGCTCATGGATTGGAAGAATTAACATCATCAAAATGGCCATACTACCCAAAGAAATTTATAAATTCAATGCAGTCCCTATTAAAGTACCCATGACATATTTCACAGATATAGAACAAACATTGCAGAAATTTATATGGAACCATAAATGACCCCAAATAGCAGAAGCAATTTTGAGAAAGAAGAACAAAGCAGGAGGGATCACAATACCTGATATCAAACTGTATTACCAGGCCACTGTAATCAAGACAGCCTGGTACTGGCATAAAAACAGGCACATACACCAATGGAACAGAACAGAGAGCCTAGAAATAAACCCAAGACTCTTTGGTCAATTATTATTTGACAAAGAGGGAAGAAGCATAAAATGCATTTCTATTCCTTTTGGAATCAGTACTAATAATTTATGCTTTTTGAAGTGTTAGTATCTTTCATCTAAGTTGTAAAAATTATTGGTATAAAGATAATCATAATTTTAAAATGTCCCTTTTAGTGTCCAAAGGTACTCTAGGGAAGCCACTCTTATTACTGATGCTGGCAGTTTGTGTATCTTTTTTCCACTCTGTTCATTTTTTTTCTTAATCAGTCTTGCAAAAAAATAATCATTAAAACTTTTTTCAACCATAACTTCATTATCCTTCTCTTTAATCTTCCTTTCTCTTTTACATATATGCATTTAGGTGACATGTAAACATTTGGACTTATACATTAATTTGGGTAATTCCTCAGAAACTTACGAGATTGTGTTCATTACAGAAAATTAAAAATTAAAAATTCTATTTAAACAATATCAACAAGCAACATTTGTTAAAACTTGCCACCTATTATAGAATGCTGACCCATGGAGGTGTTTGCATTACTAATTTTTAAAAGGTACATTTCAGAAAGCATTGTTTTTTTTTCACACACCATCATCTTCTCAGCTTGTTTACTTTCTGCCCCTTGACTTCATTCAATAACCAGTGCTCAGAGTGAATAAGAATAAAGATAGAATGATGGAGAAAAACAGCAATAAGTAATCCATACTTTATTTTTAAAACTTGAGTAAATATAAATTTTAAGTATCATAATTTTGAGTAGTTAATTGAAATTTCATATTAATTTCACAGTAAAATATTAATGCATTTGAGAGGGTGCTTCTTGATGATTATTTTTGCATATAATCACTGTTGGTTTGATTTTTTAAAGTAAAAGGATACCATACTTTACTTATTTCAGGAAGCTTAAAAAACTTTTTTCAAAGAACTAGCTTTTGTTTTTAATTTTCCCTCTTATATGTCCATTTTCTACTAATGATACTACTTTTAATACTTATTAGTTTCTTATACTTATTTGAGGTTTAATTTGCCCTCTTTTCTAGTTTATTCAGATTAATAATTACAACATTGGCTATATCTTTTTTTTTTCCTAATATAATTGTAAGTAGTTATTTCCCTTACATCACTATTTGATTAATATCTCACAGGTTTTTTTTTTCTTCTTTTTTCTTAAATTGATTGGGATGACACAGGTTAATAAAATTAACCATATAAAACATCACCTATATATTGTACTGTATGTTCACCACACCAAGTCAAGACTTCTTCTGCAACCATTTATCCCCCATTTAACCTCTTCTACATCCACCCACTTTCCTTTTCTTTTGGTAATCACTGTACTGTTGTGTGTGTCAATGAGTTGTTTGTTTGTTTTCTGTTTAATCAACTTCTGGAAATATATCTGAAGAAACCCAAAATACTAATTTGAAAGAATATACAATGGAATACAATACAGCCATAAAAAATCATTTCTCAGTCATTGATATGATGAGGTGTTATACTTCAGTTAAAAATAATTTCTAATTCTTATTATAATTTCTTCTCCAAATAATGACTTATCTGAAAGAGTGTAGCTTAAGTTTCAATTACTTAAGGGCTTTTTTTCAAATTCTGTCTTGTTCAGAGAATATACTTTGTATGATTTAAATTTTAAAAATTGATGCTCACTTTATGACCTAGCAAATGGTCTATCTTTGTAGATATGCACCTAAAAAAAGAATACTTATTTTGCATAGAATTTTACAAATATCGAATAGGTAATGTTGATTGTTAGTGGTTTTCAAGGCATCACCATGTTTACTCTTTTTTTGTTTACTTTTTCTGTCCACCTTTGGGAAGGAAATGTTCACATTTTCAAGCATACTTATAAATTCGTTAAAATCTGGTGGGCTTTTTCTATATTCTGCTCTCAATATTACCTTTCCAAAGATCTTAAGTGTAATACTAAACAAAATGTAAAAATTTTATTTTAGAGACTCTGCAGAAAAGAAGGAATATCTTTGAATTGAAGAATTATGCTCAAAATATACTTTGACTTGTCATTAAGTTTAATATAATTAAATAAATTTCAGATTCTACATAGAATATGCATTTTTACTTTATAAATAAGATAACAAAAAGTATTTCTAGATATTATTTACATTAACCTCAAATAGAACTCCAAAAGAAGTAATATTGATAATATAAGTATATTACATGATAAGATATTATCTATTAAATATATATTTAGCTATTTAAACATTTAGGTAATACTGATAAAAGGTAGTAATTGTTAAGCTATGTTCCTGTAAGGGGTGTGGTTTGTGCAAATGTAGTATCAAAGAAATAATAGAAATGGGGATAACTGTCAAGCATACTTTTTAGATTCCCAGTAATTTTAGATTAGATAACTGAAAATATCACTGCTACCAACATCCTTTCAGTGAAATTCAACTTCTTATCATACATTCTTTATATATATATATATATATGTATATACATGTATATATATGTATATACATATATATATATATAATTATTGTTGTTGAAGTACAGTTGTCTCCATTTTCATACCACCCCTTTTCCCTGCCCCACCCACCCCTACCTCCCACCCTCAATCCTACACCCTTTGGCTTTGTCCATGGGTCCTCTGTACATGTTCCTTGAAGACCCTTCCCCTTCTTTCCCATGTTATTCCCCTCTCCCCTCCCATCTGGTCACTTTCAATTTGTTCTTTATTTCCTTGTCTCTGGTTATATTTTGCTTGCTTGTTTGTTTTGTTGATTAAGTTCCACTTACAGATGAGATCATATGGTATATGTCTTTCACCACCTGGCTTACTTCACTTAGCATAATGCTCTCTAGTTCCATCCATTCTTTTATCTCGCTTCACATCAGAAAACAAAAACTATTATATGTCTTTTTAAATTTCCTGGTGATTATGGATGATAAATACAACAAATAATAGTGAACATACATATTCAAAAATAAACTCCTCAAAGGATTTCTTTACCTATTATTTAATGATGACTATGTAACTTGTCAGTCACCTTCTTCTTTCTTTCCCATATACCAAAGATAGAAAAACCAATCACATAAAACTACTCAATATAGCACAGAACTTGAAAGGTAAAATTTTCTAAATGACACTAGCGGTAATGCATTACAATAAGAAGGGACTCATTTCACCAAACTGTTGTGAAAATCTACTAAACATTGAGTACCATGCTAGGCACTGAAGATTTCTCCTGTCACAACATATACATTGAAGTAGACAGACACTTAAGCAGATATTTTCAGTATAAAACAGAAATGCCCTGATGAAGCTAGGCCCAAGATAACATGGTAGGGCATCCTGAGAAGATGGTGTCTCAGCTGGTTTTTTCAAGGTGAAAATATATAACACAGGAAAAGAGATTAAAATTGATTTAGGGAGGAGAATGTTATAAAGGTTGACATCCTCACCAACTTAGTACAAGGAATTATTAGTTTAGTATCTCTAGATAATAACATGGAGTATATGAGAGCAGTATAAGAGCCAGGTCATAGAATAATTTGTAGGTGCTGCCAAGGAAATTAAGAAAACCCTGCAGAGAATTAAAAAAAAATCTATTTAAGAGCTTGAAAGGGTTGTTTTACATTTGTAGGTTAGCTAGATTAGGATGACTTCAGGTTGGTAAGTTAAGAAAAGCAAAAGCAGAGAAAAGGAGATCCACCAGGTAACTACCCTGACAGTATAGCAAAGAAATAATGCAACTCTGAGCCAAGGTAGTGTTAATATGGTTTAAAAACAGAGTATGGATTAGAAACACATATAGGAGTTAAAATCTTCAAGATTTGTACATTGATTGATTATGGAAAATAGAGGAAAAAGGAAACAAATTAAATCTGCTTCCTATATTTTGGTAAAGAGAATGGGCTTCAAAGTCATAAACCTATACAAACTATGATTGCCTGAGATTATCACAAGTGAACACATAGAATGATTACCAGTCCCTAAAATCAATAAAATTAAAATCCTGAGGTATACCAATGTTAGAAAACTGGAGAAAGAAGTCAAAGTTTTATAAAAAGATTAAGATAAGACAAATGTGGGAGAACAAGGGTCAAAAATCTCAAGAGCATGATCAGCATTGTCATCAGCAGCAGAAAAGTGTTAGTGAATTTGGTGGTGATGAGGTCTGGTGAAACCTCAGAGAACACTTGCCTAGGGACAGTGGGAATTAAAGACAATAAACAAACAGGGACAGGGGAAAAATAGGAAGAAGACATAGCAGATGTGAACTACTCTTTTGAGAAACCTGAGTATGCACTTTATAGGGATTCAGCAGGTGAGCTTCAGTGTTAAAAAATGTGGATTGAATCTAGTTTCCACCATTACAAAAAAATGCTATCTGCCTTTGGGCAACCATGAACCTCTTAAAAATCAATTCCCCCAAATGTAATTGAGAATAACAATGTGTATTTTATGGGTTACTGTGAAGATGAAAAGAGAGGATATACATTAAAAGTAAATAGCACAAACCTGATGCAGAGTGAGTATACAGTGATTAGTGTGCATGAATCTTATGGAGGTTTCATTTTCAATTTAAGGGATTTTTTTTGTTATTTATTTCATTTTTTTTCAAATAACATATTTATTAAATTTTCTTTATATTTATTTCTTCTAGATACTAGATGTATAGGATTGATTAATTATATTCCTCAGATTATGGTATGGTGTTATTGTTTTTCATTTTTATTTACTTATTTGACTATTTATTATTGTTGTTGTTTATTCATTCTCATTTAGTCCCATACAACAATCCTCTTCTCCTGTCACAAAGAAAACCATTTTATTGCATTTTTATATGTGTTCTCTTTTATGAGAACACACAGAATATGAAAAATGTTTCATATTGTTTCCTTTGCATATATTTCTAATTTGTCTAAACGATTTCATGTAATGTCACATTCTGCTTCTTACTTTTGCACAAAACAATATATATTTTAAGATCTCTCTAGGCTGTAAAATAGTCTCCACTGCCTTAAACAGCAGTGTGTATTTATGACATTTTACCTCTTTTCATATTGACATATACAGAGATTGCTTGCAATTTCTGCCACTGCAATTGACATTTTCATAAACATACTGTTCATGGTCTGGGTCTGCATCATCTTTGTTTGGGATGTGAATCCCTGAGTGAGTAGCCTATGAGGAGCAGGCTACAATGCTCACTGTGCCTGATAAGTTCCTTGTGCTCCCCAGGCTGACTATGCCAGTCTATGCTCCCATCAACAGCACACGGGAAGTTCTGATTCTCCACACCTCCACCAATTGATATAAAATGGTGTATTTTATTTCAATTTGCATAATAATATATTTCACAATAATTTCAAACATGTCTTCATGACATTTTTCATTAAAAATTTATATCCACTTACTAAATTATGGACCTAGAGTGAGGTGGACTTTTGGTAACTTGTTAAGTAAATATAACGAAGCCCATTCCCCAAATTCACACCTGACCTTAAATTAGAACTTCTGGTTCTTTTATTAAACTTCACTTCACTTCATATACATATTTAAAGCAGACAGTATTAAAGCTAAAATCAATCCTAGCAACTTCAACCAAGTATTTGGTTCTAACTGTAAGAAAAGTTTCAGATTTTAGAAAAATTTTGGAATCACAATGGGTTAAAAATGTAAAGAAATTTTGGTTTGGGATGTATAGTATTATATCACTACTGACCTAATCACAATCCAGTGTTTCCCAATTTTTCCCACTTCTGTCTGAGTTACAAGGTACCTACTCTTAGCAACTGGTATATACTAGATTATCGCTTCCCTCTTAATTCTTCCCCAAATCCTTGGATGAGTCTCAACTTCTTCAATATTTTTTCTGAACAGCAATTTTAATCCATCTCAGTTGTCTTCTCATTTTTTTGAAAGCCACATGCTTTTGAAGTGAATTTTTTGTAAGCTCTGATGTCATGTGATCCATTATGTCATAGATCTAAATGTCTCATAGGTAAAAATGCAAAGGCAGATACATACATACTTTTTCCTTTTTATAGTAGTAGACTGAATTTCAATTTGGAGTGTAATTTACACCTTTCTAATTTATTGAAGCAAAACACCCCAAGCAACAAGGAAATCTGGTTTCCCTGTTTTCTTGTTACTGTTCTGTCCAATTAGCTTTTTATTTATTTCTTCCCCATAGCCTAAACACAGCACAATTACTTAATTTTATTTTCTAACTCTCTTTTGCTTTAGTAGACTCCAAGAAGAAAGATTTCTCACTCTAAAGAAAGGATCCCTATATGCCTTTGAAAGTTATTTGCACAATATAGCATATGCTTGATTTCAATTTATCTCTTAATATACATTTCTTTACTAGTATTTTCAGCAAACTTTTTCTCTTATAAATATTGGTGGTTCATTAGACATAATAGTTGCATCATTATGCTGGTGTCTTTTTTTTAACTTTTTCTCTAAACTATAGATTATAATGAATCATAAAAAAATAATTATACCAAGAATGCATTTTCTCCACTCCTTCCCCTTTTCACCTTTTGGAGGTGTCTAACTCCCCCAAGTTAATATAGAAATTAAAATTGATTAATATTGTTGACTGTGCTTCTGGTGCTACTTAATGTATTCCATAGGTCTCCTATAACCTATTACTTAAATTCCATGTAGAATTATAAAACATTATAAGCTTGTCATAATACAAACATATGTATCACTCAAAGAGTTAACTATCAAAGAATTGCAGTATTTCTTCATTAATGAAAACTAAATATGTTTTTACATTTCACCACCATTAGTAAAGACCAAGAACTCATCAAAATACATAAATCCTTATTTTTTCTGTGGTTTTAACCATACAGTAACTTTGTAAAATTCAAAGCTAGAGAAAGTTTATTTTAAACATATATTTATTCAATAGATCACAACTGAAATTAATAGTATGTAGGGTCTGGCAGAAGTAATACCTGCTTGAGTGAGTTTGGTAGGGTAATAATATGGGTGTGATTATTTATAGTTTTAATTTGAAGATTTCACCAAAAATGTCATATGGTGTGCTTGAGTGTGATATTGTTATCTTATAGAATTACATGTTTATGACTTTGTAATAAAATATTTTTTAACAAAGAGGGTCCTTATTTGTGCCAGACCCTATATATTCTATTTAAAAATGTTCAGAGCTGTCTGCCAACCCAAAGACTATGAACCAAAGAATAAGGATGTTTATAGAAACAGAATCACTGGATATGCTTGGATCTGAGCAGAATAAATATGGTGTAGGGCTTAAGCGGGGGAAGACAAACTGCTTCTAATCCATGGCTCCATTGCAACTGGAACCTTTACATTTTGTCACAACGCAGGCTACTCACCATAATCACGAAGGTACTGAATTAAGACCAATACTAAAATGACCCAAAAAGAGAGAAATGGCATAATTTAGATTATTCCCACCTAACCTGTACCCATTTTTTAATATATTACGTGGAAATCATTGATTGATTGATTTTTGTTGTTGTTAGGTACAGTTGTCTCCATTTTCCCAACACCACTTTCCCCCGCCCCACCCAACCCTACCTCCCACCCTCAATCCTACCCCTTTTTGGCTTTGTTCATGGGTCCTTTATACATGTTCCTTGATGACCCTTCCCTTTCTTTTCTGGGTACTGTCAGTTGTTCTTTATTTCAGTGTGTCTGGTTATATTTTGCTTACTTGTTTGTTTTGTTGATTAGGTTCCACTTAATATTATATCATCCTTGTATCCCTGGGATGAACCCCATTTGATCATGGTGTATGATATTTTTAATGTATTGCTGGATGCTATTTGCCAAATTTTGTTGAGGATTATAGCATCTATGTTCAGCAGTGATATTGGCCTGTAGTTTTTTTTTTCTTTGTTGTGTCTTTATCTGGTTTTGGGATTAGGATGATGCTGGCCTCATAAAAAGAGTTTGGGTGTTTTCCCTTTTCTTGGATATTTTGGAATAGTTTAAGAAGGATAGGAGTTAAATGTTTCATATAATTCTCCTGGGAAACTGTCCGGTCCAGGGCTTTTGTGTTCCAGGTTTTTTTGATTACTGCCTCAATTTCACTAGTTGTTATTGGTCTGTTCAGACTTTCTGCTTTTTCTTCATTGAGTTTTGGAAGATTATGTTTCTATAAATTTGTCCATTTCATCCTGGTTTTCAAATTTCTTGGCATATAGTTGTTCATAGTAATTTCATACAATCCTTTGTACTTCTGTGGTATCAGTTGTAATTTCTCCTCTTTCATTTCTGATTTAATTTATTTGAGTCCTCTCCCTTTTTTTCTTGATGAGTCTGGTTAAAGGCTTGTCAGTTTTGTTTATCTTTTCAAAGAACTAACTCCTGGATTTATTGATCCTTTGAATTGTTCTTTTAGTCTCTATGTCATTTAATTCTGCTCTGATCTTGATTATTTCCTTCCTTCTACTCTCTCTGGGCTTTGTTTGTTGTTGTTCCTCCAGTTCTTATAGGTGTAGGGTTAGGTTATTTACTTGAAATGTTTCTATTTTTTTTTAGGTAGGCTTGTATTGCTATGACCTTCCTTTTCAGGACTGCCTTTACTGTGTATGGGATGTTGTGAGTTCATTTTCATTTGTATTCAGAAACTTTTTGATTTCTTCCTTGATCTCACTAACCTATTCATTGGGTTTAATAGCATGCTATTCAGTCACCATGAGATTGAATGTTTTGAGTTTTTTCCTTGAGATTGGTTTCTAGTTTCAAGCCCTGGTGGTCTGAGAAAATGGTTGATAAAATTTCAATTTTCTTGAATGTGTTCAGGCTTGCTTGTGTCCCATCATGTGGTCCATTTTTGAAAATGTTCCATGTGAATTTGAAAAGAATTTGCATTTTGCTTCTTTGGGATGAAAGGTTCTACATATTTCAGTTAAGTCCATTTAATCTAATGTGTCTTACAGTTCCACAATATCCTTGTAGATATTTTGTTTGGAATATATATCCATTGTTGACAGTGGGGGTATTAAAATTCCCTAGTATAAGTATGTTGCTGTCTGTATCTTTATTGAAATCCTCCAAGATTTTGGTGCTCCTATGTTGGGTGCATATATGTTTACAATATTCATGTCTTACTGCTGTATTTTTCCCTCGAGTATTATGAAGTGTCTTTCAGTTCTCTTTTTATGGCCTTTTCTTTGAAGTCTATGTTGTCTGATACAAGTATTGTATACCCCAGCTTTTTTTTTCCTGTTTATTTGCTTGGTATATTATTTCCAACCCTTCATTTTCAGTCTATGTAGATCTTTTGTTCTGAGGTGGTTCTTTTGTAGGCAGCATATGTGTGGGTCATGTTTTCTTATCCGTTCAGCTACCTTATGTATTTTGATTGGAGCACTTAATCCATTTATATTTAAGGTTATTATTGATAGATACTTATTCATTTTCCCCTTTGTACCTGTGTTCCTCTCTCACTCTTTTCTTCATCTTCTTAAATTAGTCCCTTTGCATATCTTGTCCTGCCGGTTTGGTGGAGGTGTATTCTTTCAGCCTCTTTTGTCTGGGGAATTCCTTATTTCACCTTCCATTTTAATTGAGAGCCTTGCTGGATAGAGTTGTCTTGGTTGCAGGCCTTTGTTTTTCATTCTTGGAATATTTCTTGCCATTCCCTTCTGGCTTGGAGGGTTTCCATTGAGCGTTGCTAGCCTTGTCGGGGCTCCCTTGTATATTACTTCTAGTTTCTCCCTTGTTGCCTTTAGGATTCTCTCTTTGTGTTTGAATTTTTCCATTTTAATTATGATGTGTCTTGGAACAGGCCTCTTTGGGTTCACCTTCATTGGGACCCTCTGTGCTTCCTGGATTTGTGTGACTTTTTCTCTCTTCAAAATAGGGAAGTTTTCCATCATTACTTTTTGAAACAGGTTTTCTGCCCCTTGTGCCTCTTTCTCCTCCTTCTGGTATCCCTATAATATGAATATTATTACATTTCATGTTGTCCGGACTTTCCTTAACCCCTCAATGTTCTTTTTGAGTCTTTTTTCTTTTTTTTCAATAAACAGCTTTTATTGTATATTTGTATTCCTTACACAAGAGTCCCAAATCAATACACAGCTTTTATTGTATCTTTGTATTCCTTACACAAACAAATGTAAGAAATACCGCAAGTTAGTGTGAGGAATCATTCAGCATCTTGTTGTTTCTATAGCTGGACAACTTAGATCTTACTCATCAGCCTGATGAACTGTTCCTCTTCCAGAAACATAGATACCATCCAAAAATTTTCTGATATCCTTGTTTTTAACTGTTGTGGCTTGCTGAATTAAAGCAGCTGAATTTGATACAAGTTCAATGTCATTTCCTTCCAGAATCAACTCATCTTTCTGGGCCTGAGTTACTGAACAAGCAATACCTGACCTCATCCAAACCCTGCAGATATATTTTTCACCCAAGAAATTTCTAATTTCAACAAGAGAACCATTCTCCTGAATAACAATGTTGATGGGGAAGTGAGCGTACACAGACTTCATCTTGTAACGGAAGCCCAGTATGACACCCTTGATCATGTTCTGTACATGACTGCAGATTGTGTGCACAGTGGCCAGCTTCTTTCTATTTCCCCACCATTTGTCAACCCAAAGCCTCTTCTTTTTCTTTCCAAGAAGACTGAGTTCTACACTGATGTGGTTGAAGTCCCTCCGCAGGGTGCCTCTGGGGACCTTCACAATAACTGTGCGGCCGTTCAGAGTGATGACGACATTCTCAAGGATGCTGAGAATGGTCTTCATCCTCACAGTACAAGTGGCAAAGAGCGAGTCTTTTTTCTTTTTCTTGGTCTTTCTGGAAGTTGTTTTCTACCTTGTCCTCCAGCTTGCTCTTTTGATCCTCTGCTTCATCTAGCCTGGTTTTGATTCCTTCTACTGTGTTCTTCAGTTCAGAAATTGTATTCTTCACTTCCTCTTGGCTCTTGATAGTGTCTATGTCCTTTTTCATGTTGATGTAGTTCACAGTAATTTGCTTGTAGTTTCCCTCTAGTTTTTGGTAATTCTCACCAAGCTCATTGAGCTTCCTTATAACCATTATCTTGAACTCAGTATCTGATAGTTGACTTGCCTCTATGATTTTAGTACTCTTTCTGAGAATTCCTCCTTTCCTTTCATTTGGGGTTTGTTTCTTTGTCTTCTCATTGTTTGTGAGACTCTTCTTATTTGCTCTGCTTCTTATATTGATGTTTTAACTCCCTGATTTTGTTGTGTGAACTTGTATGGTAGAAGGCCTGTGAGATTCAGTGGTGCAGTCTCCTTGATCTCCTGAACTTGATGCTGTTGGGATGCCTTTTATGTCATTTATATTGGTTCTCTGGATGTAATTGGATTTTGATTGTTGTTGGGCCATTCTTTGGTGGCCCCTTCCCTCCAGCTTGTTGACTGAGGGTCACTCCACCCAGCATGTCTTTGTATGCTGTTGTGCAGTTGCTGTCAGGACAAAACCACAAAGCCCAGGAAACAAACACACACCCACAAAAATAACTCCCTCCTGCAATCCCACTATGAACAGCCAATGAACCAATGTTAATGAGTTTAAATAGATTTAGACTATTGTAAGAAAGGGGAGCAAATATGAGATGACCTACTGAAAGATAAATTATTTTGAGAGAGTAAAGAGAAGAGCAGGGAATAAGAGTAGGGAATTAGAGTAATGTGAAGAGAAAAGGTAAAATTTACATCATAAATAATAATGGTAATGAAGAAGACAGAATGGAGTAAGTGAATGGAAGCATATAGTATTAGGTTTGAACCAAAATTTAAAAAATAATATAAAGTGAAATAGAGAGAGAAAAAGAAGGAAAAAAGTAAATAAATAATTTTTAAAAAGGAACCAAATTGGAGAAAAAAATCTACCACAATACTATCAACAGCAAATGAGCTAAAATTAATATAGGTGGGATAGGAATAAGAGGGAAAAAGTAAGAGAGAGAGAGAGAGAGAGAGAGAGAGAGAGAGAGAGAGAGAGAGAAAGAAAGAAAGAAAGAAAGAAAGAAAGAAAGAAAGAAAGAAAGAAAGAAAGAAAGAAAGAAAAAAGCTTAAGAGTTTTGTACAGGGAAGTGATTTTATGATGATAGAGAGGGAATAATAAGAGCGAGGAATGGAAACCAGGCTAAGAAAGGGAAAAATTAAAATTTGAGATGGGAAAAAGAGTAGGAGAGGGGAATGGTAAAATTTGAAATTTGAAATACAAAAGTAGTGAATATCTAGAAACAAAATTTAAAAAATGCAACAACAGCTACCCTATCCACAACAAATGAGCAAAGATTGGTATATGTGGAGAGAGAACATGGGTATTTGAATAGCAGGAAAAATAAAGTGAGATAATCATTGATGAGAAAATTGGTTTTGAAAGGCTAGGTGGGGGAGAAATAGTAAGAGTGTGGAATGGAAACAAGTTGTAGCAAAAGACAAAATAAATTTAAAATGAAAGTAATAAAAGGAAGAAGAAGGTAAAATGAGATAAGGGATGAGCAAAATATGTGAATTGAAATAAACTATAATATAAAACCTAGTGACTTAATGTGCACAAACTTGAAGGACAAGAAATTAATGTTAAAAAGCTATGCAGGAAAGAAAATATCACAAATCATGGAGAAGACCACAGTGGATTTTGTCTCAGTATCATCTAGTATTAAGCACTGTTTTTTCTTTCTGGATCTGCCTCTGGTGATGTCAAATGGTGACCTTGTCTGACCTTTGGCAACCTGCTCGAGACTACCAGGGATCTACCGTCTGCGGCTGACTCTTTCAGTTGTGAATCTAGTCACTCTGCATTCAGCAGTCAGGCTTAAGCACCATAGGGTGGGGCAGAGGCTCGCCTGAGGTAAGGGCTGTTGCTTTCCCTCAGTGTGCTGCTGCTAGAGTCAAGTGTTCTGCCTGAGCATTATGGCTGCTGCAGTCGGGGATGACTCAGTATCAGGATACTGGTGGCTACTCTCTCAGTTCTCTTCCCAAAGCCTCTGTCCTATCTCTCCTCAAGTGTCTCTAGCCCACACACCCCACCCAAGCTTTGTCAGAGTGCAGGGTAAGTGGCTGCAAATGAAAATTTATGCCTTGGTCCCTTAAACAGCTTTTTGCATCTCCAGCCATCAATCTCTGGCATAGAGCAACCTTATCACTTTTCGTGGCTGGATGTTATCTGTGTATCTTTTTAGCTCTTATGCTGTAGGCAGGGGATCCAAGTATAGGGTTTAGACCCCAGACTTCTCAGGGGGATCCAACGTGCCACCTGTGGGCTCACAGCCAGCACTCTCACATCTCCACCGCACTCCCTACCAAACACGTTGTGGTGAAGCTCATTCTTCTATTTGTCCATGATTATAAGGATTCTCTCTCACTCTTGTTCAGTTGTTTGTTCCAGATGATTTCTCCACAATTAAGTTGTGATTCCATATTGGTCCTAGGAGGAGGTTAGTGTAACGTCCACTCCTCCCCCATCTTGCACCCCCACCAGAATTCCAGCCTCCCCTTATTTTGGATTTTTTTTCTTCTTTTTGTTCTAATTGGTTGTTTTTTGCTTTCTAATGTTCCAAAACATTGAGTTGATCCTCAGTTTCATCCATTCTACTGTTGTTTCTCTGTAAATTGTTCTTTATTTCAACTAGTGTATCCTTCATTTCCAACTGGGTCTTTTTTACGCTGCTGAGGTCCTCACTATGTTCCCTGAGCATCCTTATAACCAGTGTTTTGATCTCTGAATCTGATAGATTGCTTACCTCCATTTCATTTAGTTCTTTTTATGGAGTTTTTAATCTGTTATTTCATTTGGGCCATGTTTCTTTGCCTCCTTGTTTTGGCAGCCTCCCTGTATTTCTGTGTATTAGGTAGAGCTTCTTTGACTTTGTGTCTTGGTAGTGACCCCTAATGTAGTAAGTATTCTGTAGGGTCCAGTGGAATAGCCTCCCTTCTCACCCAAGCTGGGTACTCAAGTTGTGCCCTTTATATTGGCTGAGTATTTCCCTCCTCTTGTAGTTGAGCTTTGATTGCTGTTGGCAGATCAATGGGAAGCATTTACCCAGGCCAGTCAGCTGCAAGGACTAGTTGTGACCACTGACCACCAATCTCTGCCCTCCATGGAGGATCAGCTGGGCATGGCAGGGTAGTGGTGCTCCAGTGTGGTCTGTAGCTGTCCATTGGGTGCGTTGTCCCTGGGGGTTCCTGGGTGGTGCAGGCCAAGTTCAGCCCCCAACTGTGTTTTGCCTGGTGCCACCCCTGCCTGAGCTGTAAAGCAGTCTAATATGTCTGCTACTTATGCTGGGCTTGGAAATTTCCAGGTGAAGCCAAGCTGTGACTCTGGAAGCCCGGCTACTGCTAGGGCTCACTGAAGCCAGCTGTTGCTGGTTTCATAGGATTTAGAAGCCAAGATCAGCCATTCTTATGGAAAAGCAGCTCGGGTGGGCCCATAATTTAGGTGGGATATAGCTGCTGGGGATCTCCAAGGTGGGTTGCACAGTGTTAGCCAGGTTGATGGAGTCTCAGATATGGCACCAGCCTACTGGCTCTGTGAGGGGAGGGTTCAGCAAAGGGACAATGACCTCTGGTCACCCTGATGCCAGACACTTCAGTCTTTCCCTATATACCACTGGTGACCTTGAAGCTGCCACCCTGGTGCTGGAGCTCAGAGGGAGATAGTCTGAGTAGGTGAGTCTGTGCGTGGGTTACCCAAAAGGAACTGCTTAGGGCTCCAGCAGCCTCCTCCACCGACTCAATCCCCACTAGTTTTCACAGCCAGTAGTCGTGTGACTTATCTTCCTGACACTGGAATCCTGGACTGGGGAACTTGGTGTAGGTCTGGGACTCCTCGCTCCCAAAATATCACTCCCAAATTTTTGTCCAAATTTGTGTATATGGGGCCAGTCCATTCTGCATCCATACCCTTCCTACCAGTCTGAATGGATGTGGTTTCTTCAGTATCATAGTTGTCAGACTTCCATTCAACTCAATTTCTGATGTTCCTGAGAGATGTTGTTATATATTTTAGTTGTAATTTGGATATGGTTGTGTGAAGAAGCAAGCCATGTCTTCCTATGTCACCATCTTGACTGGAAGCGAAGTTCTTGTGTTTTGTAATTATTTGTTATATAAAATTTCTTGTACCATAATATGTTCAAAGATAAATGCTAAAATTATTTTACAACACAAAAGACAAGTATATAAATATAAATAAATAAAAATTGAGTTAAAAATTAAAACAAATTTTTTTTTCCTGAAACTCTGGGCCTAAAATGTGGGTGCCCATTATACATGGAAGTGTATTACACATGGCAAAATACATAAGTGAAATCACACAGAATGTGTTGTCTAATCATAAAGGAACCAATCTAGAAATTAATAACATGTGTAATGGGAAAATATCCAAATGCTTAGAACTAACCAGTGCACTGGATCAAAGAAGGAGAGAAATTAAAAAATACATTGAACTGAATGAAAGTGAGAATAGAATATATGAATATTTATGGGGTACAATAAAGCAGTACTGAAAGGGAAACTTAAATTTCTGAATGCATATATTGGAAAAGCTTATCATCTAAACTCCTACCTCAAGAACCTAGAAAAATAATATCAAAATGAATTCACAGAAAACTAATGGAAGGATATTAGAAAGATAAGGATACAAATCTATGAAATGGAAAACAGTAATGTGTTACAGGAAATCAGTAAAACAAGTAGCTAGTTTTTTGATGAGGTGAATAAAATTGTCAAAACTCTACCATAACTGACTTAAAAACAAAGAGGAGACACCAATCTGGAATGTAAGAGGGAATTTTACCACAGACCTTGCAGACACCAAAAAGATAATAAAAGAATACTACAAATAATTCTACACATTTAAATTTGACAATTTAGATCACATAGAGCAGTACCTCTACAAACGCAAACTATCAAAACAGACTAGAGTAGAAATAGAAAATCTCAAAAACTTGAAACTCTTAAAGAAATTAAACCCATAATTTTAAAATCTTCTCCCAAAGATATACCCAGTCTCTAATGGGTTACCTGAAAAATTTTACCAAATGTTGAAGGAATTAACACTCGTTCTATACAATCTGTTCTAGAAACTGAGAGAGAACACTTTCCAATTCATTTTCTAAAGCTCATATTACCTTGATATCAAAACCAAGGATGGTACAGAAAGAAAACTACAGATCAGTATCTCTTATGAATATAGATGCAAAATTCTTTATAAAATATCATCAAATAGAATTTAGCAGTACAAAAAATGAATTATCTACTCTGCCTAGTGGGGCTTATTTCAGGGAGGAAAAGTTGGTTCAAAATTAATCAACATAATCCATTATATCACTACCTAAAGTAGAAAATCACATATTCATATCAATCCATGCAGGAAAAAAAAGTTAACAGAGTTAACTTTGCCAAAAATCCTGACAAGAATGGGAGTAGAGAGGAAAATTCCTCAACTTGATAAAGAACAACAAAAAAAGGCTACAGCTAACATTATACCTATTGTTGAAACATTGAATGTTTTCCCTCTAAGACTGGAAACAAGACAAGGATATTTACTCTCAAAAATTTTATTCATGGCTGTTACCAAATATAAGAAAATAAAGTAGAAGACATGCAGGATGGAAAATAAGAAATTAGTTCTGTTCTTGCAGATAAGTAACTGTGTAGGAAGTCCCACGGAATTAATGAGAAAACTCATAGAGAACTAATAGATGAGTTCAACAAAGTCATATGACACAAGATGAACCTACACATGAAGTGTATTTCTGGGTATACTAGCAATTAATGCAAACACCAAAATTAAAAATATCATCTATGATAATTAAAAAAAACCCACATGTGGATGTGCCTACTATGCAAACCAACAATTCAACTCCTGGGATCTTATTTCAGAGAAATAAATATTTATATTCATTTGTTGATAAACATCAACAAATGTTTATCATGGTTTTATTTATATAGCCAACAAATAGGAACAGCCAGATGTCTTTTGCCAGGTAAATGTTTAAAATAATAGTGATATATCTATGCCATAGAATAGTGCTCAGCAATAAAAAGGATGAACTATTGATGAATTTACAGAGAAGTATGAGTGAAAGCAACCAACACCAAAAGGTCATATACTGTATGATTTTATTTATAAATTATTGAATTGAAAAAAAATATAGCATGGAGAACAGAGTTGTAGTTACCAGGAGGTTAAAGGGGTGGAGTTTGGATGAAAGTGGGTATGGTTATGAAAAAGCAATAAAAAACATGTTGCAAGTGATGGAAATACTTAATATCCATACTATCAATGTCAATACTGTGGAAGCAATATTGTACCATAATTTTTCAAGACGTTACCATTGGAGGAAAAAGCTAATGGGCACATGATGCCTCTCTGAATTACTTCTTTCAATAGCATGTGAATGTAAAATAATCTCAAAATAAAATCTTTAATTTAAATATCATATAGTAATCATTATGATGTTTATTAATATATATTGGTCTTATCAACATCTGGAAAAAAAAAAACCCTGGAAGATATCTTTATTGGACTTTAGGAAACACAAAATATGGAAAATATCAATATAAAATAACCTGCATATTTGTTTTTCTCCTTATATCACTAGCATATTCACAGAATGTTTTTAAAGTCACCAGTAATGCCTAGTGTCATTGAATATGGACATATGCCAAAAGTATATCCTCTCTAATTATAATACATAAGAATGTTTTCTGATGAAGAGTTTAATTCTTACCAAACATATCTAGCAATCAGAGAAAAACATAACCAAATTGCAGCATCAACCTATAATCAGCTCACACACATTTTCTTTTTGGCTTTTCAATGAGACAATGCTTTCAAAATAACAACAATATACTATATTTCACTAAATATGTACTTGCTTATCCAGTTAATAAATACTTTTTAAATATATAGTGCTTACTCAGTATAGCCAGACAAAGTATAATGTTTTTTATTATCCTTTAGGGATAATAAAAAATGGCTAGTGATTCTAGAAATATACAATATCATCTTAACCAGTTATGACACATTAAACATTAAACTACCGTACTGTGTAATGAATAAATTTTATTTCAGCAAATCCTGAAAATAATAATTTGCTATGACATCTGGATTTCAATGTCCTTTAAAAAAAAAACATTATCCAACATTTTAAAACTTTATATCAAATTAAGCCACTCTAGATTAGAATGGCTATGATCATAAACTTAACCTGCTTTACAGTTCCAAAAGCAATGTTATTGCACATAAGAAACTTCTCTATGAATACTTGAAAAACAATATGGTATTCAGTTCCTCCAAAATTATCCTTTTGTCTCTTACTAAGGTACATACCAAAGAAAATTAAAGCAAGCAAATGAATCCCTCAATGGGAAAAATGATTTGGGCAAGGATCATAATTAGGGTCAGATCAGTTATACCCTATTGAAAACCATAAGACAATGGTAATGCTACTTACATTTTAGCATTACTGAAATATTCTTCTTCATTTTTCACTGGAGCCTAGGAAAAATTATGTAATTATTAAGTATAATGATGCTTTTTAAAAAAAGATTGTTTCACAGGATAAAAAGATGGGTTGCCAATTTTATCCATGTTTCCTTTTCTTTTTCTCCATAAAGCAAAAATAATTGCCTTCTGTTTATTCTTTGCTTATTCTATGAAACTTATTTTGAAGGTAGTCATACAAAAAGCTGGCATGAAAAGTAAGAGGTACTTTTTAGACTAGGTGCTATTTAATTAAATATAAAAACCTAATTTCACATAATACTATACTGACAGTAATGAGAGAGCTCTGACTAAAGGCCAGTGGAGAGCTTTCACCACAACCCTCAGCCTCCTGCAGTGGAGGAGAGTAGTTGTTCCTTCACAAACCAGCCTTCGCCAGTACTGACTGTCCTGGGAGATATATCCAATATAATTCCAAAGCTTCCACATCCCCATTTCCCGTTTATCTTCGATCAGTTAGAATAGTATCAAATGTCCCAAACAAGGACTTCCATATATATACCATATATTTTGGACTATAAGACAACATTTTTTCTCCCAAATTTGGGAGGAAAATGGGGGTGTGTCTTATAGTTGGAATGTAGATTACCTGGCTCATTTGGGGGCAGGGAGGGCAGTGGTGGAGCAGGGGTTTTTTTTCCTATTTTCCTCCTCTAAAACCTAGGTGTGTCTTATGGTCAGGTGTGTCTCATAGTCTGAAAAATATGGTATATTCAATATATAGATATGTAGACAGAGATGAGGCAGAGAGAATATTACAATCCCACATTATGTCTTTCTTTTATTATAATAGGAAAATACAACTAGGGGTATTTTTGAATCAATATCATGAAATTATTAGCTGAACATTCCAGGAACAATAGAGTCGAGCATTGAGGTTATTGAACTGGGTAGGGCTAGGCTATTTAATAGTAAAATCAAATTTTTATTCAGAATTAAAGGACTGTATCAGTCCTTTCCTTTGCCAAAAACTACTGCCCTCTTCCACATTCCCTTTAGTTGCATCTGTCACTGGTATATTTAACACCAGATTCAGACATCCTTGAATTATGGTGTCTTGAATACTAATACCTCACAAACACTTGCATTTAGATACTACTGATATCCAATGAATTATTCATTAATCAACATAAATGTGCTAAGTTGAGCTATAATTACACAGCTAAGTGGTTCTCTTTCTTTGAAAAGACAAAGGTCACTCATATTAGTAAATATTAATATTTATCAGAATATTAATAAATGTGAAGTTTTTAACGGATCCTATAGACAGGTAAGTTAGGTAAATACAAACTTAAACAGTTTTTGTTTCTTTGTTTTACTGTGGAACATCTCAGAACTTTTATTACATTAATAAGTACATTATTATGCTCATCTCTCTAAGGGATTAGTGGAAGGAAGAGTTCTCTATGTAAAGAAATATAAGTAATATTCTTTTTTCCCACAGACATGAACAGAATTGCCTGGCTAAGTCTTCTGGTCCAGGTACATAAGAATAATGCATTTAAAAGAATCATCTGCTGTCCATTTTTCATTTGTTGTGATATTTGATACAAACTATTTCATGTTTCCCATTTAACTGCTTGAATTAAAAATTAAAGCTAAAAGCAGGGCTAGTGTAGGAGAACTGTAGAGGGCCAGGGCTAGGCCACTGGGCTCTATTTTTGAAGCAGCCTTTTATTTCTGCATCTCTGATATCCGTGGCATAGCTTTCAAAAACACTTCTCTTGTGACTAGGTTCCTTTTATCTTTTCCATTTTATTAAAGGAGTTAAATGGAAGGTATTCTGAAACTCCAATTTAGCTTTATTTTTCAATAAAAATGACAGTCGAAAAACAGTGTAACCACAGGAGAGGCAGGGCAACCTGGCACAGAGGGGGTGGATGCCTGCTGAGCTGGGACTACAAAGTGTTTGGATAACACACTCACCAGGCTTTCTAAATACCTTGGTGAGCCACTGTAAGAAGAGGGCAAATAATAGTCTTCATCTTTGAATTCACAAGGCTCTTTCTACTGTCATGAAATTTTTATTTAAAGAAATCTAAAAGGGAGGCCATTTGAATATGGTTTTTGAATACCCTAATGCACTTGTTTCGATTTGATATGCCTTTGTGCCACATTTTAGTATGTGTCAATTTTACATCTTCATTTAAAGTCATATTGTTAATCCCTACAGCCTCTCTAACTAATCTTAAAGCTCATTTGACAGTGCATCCTTTTGTAATATTTACTGAATTTATACAGTGATGTCCTAAGTTGTGAACATAAACTGCCTCAATAAATAATCTTGAAGTTTGATAGAAGTGCCATAATCCTTGAATAATTATAAAACAACACCTCAATCTCATTTTCCTAAGGCACACAGTAAAATGATGTTTTTCTTATTTTTTTTTACCAGCACCATGCAGGACTAAGGGTGGTCTTGCTCACTAATTTATTTTAAGGACTGTGGATATAAATAATAAAACTAAAAATTGGGAGAAAATCATACTATGGAAGGGTTCAATATAACAATACAAATACTGAATCAAATATAACAAATTTTGCAAATATTGTCAGTCTTATTTTGAAAACTAACAAATGAGAAAAGAATTTAATGTTGACAAATGGATACCTGGAGGTAAATGGTAGAGTTGAGAAGAAGTAAAGGGCAGACTTTTCCATCCAGCAGCCTTTGGATAGGCACAGAGTCAAACAACCGTGACCCACGGGCCTACCTACCGTCTTAAGAAGTAAATTCGGAGCAAACCCAAATGTTCCACCGAGCTTCACCTTGCTCTTGGATGGAGATAATCTTAATGAGTTAAAGCTGAGTGACCCTGGGTTTTGCAGTGGTTTCCTTGTGTGTCCAAGCCTTTTTCACTTAGATGAGTAAAGTTAAAATATCAGTGAGAATGGCATTTATTCTACAACAAACATGCACATTTCCAAGTTTTCTCTGGTGCCAAATAATTCCCAGTGAGACATAAATACTACAAATATGACCTTTCCCCAATTTTCAGCATAAGTCAAATGTTAATTTCTTTTATCCATGAGTAAGTATACCACATGAATCACTATAGAGTAATTCGAATATACCAAAGTGTTGATTTTAAGAGTTTACAATTTTATGTTAAGATTGATGTAGTGATTTCTACAAATGCTAGTAGGAAAAGTATAACTAAAAAATGAATTATTTTAGTCTCTTTTAAAGGGACAGCATTGCAGTGGAGTGTAGGAATTAAGAAGATGGACTCAAGCTAGACTGCCTACGGTTTGAATCCAATTTATTAGCTGTGTAACTTAGGGCAAATTATTTCACCCCCTGTGCTTCAATTTTCTCATTTGAAAAAGGATGACAATTATACCTACATATAGTCATTCTGTATTTTAAAAGAGTTAATATTTACAAACTACTTTAGAGGGTATCTGAAATGTGGTAAGTGTACTGTAATTGTTAATGTTATAAAAATGTGACAGGCCAGGTAAGGCATGTGATTTCCCCATTGCTCACTGGGTTATTACATTAATGCATTAGCACATTTCCCTCTCCGTCCACTCCTAGGAATAGCTGCTCTAGAGACAGAAATGTTTATCTAGCCCTCTTTTTAGTAATAGTTACAAATTCAAAAAATAAAATTAACTGGAAGGATATAATAGAAAGAATTGGGGAAAAAGAAGCTCCATTATGGCCATGTCTGAATCTTCAGGGTTATTTTCTGCATTGCTTTTAGTGGCATGTGTTTCTGGCTGTCTTTTTGTGTCCTTTTCATCGTATAGCAGATTACCCAATAGATTTCACTTGATAAATATTTGTTTAACTTGTGAATACATAAATTATTTTGACTTAAGTATTTCTTGTGGAAAGAAAATATTTAAAGTTTGACTTTATATGTACAATTACTATGCACCTATAAAGACAAACAGTTTAAATTTAGAAATGTTTGTATGAAATCACTGAAAATCAAAAAGGCAATCATTAAAAATCTTTAATATGTTGATACATTTTTGGTAACTCTGTAAAGTTAAAGAAAACAGACATACCAGGTGGATTACTTCCATTACAGAAACAAGATGAACTCATACACCTCCTCTCATAACGAAGGGGACCATCTGCTGTATTCTAAAAAGTTCCTGGAATCGGGATTCTTATTTGTTTTCTTCATTATAGCTTCCATTTCATAACATTGACTAATTAACAGACTGATTGCATTTTGTCTATTTTGACTTTATAGAATATAAGCTACTTAAGAGATGTGATAACACCAGAAATTGTATGCCAAAGGACATGTGATTCTAACACCTGGGGATAACTCATTACTTTGGCAGGAAGGGTTGCTGTTAAGGATGGAATATATGATGCAGAACCTTCATGACTATATTAAAGATATTTAAATTTCAACATATCCTCCTGCCCACTCCCTGAGGAAATGGAAGGATAGGCTTATTGCCTAGATAATTCAGAGTAACCTTCCCCTTTGTTAGAACTGCCTGAAAATTGTATCAATTTTCTTCTTTCAACTTATAAAGAATTTTGTTGAAATTTGAGAAACACTGTTTTGACCTGTCAAAGATATTCAGGAACTCCTATGCCCTTTCTAAATTCCACATCACTAATAAAAAGTGTTCTTTCTGTTATGGTGTAGTACTTAGGATGAAGCTTAGTTCTTAAATGGGTTGTTTTTAATCTTTAGTATGAACATAATATACAATCATTGAAAAAACGATTGCAAACAACGCAAGACATAAAGTAAAAGTAAAAGCATCCTCATTCAAATCCTCCTGCCGTACTATTCTCCATAGCACTGATCACAGTTAACCTTGTTAGGGTCACTTTTCTAGACTTTTGACAGTGTGCATTCATGTACAATATATCTACAGGTGTGCATAATATATAGTATACTCGTGTACATTGAAATGATTAGAGTTCTTTTTCTACTTCTGTCTTTTTTAGTTAATACTATATTTTGAAGATCTTTCCATGTCAGCACAATGAAATCTGAATAAGGTTTCAAAGCATGAAAAAGTGCTCAATTCATTCATGATGAATTTTGTGGTGGGAATTTCAAAATAGAAGGTGAGATGCTATGATTAGATGCCAATTTAACCCAAGTGGAGCCTTTTTGGTAGCATTTAAAGTACAGAGCATGGGGTAATATGGTTCTTTCTCTCTACAGGACCAACTCTGGCAGCACAAAGCATTATCAAGTAACTATATAGTATAACTGCTGAAATTCCTGATAACTCTGATGTCGATGCGGTATGGATAGAGATTAAGTAAATCAAGTTAAAATTCAGAGTATTAGTTTCTGTATGTTTGAGGTATAAGCCTGTTATTTTTACCAGGAAATCTTCACATAGATCCTAACTGATTGCTCATATGTACATAAAAGGGAAACAAATATAATTCTCAATAACATTTTGTTCATTAATTCATTCTACATATTTTATAAAGGCCTTATGATCATCAATAACTTATATCTCTAATTAATTATTTTATCTTCTCTCTCATTGATCTATGACAAGTAATATAACAAGATGTTAAATATCTTAACAAAGACCATACAGAGAAGCTAAATTTTCTTGGAATACATTTTATGTAATTAATGTAAAATTTGACAAATTTACTTTTTTTTTGAAATTATGATACTATGTAAATGTCCTTAAATAAGTTAAATAGATATCTCCTTTAAAATGTTGCATTGTGAGAATATGGAACTGTTTTAAATAAGGGGCGTTTATCATTATTTACAAAAATCACTGCAAATAGAAACAAAAGTTTTCTTTCAAGAAACAGTGCAGTAAGAGAGAAGGGAAATGAGAAGATTGGAAGCTCCCTTCAGACAGGAACAGAAGTAGGGATTTAAGGACCAGGGAGTGCTTTTTAGAACTAACTCTTTGAAATTATGAATCCACACCACTAAAAAGAAAGAATTCTTCCACACTTGATTAATCAGATATTTCAATAAAGAGAAAGATCAATTATGAGTGAGATAGGAGACTACAGATGCAGCCTTAAAATTTATTTTCTGTAGAGACATAGAATGATCTCAATTAATTGTCATAATATTTACAGTCCTGTGGACAAAAAGTGTCAAAAAGAAAAAATTAGAGGACAATATAATAAAGGAAAACATAAAAAGGAAAGTCAAACTTCTAAATATTCCTTCAGTTATTTTCATTAACAGTGATTAATGCTTTGTGGGTAACATTTAAGTATTATTAGAACTTCAATAGCATACAATTGCAAAACATTTCTCATGTTCTTCATACAAGAAAAATATATCCTCCAGCCACACTTTCCAATTGATATCAAAGAGGAGAAATCTCTTACTAGATCAATGATTCCAATGCAAAAAGAAGATAAATGTTTTGCACTTCTGCCCATTACTATTGGAAAACCTTATGCATGACATATTTTGTTAAATGTTAGTATAAATATTTTCAGAAATGTGCATATAGTATAAACCAAAATAACATAAACATTGAGAACACATTATTATCCATTTAAATGCATTATTTAATCTTCCACTTATCTATTCATTCATCCACACATGCATACATTTCATTCAAAAATATGCATTATTAGCCTTCTTCATAAAGGAAATTTTCATGGCTTTGAAGTGTTACAAAATTTTTTATAGATTTTTATTTTTTAAAACATTACTAAAATTATCTGTTGAAGTGTAACATCAATAAAGTACATTTTTCATTAGTAGTATAATTAGCTCATAATTATGTTAGCAATAAATGAGTAATTCATTATTTTATTCATATGTTAATATTATATAAAATATCAATCAGCCAATGAAGCTGTAAATAATAACTGACAAATTAAATCGCCATTTCCCTGTGTATTGAATATATATTTTTCTTTTTCTTATTGTTGACACTATTGCAGATGTCCTTATTTACACTTCCCATGTCCACCACCACCCATTCCTCACCTCCCCTTTCTCTGGCCATCAGCACACTGTTGTCTGTGTCTATGATTTATGCGTATATGTTCTTTGGCTAATCCTTTCACCTTCTTTCCAGTCCTTCCCTCCAACCTCACCTCTGCCAGCTATAAGTCTGTTCCATGTGTCCATGACTCTGCTTCTATTTTATTCATCAGATTTTTTTGTTCATTAGATTCCACAAATAAGTGAGATCATATGGTATTTGTCTTTCCTGACTGGCCTATTTCACTTAGCATAATAGTCTCCATTTCCATACATGCCATCACAAAATGTAAGATTTTTTTCTTTTTTATGGCCATGTGGTATTTCCTTGTGTGTAAAACTACCACAGCTTTTCCATCCACTTGCTCCCAATGGGCACTTGTGCTTTTTCTAGATCTTGGCTATTGTAACTAACACTACTATGAAGATAAGGGTATGCAAATTCTTTCTAATTGGTGTTTTGGAATTCTTAGGATATATTCTCAGAAACGGGATCATGGGGTCAACAGGCAGTTCTATTTTTAATTTTTTGAGGAAACTCCATGCTGTTTTCCACAGTGGCTGCTCTAGTCTGCATCTCCAATAGCAGTGCATGAAAATTCCCTTTTTTCCACATCCTTGCCCTCACTTGTTGTTTGTTGAGTTATTGACAGTAACCATTCTGGCAGGTGTGAAGTAATATCTCATTGTGGTTTTAATTTGCACATCTCTGATGATTAGTGGCATCGAGCATTTTTTCATATGTCTCTTGGCCATTCATATGTCCTATTCTAAAAGTGTCCATTCAGGTCCTTTGCCCATTTTAAATTAGATTATTTGCTTCCTGGTGTAGGGTTATGGAACTTCTTTCTACACTTTGGAAATTAACCCCTTGTCAAATGTATCATTGGTGAATATGTTCTCCCATACAATGGGCTCCCTTTTAGTTTTGTTGATAGTTTCTTTTGCTGTGCAGAAGTTTTTTTTTTTTTTTTTTAATTTGATGTAGTTCCTTTGTTTATTTTTTCTTTTATTTTCCTTGCCTAAGGAGACCTATCAACAAAAATATTGCTATGAGAGATATCTAAGATTTTGCTGCCTATGTTTTCTTTCAGGATTTATATAATTTTGCTACTTACATTTAAGTCTTTTATCCATTTTGAATTTATTCCTATGAATAGTGTATGATCGTTTCATTTTTTTCATGTACTTGTCCAATTTTCCCAAAGCCATCTATTGAAGAAACTTTCTTTACTCCATTATATGCTCTGGCATCTGTTGTCAGATATTAATTGACCATATAGGTGTGGGTTGATCTGAGCATCTGTTCTGTGCCATTGATCTGTATGCCTGTTCTTTTGCCAGTACCAGGCTGTTGTGATTACAATGGCCTTGTAGTATAGGTTGGTATCAGTAATTGCTATCCCTGTAACTTTGTTCTTCTTTCTCAAGATTGCTGAGACTATTTGGGGTCTTTTTAAGTTCCGTATAAATTTTGGAATATTTGTTCTAGATCTGTGAAATATGCCATAAGTATTTTAGTAGGAATTGCATTGAATTTATACATTGCTTTGGGTAATATGGACATTTTAATGATGCTAATTCTTCCAATCCATGGACACGGTATATGGGGATCTGTCTAGAAGGTATTCAGCTATGTAATATAAAAATAGAGACATTTATTGAAAAAGATACAAAATACAAGAGACATTGTACATAGGACAATGACACATCAGTGCTTTTCAAAATAGGCACTTTGGGACCTCACATAATTCTCCCAATCACCATCAGCTGCCCTGTTGTATTTTCCTGAATCTCATCAATGGTCTAGTTTGAAATCTCTTCCCTTTCAAAGTTGATTTTAGTTATGGGAAAAGCCAGAAGTCTTAGGGAGCCAAATCTGGGTGGTAGGGGGGCTGAGTCACCTGAGTGAATTGATGTTTCACCAAAATACTCTGTGTAGATGCGATGCATGAGGGGGCACATTGTCATGATAAAGCTGCCAGTCTCCAGTTGTCCATAGCTGCAGCTTTCTTAATCATCTGAATAGCTTCTGTGAAGGAATGTTCAAGCTTAATGCAAATTTGGATACAGATTTGTTGCTCTTCTTGCTCAGTCATTTTGAAATGTGACGGCCACACAGTACCCATGCTCACTCAATGTGGTCGACTGCTCACACTGACTAGTATAGTGAAGTCATCATTGTTCACGCATGTGCATTCCAGTACATTCTTCTTGGCTGCCAGTTTACATGATGTCACTCAAATCATTCTTGTCATGTTAACAATGGTTGGACATTTTCTGGACAGACCTCATATGCTTCCACTTATTTGTTTGTTTTATTATATTTCATTGATTATGCTATTACATTTGTCCCAATTTTTCCTTCTTTGCCCCCCTCCACCCAACACCCTCCACTCCCTCAGGCAATCCCCACACCATTATTTGTTTCCATGGGTCATGGGCGTAATTTTTTTGGCTACTCCATTTCCTAAACTGTAGTTTACATCCCCATGGCTATTCTGTAACTACCTATTAGTACTTCTGAATCACCTCACCTCTTCACCAATTCCCTGAAATCCTCCTTCCCATTTCACAACCATCAAAATGATACCTGTAGCATGATTCTATTTCTGTTCTTGTTTTCTTAGTTTGTTTTGCACTTCAGTTGTTGACTGTATTTATTGTCATGGTATTGTTCATAGTTTTGATCTTCTTTTTCTTAAGTAAGTCCCTTTAATATTTAATATAATAATGATTTAGTGATGAGGGACTCCTTCAGATTTTTCTAGTTTGGGAAGCTCTTTATCTGCCCTTCGATTCTGAATGATAGCTTTGCTGGGTAGAGCAATCTTGGCTGAAAGTTCCTGCTTTTCATGACTTTGAATATTTCTTTCCAATTCCTTCTAGCCTGCAAAGTTTCTTTTGAGAAATCAGCTGACAGTTTTATGGGAACTCCCTTGTAGGTAACCGATTTTTTCCTGGCTAATTTTAAGATTCTATTTATCTTTAACCTTTGGTATTTTAATTATGATGTGTCTTGGAGTGGGCCTCTTTGCATCCACCTCGTTTGGGACTCTGTGTGCTTCCAGGACTTGCATGTCTATTTCATTCACTAAATGAGGGAAGTTGTCTTTGATTATTTTACAAATATATTTCCAACTCCTTGCTCTTTTTCTTCTCCTTCTGGCAACCTTATGATGTGAATGTTGGACCTCATAAAGTTGTCTCAGAGGCTGCTTATAATATCCTCATTTTTTGGATTCTTTTTTCGTCTTGTTGTTTTGATTGGTTGTTTAATTTGCTTCCTTATGTTCCAAATCATTGATTTGATTTTTTTCTTAATTTTGTCTTTTATTTGTTTCCTCCCTCTATTCTTTTCATTGTTGTTCAAGTACAATTGTCTCTATTTTCCCCCCATTACTCCCATCCACCCAAGCCATCCCCAACTCCTATCCCCTTGGCTTTGTCCATGGGTCTTTTATACATTATCCTCGATGAACCATCCCCCTTTTCCCCCATTATCCCCTCCCACTTCCCTTCTGTTTACTGTCAATGTGTTCCTCATTTCAATGTCTCTGGTTATATTTTGCTTGCTTGTGTGTTTTCCTGATTAGGTTCCACTTATAGATGAGATCATATGGTATTTTCTTTCACCACCTGGCTTATTTCACATAGCAAAATGCTCCCCAGATCCATCCATGCTGTTTTGAAGAGTAGGAACTCTCTTTTTCTTTCTGCTGTATAGTATTCCATTGTGTAAATGTACTCCAGTTTTTTGATCCAGTCATTACTGATGGGCACTTAGGCTGTTTACAGCACTTGGCTATTTTAAATAACACTGTGAACATTGGGGTGTATAGGTTCTTTTGAATTGGAGTTTCAGGATTCTTAGGGTATAATCCCAGCAATGAGATTGCTGAATCCAAAAGCAGTTCCATCTTTATTTTCTTTTTTGAGGAAATTACATACCGTTTTCCACAGTGGCAGCATCAGTCTGCCTTCCCACCAACAGCGAACTGGGTTCCCTTTTCTCCACAACCTTGCAAACACTTGTTGTTTGAGGATTTATTAATGATGGCCATTCTTACCAGTGTGAAGGGCATCTCATTGTGGTTTTAATTTGCATGTCTTTAATGGCTACTGAGAATTTTTTCATGTATCTTGTATCTCTGGACCCTCTGTCTTCCTTGGAGAAGTGTCTGTTCAGGTCCTTTGCCCATTTTTTAATTGGATCATTTGTCTTCTTGGCGTGGAGTCATGTGAGTTTTTTATATATTTTGGAGATCAAACCCTTGTGCGAGGTTTCATTGGCAAATATATTTCCCATATGGTTGGTTCCCTTTTCATTTTGTTAATGTTTTCTTTTGCTGTGTAGAAGTTTGTTTGTTTGTTTTTTAATTTTGATGAAGCCCCATTTGTTTATTATTTACTTTTTGTCCCATGCCCCACTGAGACATATCTGAAATATTGCTGTGTGGGATGTCTGAAATTTTCCTTCTTATGTTCTCTTCTAAGAGTTTTATGGTGTCACATCTTATATTTAAGTCTTTTATCCATCTTGAGTTTATTTTGGTGTATAGTAAAGTTGGTGGTCTAGTTTCATTTTTTTGCATATACCTGTCCATATATCCCAACACCATGTATTGAGGAGGCTATTTTTACTCCATTTTATATTCCTGCCCACTTTGTCAAATATTAATTGAACATAGAGACATGGGTTTATTTCTCAGCTCTCTATTGTGTTCCATTGTTCTATGTGTCTGTTCTTATGCCAGTACCAGACTCTTTTGATTATAGTGGCTTTGTAGTATAGTTTGATATCAGGTACTGTGATCCCTCCTATTTTGTTCTTTCTCAAAATTGTTGAAGATATTTGAGGTCATTTATGGTTCCATAAATATTTTTGAAATGTTTGTTTTATATCTGTGAGATAAGTCATTGGAATTTTGATATGGATTACATTGAATCTATAGATTACTTAGGGTAGTATAGATATTTTAATGATGATAATTATTCTAATCCATGAGCACAGTATATGCTTCCATTTATTTGTGTCTTCCCTAATTTCTTTCTTCAGTGTTGGGGATTTTTTCTAAGTATAGGTTTTTACCTCCTTGGTTAAGTTTATTCCTAAGTACTTTATTTTTCTTGTTCGTATAGTAAATTGGATATTCTTCCTGATTTCTGTTTCTGATATTCATTGTTAGTGTACAAAAATGCCTTTGATGTCTGAATGTTGACTTTGTACCTCACTCTTTTGTCAAATTCACTTATTAGGTGGAGTAGTTTTTTGGTGGAGTCTATAGGGTTTTCTATGTACACTATCATATCATCTGCAAACAATGACGGCTTTACTTCCTC
Organism: Desmodus rotundus; assembly: GCF_022682495.2. NCBI lineage: Eukaryota > Metazoa > Chordata > Mammalia > Chiroptera > Phyllostomidae > Desmodus > Desmodus rotundus. Next base: position 56,826,153 of record NC_071394.1, on the reverse strand, counting down.
TTTACCAATTTGGGTGCTTTTTATTTCTTTTTCTTGCTGGATCACTGTGGCTAAAACTTCCAATACTATGTCAAATAGAAGTGGCGAAAGGGGACACCCTTGTCTTGTTCCTGATCTTAGAGGAAAAACTTTTAGTTTTTGCTAAGTGAGTATGGTGTGGGCTGCAGCTTTCTTGTATATTGCCTTTTATTATGTTGAAGTATGCTCCCTCTACTCCCACTTTGCTGAGTGTTTTTATTATAAATGTGTGTTGTACTTTGTAAATGTGTTTCCCACATCTATTGATATGATCATGTGGTTTTTGTTTTTCATATCTTAAAGGCAGCAAGGAAGTACATACAAGGGAGCTCTGACAAGGCTATCAGCTGATTTCTCAATAGAAACACTGCAAGTCAGAAAGGAATTGCAAGAAATATTCCAAGTAATGAAAAGCAAAGGCCTGCAACCCAGACTACTCTACCCAGCAAGGCTCTCAGTTAAAATGGGAGGTGAAATATGTAGTTTCTCAGTCAAAAGAAGGCTAAAAGAATACAACTCCACCAAACCAGCATTGTAAGAAATGCAAAGGGACTGTTTTAAGAAGATGAAGGAAAAGAATAGGGAAATATGAACACAACTACAAAAGGGAAAACTGGCAATGAATAAGTACCTATCAATAATAACTTTAAATGTAAATGGATTAAATGTTCCAATCAAAAGACATAGGGTAGCTGAATGGATAAAAAAACATGACCCACACATATACCGCCTATAAGAGACCCATCTCAGAACAAATTACCCACACAGACAGAAATACAGGGTTGGAAAAAATATTCTAAACAAATGGGCAGGAAAAGAAAATCTGGGCTAACAATACTTATATCAGACAAAATAGGTTTCAAAACAAAGACCATAAAAAGAGACCAAGCAGGACACTTCATAATGCTTAAGGGAAGAATCCATCAACAAGATATAAACATTGTGAATATATATGCATCCAACATAGGAGCAATGAAATGTATAAGGAAAATCTTGGAAGACTTCAAAACAGATATAGACAGCAACACACTTATAGTTAGGGGTTTTAACACCCCACTGTCAACACAGGATAGATCTTCCAAACAAACAATCAACAAGGATATTTTGCCACACAATGACAGACTAGAACAAATGGACTTGGTATATACAGAAACTTCCACTCTAAACAAGCAAAATACATATTGTTTTCAAATGTACATGGAACATTTTCAAAGATAGACCACATGATGGGACAGAAAACAAGCCTCAACAAATTCTAGAAAATTGAAATCATATCAAGCATTTTCTCAGACCACAAGGGTGTGAAACTAGAAACCAACCTCAAGGAAAAAACTCCAAAACAATCAAATGCATGGAGACTGAACAACATGTTACTAAACAAAGAATGGGTAAACAAGATCAAGGAAGAAATCAAAAAATGTCTGTAAACAAATGAAAATGGGCACACAGCAGCTCAGAACCTATGGGACACAGCCAAGGCAGTTCTAAGAGGGAAGTTGATGCTTTCAAATAAGGAAAAGTAAGACTGTCAATTGACTAACAGGTATAAGGAACTTAGAAGACAATGGAATCCTTCAAGTGATATATCCAGAAACATATATTCAAATAAATAAAGGGAAATTAAAGACATTACACATGTACTAAAACTGATAATCCATTACCAGCAGACCTGTACTAAATAAAAAAAATAATAAAAGATGTTCTTCAGTCAAATGAATAATAATCCCAGATCAAATCTTGGAGACAAAAGAATAAATAAAAAGTGTAGGAATGTGGGCCAGTAAATAAGTATTGACTTCATGAAATAGTGATAATAATATTTTGTGAGGTTTAAGTTACATCCAAAATAAAATACTCAACAATAATAACATACAAATCAAATAGGGCTAAAAAGAATTAGAGTAGTCGATGATTTTTATATCCTCCTATCAGTCATAAAAGCACTAATTGAGTTAGATAATAATTCATAAAGGCTCATTCTAACTCCCAGAAAATTACTAATAAAAATAATTTATAAATAACAAGCTAATAAAGGAGAAAATTAAAATGTAAAATCTTAATTCAGTTACCATGGGACATGTGTCAAGAGTTTTGTTTCACTTACACATTTTGGGTACCAGGATTCATGCCTTGTCTGTCTCCTCATCCTAGATTTTCTTCTCATCAAATTTTATTATTTTCCAGTAATTTCTAAATATTTCTTTTGCCTGTTCTCATAACAATTTCAGGCATCTTGAATTTCTCTGGTGTCTTGTATTTAAGTAACATTTGTTTTTTCTAGTTATGCTGGTGTTTGCCATAATGTTCTGACTGATATTGAGTGAATAAATCCAGTCTCTTCTTGAAGTGTTAGACTTGCCACAATATCTGAACTCAGGAGTGAGGAAACTATCAGAGGAATGTACACTTCATGGTCATTGTCAAGCAGGAAAGAAAAGGGTTTATGTGTTCCACCCTAAGATAATTTCTTTCTAAAATAAACAAAATATTAACATTGATACTTATATATTTTAATACTCACCATTTTGATTGAACAAAGAATAGCCCAAAAATTATGGTCAATTTTAAAATTTCAGAGTCATAGATTCTTAAGTTAGTATTAACTTTAAACAAATGGACTTCCTCTGCCTTCTAGACAAAAAGAGGTATTAAATAATTTACTAACTTCTGTATTCAATCAATTTTATTCTTTAAATACATGGCTTAAATTGAACATATATATATATATATTGTTACAAAAAGGAAAAATCTATTTTTTATGTTATTCAAAAACCTGTTTTCTACATTTGAGACAAGCTTGTGTCAATAAATGTTGAAAGTTTAGAATTTAATATGTATGTTTAATTTCTTCAGCATATGATAAAGTAATAAGGTTAAAACATAAAAAATTAAAAAGAAAATACAAAAATATAAGGATGGTATACAACAATAAATTTAATTTTTATATTTTTTGTCATTTCTTTAGTCTGTCCTTCCACCTGCCTAAGCATAGTGATAATAAGTTATTATATACAAATTTCTATTTCTGGCACCTCTATATCTTGATTTTAATTGAAATAATTACTTCTTTATAGTGCTTACCATGATTTGGAGCACATCTTCTAATTCCACAGATAGGTGGTATAATTTTTACAGAAATGTAAAATATAAGTGGTGCTATCTTGGGAAATGAAAAATGGTAGTTTTTCATTGAGTTATATTTTATAGTAGATCTATATTGTAGCTTTATATTGAAGACATTTTACAAAGACCTTTGTTATCTTTTAGTAATTTGTGAAAATATCATCTAGAGACATATTATACCCTAAAATTTAATGTGAAAATATTTCTTAGATAACAGGCACTTAATATTGTCTTGAACTATGGGAAAAGAGTAGACCTAAAATAATTTTACTAATGAACCAGAAAATAAAACACAACTAATTCATTCTTCTGAAAATCTATATTGCAATTTTTTAAAGCCTATGCTCAGTAACATTTTAGGAATTTATTTCTAAAAAGAATAGTAATAAATAAAGCAATCCAGCATGGAATTCTGTGATTTGTACTGTAAAAGAATATTAAAATGGCAGTAGGAAAATATTAAATTCTATTATTCTATATATTTGTTTTTCATATTCTGTTCAGTGCCTATATTTCCAAAGAAGTATTGTTTGGTTTAGTTTTGCTTTTAAACCAACTTAAAATAACATCAAGTTACATATAGTAGATTTGTTTTAAATGAGTTTATTTATTTATTTTAGAGAGAGGGGAAGGGAAGGAGAAAGAGAGAAACATTAATGTGTGGTTGCCTCTCACATGCCCCATATAGTGGAGCTCTTCTGCAGCCTAGGCATGTGCCCTGAATGAGAATCAAACTGGCGAGCTTTTGGTTTACAGGCCAGCACTCAATCCACTGAGCCATGCCAGCCAGGGATAGTAGATGCTTTTGTACAACCCTGTGGTCTTACATTATTTTCTTTTTTTACTTTCTACTTCCTTAAATCAATTCCAATCATTTTTCATTATAATAAATCTGTGACTTGTTCAGCTTTTGTCACTTAATTCTTAGTTGTTTTGTTTGTTTTCTGCCTTTCACAAATTATTCTAAATCATCCCCTCTATTTCCATCTCCTGCTTCCATTACAAGTCATAATTCTGATCTTGGTCATAATTCATATAATACTAATTACCACAACCATCTATTTTAACATCTTTATTTTTTATTCACTTGAAGTTTTGTCACATTTATGAATACTCAAACAGCAGTAAATTACTCTGTACCCCTGGCTTTATCTATGTTCATTATATGCCTCTTTTCCACCAGATCAGAACTCCTCATCCCTCATTTTATATTTGTTGCATCCTGAAGTATTTCTATTTATTAATTTTTATTATGGAATGGGGCGCTACTTTTATCAACCTCATGTCATAAATATGCTACTTTTAATTATTTACGTTGACTTTTATTTTAATTCATTATATCTGTTCTACAAACTATTTTGAATTATGCATTTTTTACTCAGAGTATAGTATGAGACATATGAAAAAAAAACTACTTATTTTAATGTGTGGCCAAATATTATACTAACATTCTTGGAAATTTTTAAATTTTGTATAGGGATATGGTTCCCTAACCTCCTATTTTTTTAAACCAATGCCCACTTCTCTACTTATTCTAAAGACCTGCACTTTAATGATAATTGAGTTATCTTAGATAAAATAAACCAATGCCTGGGATTTAATATGTTGTCCTCTTTTGACTTTCTAATCTAAGCTCACAGGCAGAAAAGAATAATTCCCCCTAAGCATCTAAATTGTTCATCTGGAGGAAAAAATAAAGAAAATGGTCGTGATAGGGGAGGGAGGGAAAGGCTATTTCAGGTTCTTTAGGGTTTCAGTTCATTCATGTCAGTTTTCAAGTGTGTATTACTGGATCTACAATGCAATTGGGAGAGATATTTCTTTGAGATCAGTTGTAGTCATGGGTTCCTCTTTGAAGGGATTCTGTGCTTTTGGAACAAATCCACCACTGTGCTAACTGATTCCTTCCCCAGAGCCTAGATTCTAAACTGCTCTTGTCAAAATCAAAGGAAACCAAACCAAACAAAACCAAGATCTTTACAAATTGTAAAGATCTTTCTCAGTAGATTTTAACACTTCTTAATTTCCATAACATTGCTTTGTGTTTGAGGGCCTATTTATTTCCTCCTATACTTTTTTAAATGTACTCCCATATTTATTGCAGCATTATTCACAATAGTAAAGATAGGAAAGTTATCTAATATCCCATCAACAAATGAATGGAGAAAAAGGATGTGAGATTATATATATATATATATATACACACACACACACACAATGAAATATTCAGCCATGAGAAAGATATTCTGCTATTTTCTACAACATGAATGTACCTTGAGCACATTCTGCGAAGTGAGATAAATTGGTCAGAGAAAGACAAACACTATAGGATACTATTTGTATGTGGAATCTAAACAAGTCAAACTCACAAAAACAGAGAGTAAAATGGTGGTTACCAGGGATGGTTGGTGGGATGATAAGACTGATGTTGTTTGGGCACAAATTTGCAATGAGCTGTAAATAACATGTAGAGGTCTTCCTATTCTCTTGTATTTCTACTTGGCTGGCCAGAATGCTGAATTAAGTGTAGAATCTGACTCCAATTATAGCAACTCCAATCATTCTTATAAAAAATAAAGCCATAACTTTGGAAATTCCATCTTCCTGTTCCTTTCTGATGTGCTTTTCTGATTTCAGTAGGATTTTAAAATTATCACATAATTTCTGGCTGACTTGTTCTTGAGTTATTTGTACTTTATGTTCTTTGGGGGACAGAAACATGTCCTTGTTCTCACTTTTATGACATTTGGTTACCTGCAAAATCTCATTTTAAGAATTCCCCACTTGTCTCTTGAGATATTTCCCAGTCTTGGATCTTAAGTGTTCCAAAAGTAACCAGGACATATCTTTTATATATTTGTGCTTACTTAAGCTATAGTGGGATATGTCACCCTACAACACGGCTTTTCTTTTGAATTTTTTTTTTGCATTTTTCTGACACGGGATGCTAGTAATAACACAAACATCCATTTCCACTATTATTTGTTTTTCATGCTATGACATTAACTCCTTCTTGCCCTTTAGGTGGTCCTTCCCCTCACTTTTTCCAGTGCAGTTCTTTGGGCTCTCAAATAGTAACCTCTTTTTGTTACCCCTTATAAATCTAACTGTATTCCATTAATTTAAAAGTCTTTATTTCTCTTTTTTCCACCTTCACAGATTTCTTGTTTGAAACACTTTTCAAACATAATTGTTAAAGTTGGTTCCATTCCTCACTGACTTTTTTTTCAGAATCCAAGAAACTTTTGTGCAAATTATTTTAATACTTCATGAATTATATTATAGTCACAGTTGTTTTGTAAACTGTGTATATATGTGTATACATACATACATATATATATACACATACACAGTTACTATGTATATAAACTGTATACATATACACACATATACATATATATTACATATATGTAATCAGTCACCTAAGAATAATAAAGCTGTTGCACTTTCCTAAAGAATTATTCTACTCCAAACTTTGGTATTATTTGAGATTTATTTGTTAAAAATAATGACATGTAGAATACAATTTTTTTTCTTAAGAGGTAAAGATGAGGCTTTAACAAAATTTTGTGATTACATTAGACATTTTGATTTGAGCTCAACAAGCCAACAGAAGTTTGCATCAATTTTTCTCTGCCATTTTTGACAAAAGCTGCTAAGAAGAACTGACCTAAATGTCTTGAAACAAGCCTGTTAATAAAGTATTTACATTGCTAGTAAGCAAACCAGGACACTTCACAATGAGGTATTAACAGAAATGTCTTCCGAGCCCATAGTTTTCATCATATTGTTTGAAGGACCAATAAAAATAGTAATATTTAACATCTACAAACTCTGATAAGGAAATAAAGATATACACAATATTTCCATGCAAAGGTGATCACCACATAGTTTTTTCTTAGTCATTTTTCACTTAGTGAAGCCTCATTCAATAAGGATACTAGTCAGTTTAAAAGGTTGAAAATGCAGCAAAGAACCAATAGTATTCTCATAAATAGATTAAAAACTTAGGTAAAACTATACACAGAGACTTCCAGCCAAGGTGGAGGCATAGGTAGACTATAGTGTGCCTCCTCGCACAACCAAGAGAAAGACAACAACAAATTTAAAAACAAAAACTATCCAGAACTGCCAGAAAATTGAACTGTATGGAAGTCCAACAACCAAGAAGTTAAAGAAGAAACATTCATCCAGACTGGTAGGAGGGGCAGAGATGGGCAGCCAGGAGGAGAGGACTTGTGGCAAGGTGGCAGCTGGCAGAGCAGGCAGTCCCACATTTGTGATCAGATGAACCAGGAGGAACAGCTGGAAAGCAAGACAGACTGAACAACCCAGGGTTCCAGTGTGGGGAAATAAAACCTCTGACTGAAAAATCCTGTTGGGGTTGAGGTGGCAGGAGAAACTCCCAGCCTCACAGAAAAGTTCAGTGGAGAGACCCATGAGGTTCTAGAACATACATAAACCCACCCACGTGTGAATCAGCACCCGAAGGGCCCACTTTGCTTGTGGGTAGCGGGGGAAGTGACTGAAAGCCTACAGAGAGGAAGCCACATTGTTCCCTCTCAGACCCTTCCCCCACTGACAGTGTCATAACACAGAAACTTGGGTTGCCCCACCCTGCTGAACACCTAAGGCCCTGCCTTTTACTACATAACAGGCACACCAAGACAAAAAAAAAAAAAAAAGCCCAAATGAAAAAACAGATCAAAGCTCCAGAAAAAAATACATCTAAGAGACAAAGAGATAGCCAACCTATCAGATGCACAGTTCAAAACACTGGTAACCAAGATGCTCACAGAAATGGTTGAGTATGGTCACAAAATAGAGGAAAATATGAAGGCTATGAAAAGTGAAATAAAGGAAAATGTACAGGGAACCAACAGTGAAGGGAAGGAAACTGGGACTCAAATCAATGGTGTGGACCAGAAGGAAGAAAGAAACATCCAACCAAAACAGAATGAAGAAAGAAAAATTCAGAAAAATGAGGAGGGACTTAGGAACCTCCAGGACAACTTTAAACATTCCAAAATCTGAATTGTAGGGGTGCCAGAAGAGGAGAGGAGAGCAAGAAATTGAAAACTTATTTGAACAAATAATGAAGGAGAACTTCCCCAATCTGGCAAAGGAAATTGACTTCCAAGAAGTCCAGGAAACTCAGAGAGTCCCAAAGAAGTTGGACCCAAGAAAGCACACACCAAGGCACATCATAATTATATTACCCAAGATTGAAGATAAGGAGAAAATCTTAAAAGCAGCAAGAGAAAAGGAGACAGTTACCTACAAAGGAGTTCCCATGAGACTGTCAGCTGATTTCTCAAAAGAAACCTTACAGGCAAGAAGGGGCTGGGAAGAAGTATTCCAAGTCATGAAAGGCAAGGGCCTACATCCAAGATTACTCTATCCAGCAAAGCTTTTATTTAGAATGGAAGGGCAGATAAAGTGCTTCCCAGATGATGTCAAGTTAAAGGAGGTCATCATCACCCAGCCTTCTTTACATGAAATGTTAAAGGGACTTATCTAAGAAAAAGAAGATCAAAAATATGAACAGTGAAATGAAAACAAACTCACAGTTATTAACAACCAAACCTAAAACAAACAAACAAAAAACAAGGAGACCGAGAAAAGAATAATAGAAATGGAGATCACATGGAGGGTTATCAGTGGGGAAGTGGGAGGAGGAGAGAGGGGAAAAAGGTACAGAGAATAAGTAGCATAAATGGTAGGTAGAAAATAGATAGGGGGAAGTTAAGAATAGTGTGGGAAATGGAGAAGCCAAAGAACTTATACATACAACCCATGGACGTGACCTAAAGGTGGGGAATGTGGGTGGGAGGGGGTGTGAAGGGTGGAGGGGAATAAAGGAGGGGGGGATGTGACAACTGTAATAGCATAATCAATAAAATATATTTTTAAAAAGAACAAAAATATATATACAGATATTAAAAACTTGTTCAAATAACTTTTGATTTGTGTTTCAGGGTTCTTAGGGTATAATTCCAGCAGCAGAATTGCTGGGTCAAAGGGCAGTTCTATTTTTAGTTTTCCGAGGAAATTCCATACTGTTTTCCAATCCAAAAGAACCTATGCATCCCAATGTTCATAGCAGCACAATTTACAATAGCCAAGTACTGGAAGCCACCTAAGTGCCCATCAGCAAATGAGTGGATCAAAAAACTATGGTATATTCATACAATGGAATTCTATGCAGCAGAGAGAAAGAAGGAGCTTATACCCTTTGCAACAGCATGGATGGAACTGGAGATATTATGCTAAGTGAAATAAGCCAGGAGGTGAGGGACAAATACCATATGATCTCACCTTTAACTGGAACATAATCAACAGAAGAAAAAAGCAAACAAAATATAACCAGAGACTTTGAAATTAAGAACAATCTAACAATAGCCAGAGGGGGTGTAGGGAGGGGACAGTGAGGAGAGGGGATTACAGGAACTATTACAAAGGACACATGGAAAAAATAAAGGGGGAGAGTGGAGCTGGGGGTGGGAGGTGGGTTTGTCTGGGGTGGGGTGGAGGGATAGGGAGAAAAGGCATATAACTGTAATTGAATAACAATAAAAACTAAATATACATATATATTTAATTTATATATATATATAATATATATAAAAGAGAATTTTAAATCCTCACCCCAGCATACATTTATTGATTTTAGAGAGAAGAAGGAGAGTAGAGAGAGACAGAGAAACATCAATTGCTTGCCTTCTATATGTACCTCGACTGGGGATTGAACCTGCAACCTAGATATATGCCCTGATTGGAAATCAAATACACAAATTTTTTGGTGCATATGATGACACTCCAACCATGTCACCAGACCAGGACTATTCTTAATTTTTTAAAGAACCTCCATACTATTTTCTATAGAGGCTATTGTAGTTTATTTACCCACTAGCTGTAAAAGAGGGCTCCTTTTCCTCCACAACCTCTTCCACACCTGTAATTACTTGTTTTGTTGAGAATAGCTATGCTAACAGGTGTGAGGTGGTATCTCATTGTAGTTTTGATTTGCATTTCCACTATAGCTAGTGAAGTTGAACATGTTTTCATACATCTGCTGGCCATTTGTATGTCTTCTTAGGATAAGTGCCTGTTCAGGTCCTCAGTTCATTCTTAAATGGATTGTTTGGTGTTGAATTGTATGACTTCACATAATTTGGATATTAACCCATTGTTGGAGCTGTTTTCAAATATCTTCTTGCTTTTGGTTGGCTGTCTTTTTGTTTTATTGGTAGTTCCTTTCACCATATGGAAGCTTTTTGGTTTGATATACTCCCCTTCATTTATTTTTGCCTTTCCTTCCCTTGCCTTTTGGGGTCAAATTCATAAAATCTTTTCTAAGACCAAGGTCCATAAGTTTAGTGCCTATGTTTTCTTTTTTCTAATCTATTGTTGCAGGTCTCATACTTAGGTTTTTGATTCTTTTTGAGTTAAATTTTTACTTTGGAACAAACTGTAGTCTAGTTTCATTATTTTGCATGTGGCTTTCCAATTTTCCCAGCATCGTTTACTGAAGAGGCTTTCTTTTCTTTATTGTATGTTTTTGCCTCCTTTGTCAAAAATTATTTGCCCATATCCATGGGGATTTATTTCTTGGCTCTCAATTCTGTTCTATTGGTTTGTGAGTTTGTTTTTTCTTCCAATATCATGTTGTTTTGATTATTGTTACTCTGTAGTATGATTTGAAGTAAAGGAGTGTGATACCTCTGGCTTTTTTATTCTTCCTCAGGATTTCTTTGGAATGTTGAGGTATTGAGCCCTGCAGGAATCACACTCCCTGACTTCAACTCATACTACAAAGTGACAATAATCAAAACAGCATGGTATCAGCAGAAAAACAGACACACAGACCAAATTGGCAAACCTCTGGATAAACTCATTAAGGAAGACTCAAATAAACAAAATCAAAAATGAAAGAGAAGTTACTACAGATATCACAGAAATACAAATGATCATACAAAAATACTATCAAAGTCTATATGCTACCAAATAACCTAGAAAAATGGATAAGCTCCTAGAAATATATACCTTCCTAGACTGAATCACAAGGAAATGGATAATCTAAATAGACCAATCAACAGTCAGGAAATAGAAATAGCCATCAAAAACCTCCCAAAAAATAAAAGCCCAATACCAGATGGCTCCACCAGTGAATTCTTCCAAACATTCAAAGAAGACTTGATACCCATTCTTCTTAAACTCTTTGAAAAAAATAGAAGAAGAGGCAATACTTCCTAACACATTTTCTGAGAGCAACATAACTCTCATACTAAAACCTGGCAAGGATAATATCATTATCTCTGATGAATACAGATGCAAAAATCCTAGACAAAATACAAGCAAGTCAAATACAATAATACATTAAAAACAATACATGATGATCTAGTGGGTTTCATTCCAGGCACAATGTTGGTTTAACACACACAAATCAATCAATATACCACATTAAAAAATAAAGGGTAAAAATGCCCTGGCTGGTGTGGCTCAGTGGATTGAGTCTGTGAACTAAAGGGTTGCTTGTTCAATTCCCAGTCAGGGCACATGCTTGGGTAGTGGGCCAGGTCCCCAGTAGGGGGCATGTGAGAGGCAACCACACATTGATGTGTCTCTCCTCTTTCTCCTTCCTTTCCCCTCTCTCTAAAAATAAGTAAAATCTTTAAAAAAATAAAAGGTAAAAATCATATGATCTTACCAATAGATGCAGAAAGAGCACTTAATAAGATACAGCATCTATTTATGATTAAAACACTGAATAAAACAGGTAGAGAAAGAAAGAATTTCAACATCATAAACGCCATATATGAAAAACCTCAACTAGTATCATACTTAATGTTGAAAAACCAGTTTTTCCTCTATGATCAGAAACAACACAAAAATGTGCACTCTCACCTCTCATATTCAACATAGTACTAAAAGTCTTAGCCAAAGCAATCAGGTAAGAGAAAGAAATAAAAGGCATCTAAATTGTGAATGAAGAAGTAAAATTATCACTTTTTGTAGGTACATGATTCTTTATGTTAAAACCCTAAAGACTCTTACCAAAAGAACTATTAGAAACAGTAAACAAATACAGCAATGTTGAAGGACACAAAATCAATGTACAAAAATCCATTGCATCCCTGGCAAGGTAGCACAATTGGTTAGAGCATTATCCTGGTACACCAAGGTCATGGGTTCCATCTCCAGTCAAGGCACATACAAGAATCAACCAATGAGTACCTAAATAAGTGGAACAGCAAATAAATGTTTCTCTCTTTCTCTTCCCTACTACACTGTGCTGAAAGATCTTCTGTAAACCAGACTCTAAAGCCTCATAAATATCCAAACTTTGCATTCTCGCTTCCAAGAGGCTAGAAAGATTCTGTCAGTTTAGTGCTCTCACATATCATGGTAAGAATAAACTTACTTTGGTTTTACCAACAGGTTCATTTGGTGAAGATTTCATAGGGATGTCAGCATTAAAAAAAGTGTGAGTAGCATTGGGCCTTACACACAACAGATATTCACTAAGCATACAGGGTGAGGAAAAAGTAAGTTTACAATTGCACATATAGTAAATAAAATAATTAATAAATAATAATGCAAGAATGAACTCTGTGTTTCATGTACTCACACTATAAGCCTACTTTTGCCTCACCTTGTATATTTAAGTAATGTTCAAAGGTCATAATTCACCAAATTATTTTCAATATCTTTATGTCTCTAATTTTAATCTGTGACTCCAATAACTTTGAAGACAAGCATAGAATTGCTATACACTTATATTATGTTTGGTGGGTACATTTTTAGCTATTTAAGTTTTATATTTCTTGTCATTGAAAAGAGCATAATTCAATCTGAAGAAAATATAATACAAATGGTTGCTTTTCTCTTATTTCTCATTAAAAATTTATTATTTACCAATGATTGATTAATATAATTAATTCTCATTATCTGAATTTTCTTGTAGACCTGTTTTTTTGAAATATTATCCTAATGGTAGAATGCTGTGTAGTATTAAGAAATGAAGTGGACACTTGATTTTTGGAGGTCTGCTTTTGTATCTGTTACTTCTAGGCCTTTGGGAGGCAAGCTCTCACCTTCCTTCACCAGCTTAGAACATAACTTAAGAACATGAACTGAGAATTAAACTTTAAGTCACAAAATATTCAGCAAATATTATAAGCCTATTTTTCAATGGGAAAGTGTCTATACATTCCCTTTAGGAGGTATTGACATACATACAGACAGAATATATTGATGGATGGTGGTGGTGATTTCCAGCTATGAAAGAAGAAACAGAGGAATAATGTTGGAAGCAAACGGGTACACCTGGGTAAAGCACTATGCCTTTTTAAAAATTGTCAAGGATGGTACTTCTCAAACTTTAATGTGTATACAAATGACCTGGGGATCATAGGAAAATTCACATTCTCATCTGAAGGTCAGGAGTGGGGCTTGATACTCTGTATACCAAAAAAAAAACTGCCAGGTGATGCTGACACATTTTGGCTAGCAAGGATTTAACTGAAGAAAACCCCGGCCCAGAAACTTGCCTTCATTTATCTGTGCTTTTTTCTAAATTCATGTCTATCAAATTCACCTATATTTGTAAAATGGCTTTTACACTTTATCTAAATAATAATATTGTCAGTCCCAAGATTGCACTTCTAATTATAAATTTATGCATTAAGTTTTGTAAGCTTGGTTAATGTGAATTTGTTTCTATCATATGGCATTAATAAAAACAATAATAGCTAAGATTTATCAAGTGCCTATTTACATAAATCAATAATAATCTGTACAACCCCATCTAATTGTCACAACAATCCTATAAGATACTATTACAAGCTCACCTCACAGTTAAAATTTAGTTTTAGGAAGGTTAAATAATTTATATTAAGAAAAAAACAGTAAATGAACAGCAGAACTAGGGGTGTAATTCAGGCAGTCTGGCTTTGAGGTAGACAGAGTAATTGCTCCCATAAGTATCCACCTCCACATCCCCAGAACCAGTGAATGGGTCAGTTCACATGTCAAAAGGGGCTTTGCTGATATGTTTAATTTAAATATGTTGACATGGGAGATCATTTTGGATAATTCAGATGGGCTCAAAGTAGTCACATGGGACCTGATAAGGGGAAAGGGGAGAAGCAGAATCAGAGTCAAAAAGGGAGGTGTGATGACGCAAACAGGTTGGAAAGATGTGTGTTGAAAATGGAGGGAGGGGCAATGAGCCAAGATATGCAAGGGGCCTCTAGAAACTGGAAAAGGCATGAAAACAGATTCTCTCCTTGAGTCCCCAGAATGAGAACAGCCCTACCTACACCTTCATTTTAGAACTACACCTTGATTTTGAACACACAATACATTTGTTTTGTTAAGTCACTAAGTTTGTGCTAGTCTATTAAGGCAGTAATAGGAAAGAAACAAAGCCAGGACTCAAGAATCAAGCTCTTCAACCAACTGTTAGAATAAGATAGAAAAAATCAAAACTATGACTGAATGAACTTTCAGAAGAAAGAAGTGGTAAAACTGGTGGTTACTGAGAAATAACTATTTCACAGCTGGTGTTTAAACCACTGTACTTGATCTATAGATGATATTGTATAACCTTTGCGACATGTTTAAGACTATACTTTTAGAGCAGTTTGAAGTTCACAGCAACATTGAGAAGGTATAGAGGTTATATTTTGTCTTTCTGTGATATTGATTACATTGACTGTTTTTTTTAGTACAATATTCTAATGTTTCTGACGGATGTCCTTTAACACAAAAATACAATTATATTGTTTTCCCCTATTTGCTCATCTTACTCTCTTTTCATAAAACAGCATCTAATACTCACTCTAAAGCTAGCAGTGCTCCCTAAACATTCCAAGTTTAGATTGTTCTTTAGTCTTTCATTTTACCACTGACCATTCTCATTTGCTTCCAATTTGTGAGTAAAGTTTTCCAAAAATATTATCCTTAGCTTTCCAATGACTTTTCTAATAATACATGATTATTTCCTACTTAACTTTTAATTCAGTCTCAGTTATGAATTACTCTCTTTCATTTATTTGAGGATAACTTGAGACTTTTTGTTAATAATCAGAATACATTTGCATTCATTAGTATTTTGCCATTTTTTGATGATATTGAATATAATCCAATTCCCACAACATTTGTGTAAATACTGAAACCACACTACAAGACATATCTAGAACCTGACATAACACAAGGTATTGTAGGGGATGCAAAACATAAAGATAATACTCTTTGTCTAGAAGAGTGCACAGTTTGTTGAGGAATAATGACATGTACATATATAGGTTTTTTTAAAAGTTGAAAGAGACTAGTTCTGAAATCTACACAAATGGCAAAAGGTGGTAGATAAGTCTCTTGAATCCCTTGACCAGTTTTACTGAAATCACAGTTCTTGGCTTTTTCTATGTCCCTTGTTGACAATTAGATCTAATGACTTCATTTCTTCATGGAGGATCAGCATCTGAACAACGGATAAAATATTTTAGATTTTTCTATAAACTATTGTTTTCCTTTATAGGTATTACTAATTTGCTGTAATTGTTCATTTCCCCTGACATTCTAAGAAATGATATTTATTTTGTAAAGATCTGTACACTCATACCTCTTGAAACTACCCATGTTCCTTGAATATTGAATATTGAATATTAAAAATTTGAAAGAAGAAAGCTCTAAGAGTCTGTGTTCACACAGAATTACTCCCAGTCATTTGAAAAAGGGGGACTATATTTCAGATTAACACACATTTTATATTTTCCTACAGCTTAAAATAATATTGCATTTGCTTTTCCATGTTATTCTGAGTTTCCAAATCTTTGGAAATACAGTTTTAAATAAGAAACCTTTTGAATGAATTTAAGTATTTCCAGGCCTAGCTGCTATTTTCACTGACTTCCTTCATGATTTTCAAGTAGCAACATTTGAATGAGAGCTGCTCAGGTTGCTCCTTAAAACTTCTCACTCCATTGTTGGTTGAAGAAAATGTCAAACTGCCCAACTGAGCTTGTATGAATTTCACTTCTACCACTGATAAACAATTTGTGCTTTTTCATTCTTTAACTCTCTTTTACAGCTCCTTCTTACCCAAATTTCTCCTGATAGCCATTTTTTCCATGACATGAGAATAACTGAAAGGCTAGATTCACATGAGTGTAGTTTAAACAGGGAGCATATAATGGCAATATAATTCCAATAGCTCTTTCCTCAACTGCTACAACATACATATTTACTATCAGTTATCTAGCCAGATTAGACAAGGAAATCACTGTTGTTGAACTCCAGAGACAGAAAACCTAGTACCTAATACTTGCTCAACTATTTAATAACTATATAACCTTGGGCAAATTAAAAAAATATTTATCTTGTATTTTTTTATCAATAAAATACTTATAGTAAAACTTATGTTGTGGTTTTTGCTTTTGCATGTAAGAATCTTAAATGTCACCACTCAATAAACAATAAGTAAAAGGCTAAAGAGCCTGAAATATCACCTCTTCTAGGATCTGTTAGAGAGATGAGGACACAGACAAACTGCTGTCCCAAGATTAGAGAGCCACAATTGACAAAATGCTGGAAGCTAGTATGAACAACTCTGAGATTTCAAAACTCCAGGGGGCACAATCATAGACAATTCCTCAAAACCTCCAAGAGCTCCACTAGGTTCTCATGACAAATATCAAACAAAAATATCTTCATGTTTCCAGCAGTGGAAGGAGAAAAAAATTGAAATATGCCAGGCACCTTGTTCTTCTTAATAAGGTCTCCTTTAGGAGAAACCTACTGATACATTATCAGGGCCTAATTGACTTTTGGGAAAGGAAATATGCAACTCTAGTTAGCTCTAGCCTTTTATATGGGAGAAGGGAGTGACCATCTCTAGCCCGTTCTAGCCATCCTCTCCAACCTAAGGGGGGAAAAAAAACTGAGACATATTTGTGAAGTTTATAGTACATATGCACAAGCTCATTAAAAGACTAAGACCTAATTATAAGGCAACAGAAGTCCCTCACACACACACACACACACACACCACTACCATATTTCTAAAGGCATTTTTTCAGTGCTCCTTTCACCTTATATATTATGTCTGGCTATGAACAAAAACGCCTCTGGTAGACTTACAAGTAAACTAGACACAGCTGAGAAAAGGATCTCTGATGTTGAAGATATCTCAATAGTAACCTCAAAAATATAAGAGAAAAGAGACTGAAAACCAACAGAACAAAATATTCAAGGACTTTGGGACAACAATAAAAGGTGAAACATACATGTAATGAGAACATCAGAAGGAAAAAAAAAGACAAAGAAAGGAACAGAAGCAACATTAAAATAAACAATGAGTGAGAATTTCCCCAAATTAATGTCAGATACTAAACCACATATATAGGAAGCTACAAGAACAGGAAGCAGGATAAATGCCCCCCAATATACCTAGGCATTTCATTTTCAAAATATAAAAAAATTAAAGATAAAGAAAAAATCCTGAAAGAAGTCAAGAGGGAAAACACCTCACACATAGAGGAAGAAAGATAAAAATTACATACTGCTTCTCCTCAGAAACCATTCAGAAAAAAAATAGAGTGAGATATTTAAAACAGTAAGAAAAAAAATCATCCTAGAATTCTCTACCCTGCAAAATTATCCTTAAAAATGTTAGAGAAAGAAAAACTTTCTCAGGAAAGTAAAAATTGAGGGAATTTGTTACCCACAAACCTATGTTTTAAGAAATGTTTTTTTTAATAAAAGTTCTTTGGAGAGAAGGAAAATAATATGGATCTGAAACTCAGCTCTAGGCATATCATTTTCAAACTATAAAAGTATCAAAGATAAAGAAAAAATACCAAAAGAGCATCAAAAAAGAAACAAGTGAAGGTAAAATAATCACTTTTATTTTTCTTATTCTTAATTGACCTACCAACTAACAATTTTAATAGCAACAATGTATCCAAAGATGTATGCTTTTATAGATCTTATGTGCATTGTATGTAAGTTTATATATAAGTAAAATGAATGACACCAATACCAACAATGATACAAGTGATGGAGTGGGAGGAAGAATGAGAATTTGTTGTTATAAGGAACTCACACTACCTATGAAGTGCTATAGTATTATCTGAAAGCAGAGTTGAACTACCTGTAATTACATATAGTAAATTCTAGAGTGATCACTGAAAAACAAGTTTAAAAAAAAAGTATACTGAAATGCTAAGAAAGGAGAAGAAATGTAGACATGTAAAATGCTCAGTTAAAATCACAAAAAGCAAAACAAGAGTGGAAGACAAAAATATTAACAAAAAACAAGAGCAAACACAGAACAACAAAAAATATGGTAGATATTAATCCAACTATAGTATCCAGATTCTGATGATTTCTCACCATGTCCTCTACTCAGATCATTGTTCTCTCTCCTAGACTAGGCTTGCTTCATTATCAACCTGATCTTTTTCTAGAGTATTTTTCTGTCCTAGAAGAACAGGGAATTGAAAACTACATTTCCCAGACCTCTCTGAAGGTAAGCTTCCTAAATGTGAATTTGTTTTGCATTTTGATGTGGTTGTTCAAAATTTGAAAGGCAGAGGAAATCTTTGGTTTCATTTTTTTTCTTGATCACTAACAAAGTTATAGAAATTGAAATTTTTCTGCAGCAGCATCCTAGGATCCATTGTCCACTTCCGTAGGTGTTGAGAGGTAAAGGCACCTGCAGCATGATGAATGATGACAAATAAGATCTTGATCTAGCTTTCTGATTCTCGCATTGTGGAAGCCAGGCTATGGCCCACTCCTGTTAGGACTCCATGGAATTTGCAAACACCTGATTCACTGCATCAAATGTATTCATGCTAAAGTAGCTAGAGTCATTTTATTTAATTGTCATGTCTCCATTTGCTCTTGCCCATTAGAGTCATTCCTTTGTAACTGCCAAAACAATCAAGCTCCATATTCTTTACTACAACCTATGGGCCCATCTGTGCTCTGATCATGGCCACCTTTTCTGATCACATCTCCCTCTACTCTCCTTGTTCACCCCACTCCAGCAACTATCATATATTCATTGCTTGGCTAATAGATCAACCTCAAGTTCATATCAAGATGAACTTTTCTCTTCACAGAAAGCTCTACCTTCATATCTTTCTTTGCTTTCTTTTACAGTTAATATCTCTCCATAAATACTTCAATGTCTCTGGTTGTATTTTGCTTGCTTGTTTGTTTTGTTGATTAGGTTCCACTTAAAACAAGCAAACAAAATATAACCAGAGACATTGAAATAAAGACCAAACTGACAGTCACCAGAGTGGGTGAGGGAGGAGGGTAATGGGGAAAAGAAAGGTAAGGATCATCAAGGAACATGTATAATGAACCCATAGTCAAAGCCAAGGAGGTGTAGGACTAAGGGTGCAAGGTGGGGATGCATGGGGCAGGGGAGAGTGGTGAGGGGAAGATTGTTCAACTGTACTTGAACAACAATAAAAAAAAAGTCC
The DNA here is from genome assembly GCF_022682495.2 of Desmodus rotundus. NCBI lineage: Eukaryota > Metazoa > Chordata > Mammalia > Chiroptera > Phyllostomidae > Desmodus > Desmodus rotundus. Next base: position 56,806,510 of record NC_071394.1, on the reverse strand, counting down.
CATGAGGACAAGGACTTTGCCTATCTTATTCCCCAGTGTATTCACAGCACCTAAAATACTTCACTGCATAGGAAAGAAATGCAAAATGCTTTGAACTGAAGTTTGATGTGTTACAACTTAGACACTTACTAGGTATTCATTTAAGTATAAGAGAAAGTCAAATTTATGGGTAAAAGTAATCCTAAAATATATGCAAGTTCTGATGTGGAGAGCCCCTACTGTTAAGTTGTTGTTTCACAGACATGTCATTTGGCTTCATAACTACTGTCTTCTTGATCTCAGCACAAAGATGGAAACACTCCTTATGGAGCTGGATTCTATAGCTCTTATTGAAGTCATTAAGGGCTTCTGTGGAACATTTTTAGAGGAAAGGCTGCAGGGTCAAGTCCAAGATGACTACTTTACTTGGGAAATGAGAAATACTCTAAGATGTAAACACATAATGTGCACTTTAAAATATCCAGAGGTAGTTATTGCTACTGTGTGGAAAGAATATGCTCTTAAAAGCATTGTGATTTGACTTTGGGGCAGTGGGCACACAATGCAATATACAGATCATACATCATAGCAATGTACACTTGATACCTATATTCTCATTAACCAATGCCACCTCAATAAATTTAATATTAAAAAAATAAAGCATTGTGATCTCACCAAAAGCAAGACTACCTAAGTATTTGGCCTTACTTGAATCCTAGTTTATTTTTCATAATTGCTATACAAAAAAAGTGAATATATATATAAACGCTGTTCAGGCACCACTTTTTCTTTTTATTGGAGTTGTATTCATAAACAATAAAACCTAAAAACATTTCTTACCTAATATGTAAATGTTACAGCCAACTCTTTTAGGAAGAAAGAAATACATAAGACTTATTACAATGTTTTATTAACTTAAGTATGTTGACAGAATAAATTTGTAATCCAAGTGGTATAAATTAATCATCTTGATGTTTTATTTTCCAGATCAAAGCGTTTTAGCTTTTAAATGTACTGTGTACATACATGTCACAGGAATTGGAAACAGAGCATCTTTTTTCAGCAAATATTATCATACTGAATTTTGAATAGGTTCCAAAAACAGTGGACATTGCTCTTTAAATTACTGCCTTAATGAACTTCTTAATATCATGTAAGCCAAAAATCAAATAATTGCTTTGGATGACATTCTTCAGTGATCAAATGGGCAAAACTATATAATCATTTCCTGCAGATCAGTGAAGTCATGATTTGGGACTGTGGTGAGCGTGTCATGATGTAGAAGCAGGTAAAATCAGTGGACCAACAGGTGCTAAAGTGAAGCTATTCTACAGTTGTCAAATTACTGGAAAAAAATCACTAGAAAATACTTTTTGAGAGGTAGGCCCTGGTTGCATTATTACATATGTCACCATCCAATCACTGAAATTAGCTGAAGACTAAATGCTTTAATTGAAAAGCTAACTGATTATAGATGGAGCCTTTAGGTGGAAATGTTGTCAATTTTAAGAGTGTGATTAGATTTCCTTTAGGACTCAAGGGTTGTTTTCATCTTGCCTTTTAAAAAATAAAATAAAATTCACAGGTAATTGCTCAGCCTTTAAGGATACAATTCAATAAACTTTCACAAATATACACATATAAATATCAAAGACCTTCATGAAGATACAGGACCTTGCCCCGGCTGGTGTAGCTCAATGGATTGAGTGCTGGCTTGTGAACCAAAGTTCACAGTCAGAGCACATGCTTGGGTTTTGGGCCAGGACCCCAGTAAGGGGTGCATGAGAGGCAACCACACACTGATATTTCTCTCCTCTTTTGTCTAAAAATAAATAAATAAATAAACTATTTAAAAAAAGATACAGAACATTTTCGTTATGCCTGAAAGGTCATGCCCTTTTCCAGCCATTCCCAACTCCTGTAAGCAAACCTTATTTCAGTTTTTGTTAAAATATTGACTGGTTTTAAACTTCCTGTAAATAAAATCAAATAGTGGGCATTTATTTGTCTTGTTTTGCACAGTATAATGGAACATAAATTTTAAAAAGTAGGAGAAGATAATAGATATGAAAAATAGTAAAATGTGGGGCTCATAGTAAAACACAATTGACAAATAGAATAAAAATGATATACTCTGTATATTTTTGAACTTTTAACATTTTTTCTTCATTTGTTAAAGTAGTTTTACTGAATAACTAACATAAAGAAGTCATTTATACTGGGGAAAATTAAACATAGATATAATTGTAAAGAGATTTAATTTTTATTCATTAGAGACAGATAAATTCATAAATATCCAGAGTCTAAGGTAAATGTGATATATATTACAAGAAATATATAGAAAACAGGCTGAGGGAATTGAAAGAAGAATGAATTTATTTTCAGGGAAGATTTCACAAATAATGTCATAGGTATTCTCAACCTCAAGGAAGAGATAGGATATAGAAAGTCAAAGACATAGGTGAGAATAAAGTAATAATGCTATTGTTATGCATTCTTATATTCCGCTCTGGTTTGAATAATAGAAATAAGGTGAAGGTTGGGTGGTGGTAAATAGTGATTTTATATCCACTTTATAGAAAACCCAGTACAGTGTATGTACTTAATATTTTAGGGATATTGATCATTGCATGTGTTACCCTTGACTCTTTTAATTAAAATTATTTTATGATTAGAATATTATAAATTATAACTAATTGTTCTGTTGACTCGACTGGCACAAATATATCATTCCTTTCCCCTGATGAAGCAAATCTTCCCCTTGCCTCACCTTATGCTGTGATCCAGCACCAGATTTGCCATGGTAGTGGTTGGAAAAGGATTTAATGCCACCAGGGGACAATCTGCACAATTTAGGGAAAGAACTCAGTAACTGGGGTTACCTGAAGGGCCTGCTGGCCAGCAACTCCCTTGCAGCTCATCCTGTAATCATAGGATGAATGGCATGCTCATTTATTTCTTTTGAAATACTTATTAGTCACAGCAGTGGGATTTTCCCAGGAGCAAACAGCTGACCAATTCTTGTTGCAGTTTAATAGAACTTCTTGGCCTCAGGGATCACTGTAACGGGGGATTCCACTTGCCAAGGTACATGACACAGCCAAGGAAGAAAGCAAAGGTGAACTCTACCTTAGCCTGCCCAGGCTCTGTGGTGACCTCTCAATAAAGGAGCAAAACTGTTAGAAGCAGTGGCAGAGCCTGGCTGACAGTGACCAACTGAAGTCCTAGAGGAAAGAAGGTATTGGGAGAGGTGTTTAAACTCTGCCTGACTATTTTAGTAACTCAGGCAGTCAGTTTCTCTGGAAAATTATGGACATGTGTGATCTTGGTGGGAGGCCTGACACTTTCTGCTTTAAATATATATAAATATATTGAAATATATATAAATATATTGAAATATATAAAAATATATTGAAATATATAAATACATTGGAATATATTCTATATATAGCATATACATATATGCTATATATATAAGCTGAAGCTTTTAACTTTCAACAGTCTAACATGTCACATTTATTATGAATTCATGATTGTCATTTTAAAATAAACAGAACTTTGCCATAGGCAATGGATGAAAGGCATCCTTAGGAAACATCCTAACATTGTAACTTTTACTGTTTCTTCAGTGGCACTCCATCCATTTTCTCAGGCTCACCTGCTTTCTCATACCTGATTTGGGTCACAGGGAGACTATAAGTTTCATGAAGACAGGAATTTATCAGACTTATCTTTGCCTCACTAAGCATCTAACATAATGCATGGTTTGACAGTCAATGCTCAGTAAATAGAAAACGTTTAATACCATTACTTAACAATATGCTTACTTGTGCTCCTTTGTTTAGATATTTTATGATGATTAAAAATTTACCAGATTGAATGTTCTGCTAGCAACACAATCAAAACCACTATAATCCTCTTCTCTAATTCACCTAGGGTGTTCTAATCCTCTTCTCTAATTCACCTAAAATGTCAGAATTATCTTTAATCATTAGTATTTGAAAATTTCAGATCACTACTTGACAAATATTGCATGGCTTCCCACAGCTATTCAAGGTGGATAACACCAAAATGCCTACCCTAGGGTCCTCAAGTGCCACAAATTAGTTCTTAGAATAAGGACTTAATAGCTCATATTTATTACAGCTGTTGTTTTAAAACACTTGAAGCATATTATTTCATTTGATCAATTAAAAAATTAGGTTGGTGCTCTTATTATCTCCATGAGCAAAGCAACTCACAAGGAAGTAAATTATCTAATATTATTCAACCAATTATGGTCTTCAGGTAGACCCAGAGCCTAAACTCCAAATAGCAACCATGGTGTGATTGTTGCTCTTGGTATTGTATACTGACTGAAATTTTTTAAAAAAATCTGTTGGCTGTACATTTTCTTTAAAAATGGACTATGATATCTTGAGATAAATTTTTCTTCACTAGTGTTTCTTTCAGAGTCAGGAAATATTAACAACTGTTGGGAGCAATTCAAATGAATGACTAGGGGACTAATTGGAGTGTGTTATTGGAAAGAGATTGATAGGCATTTATCACAGTGATTCCTGGAAAGACAAAAGGAAGTGGTGAAGAACAACCTAGGCTTTCCGATTTTTGAAACAAATCAATCTGTGTCTTTTCTTCCAGGTTTTTGTCTCATATCAGCATACTGGCACCTCTACCCTACCCCTACACTTCTTCCCTTTTTCATTTGTCAAAGTTTTCAGGCATATTGAACATATGTCTGTCTTTTTGCATCTCCCTTCATCTAGTTGATACAGTTTTAGTGGTAATTTAGTAAATAAAAGCTTTGCTCTTTAGGCTGTGAATTCAGGTGAAATGGTTGTAATTTTATAGAATCTAGTTATTGAGTGAAATTAATGTTGTAAAAGGATCCAAAGAGCTTGGTGAGGACACCTGCCATGCAATCAGAAACTAAAAGGTCAGGGCCTGTTGATTGGCATCCGGAAGACCAAGAAAGGTATATAGGAGCTGAGAAAAATGTCCTGGAATGGGCAGTGAGTATTCCTCCATGTGGAACCCACAGACATGAAACAACTGATAAGATCAGTCAACTTTGTTCAACTGACCTGGGGAAAGTATATATATAGAAAATATCTTTGTCACAAAGGAGGTAAGAAAAGAACTGTCTAGTGATGAGTTTGGTATTTGATGCATAAAATGGGAAGAGTCAGAGGAACATTTTAGGTAAAATATTTTAAAAATTAAAGAAAACATACAGAAGAAATTTAGGAGAGGTCATGGCCACATATAATATAGTGAGAGTTATTTGGATACAAATTATACAAAACAATGTCACATGAGTGCTTACAATTGCTGAGAGAATGTAGAAATGATGGGAAGTGGGAGAAGAAGACAGTATATAAGGGTCGGGCTTGAATTTAGACAATGTCTTTAGTTGGGATTAGGAGACAGAAAACCAAAAAGTAAAAGTGATTGGCCAAAGAAACTCTAGCTGAATTTAAATGGTCCTGTTTGTTATCAAATATCACAATTACATTTCCTGTTTGTTTGCTTGTTTTTAAAAAATTAATAGCAACTCTTACATTTGACCCTCCTTCTCAATTTATACCACTAGGGTTGGCCATTTTGCTGAATAATTTAATGTTTCTGCCTCTAAGGGACCAATGACTTATGGTCTTTTGATTTTTTTTCAACTCTGATTGATTCACATAAAGAATACTGATTGAGTGGCTAGTATAGACAAGGAGAGATTTTGATGGTACTTTTTCCCCAAGAGAATGCTATACAATTATCAAAGATTAAGAAGCACTCTAAACATATGTCTTTGCTTTTGTGCATAGATTATCCATAGATGGGACTGCCTTAGCCCAGTTGCCGGGAGAACAGAATCTGGAGCAAGGTCCTGATGCCTTATTTGGAAGCTGAAACCCCAGAGCAGGGAAATTGAAGGGAAAAGAGAATGAGACAGTGAGGATACAACCAATGTAATGTGTCACTGTTCTTTCTCCTGCTTTACACTAAATCACAAGATACACCCATCACTAGCACATGACAGATGTCCTTACATATACTGTGGAGAGAACAACAAACAAAATAGGCAAAACCATTTGCCCACATGGAACTTATGTTCATATCACCTACTTTTCTGGTATTTTATTAACTTTGCAAATTTATTTGGAGAAGAAAAATAACTTCATATGAAACTTTCTACCTAGAAACATGGTATGTCTAAGGCCACCACCACTTTACAACTCCAGGGAACAACATTCCCATAGGGTCATCTTGCCAATTTTCTATGGATCAATTAGAACTGTGCTCTTACACTTGAACTTGAATTAGAACTGAGATTCCAATTCAGTTGATCTGGGATGATGCCTAATACTGGGCATTTCTAGTAAGTTCCCTGATAGTGCTAATGTGCCAGTGTGACTGGTCTGCCAACCAATATTTCAACTGGCAGATATTGGAGGATGTATTGGATGGTTTGGATCTAATGGGTATCAGTGCCAGGATCTGTCTTCCTTATAACCTGACCAGATAGGAGTTCTCTCTCCTAATCACAATCCAAACTGGACACTCTTACAGTTCCTTTCTTGTTTCCAGTCAATTACTTTAATGCCTCTTTGCATTTGGTCATGCTATTGTCTTAGTTATCAATCTATAGTCCTCTCCCTACATTCCTAAATGGTGTTTTTTCCTGGTGTGATCTGGAAGAAACATTAGCTAATATCTAGTCTACTGCTCTGATTTACAAATGAGAAAACTAATTTTTCCAGGAAAGTTTCCTCACTGATAATATCATGTTCAATTTATGGCCATTTCAGGGGAAGGGGATTACACAGAGTTAATATACATTTTAAATAAATGCAAGTTTATTTTTCTATAATTACTTATCCTCTTTTGTAAGTCTGATCCAACTGATGCCATCAAAGTTAATCTGATTATTTCCACACAAATTCAGTCATATCTAGCTTTTTCTGAGTCATTTCAATTGTAAACGATTCATAATTTCTATCCTTTCTCCTTTAAATCAGAACTGTGGAGGTTATATATATGAGGTCTGTCCAGGAGGTATCCAGCCATGTAATATAAAAGATAGAGACACTTATTGGAGAAGATACACGAAGCATTGTATATAGGACAATTGCACCTCAGTCCCCTTCAAAGTAGGCACCTTGGGAACCTCACACAGTTCCGCCAGTCGCCATCAACTGTCCCGTCACATTTTCACATTTTCCTGAATCTTATCAATGGTCTGAAATCTCATCCCTTTCAAAGGTGATTTTAGTTTTGGGAAAAGCCAGAAATTGCAGGATGCCAAATCTGGGCTGTAACGGTGCTGACTCACCTGGGTAATTTGATATTTCACAAAAGAATTCTGTACAAGATGTGATGCATGAGCATGCACAATGTCATGATAAAGCTGTCAATCACCAGTTGCCCATAGCTGCTGCCTTTTGAATCATCCAAGTGGTTTCTGCAGAGGAATGTTCAAGCTTAATGCAAACTTTGATGCAGATTCATTGCTCTACTCAGTCATTTTGAATGTGATGGCCACACAGTACACATTCTCACTGAACTATATCTACCATCCCCCACTTGCTGGTACATTGAAATTGGCATTGTTCACACATGTGCATTTCAGTCCACTCTCCTTGGCTGCAAGCTTACATCAGTGTTGCACAAACTATTCTTGTTATACTAACAATGGCTGGATTTTTTCCAGACTGACCTCATATATCATGCTCCTATTTGCCTCCTTTCTCCACAATCTAATATAGGCTACAAATCAAATTGGAAACAAAAAAATAAGACAATTGAGAGCAAGACTTGTCTTCATGCAGGCACAGAACTTTAGCATTCTCATCATTAGGAACTCCCTGCTCTCATTGACAGAGTCCAAATGATTCAAGCTTTATATATTTTTTGTTTTTAAATTGGCAGATTCTGTTTTAACATTTTATTCCTAATAGCTTTATTGAGGTATAAGTGAAATACAAGCAACTGCATGCACTAAATGTGCATAATTTGATTAATTTGGATAATATGCACTGATGGTACATACCATCATCATATCAAGGAATAGATGTATTCAATGCTTCCCAGGGTTTCCTTGGATCTGTCCATCCATTTTCTGTCTTTTTTAAAACATAAGACCTACCTTCTTAACAAGTTCTGAAATGCACAATGCAGTATTGTTATCCACAGGCATGATGCTTTACAGCAGAACTCAAGAATTTATGCATTAATCATAAATGAAATTTTATACCCTTTGGATAACAACTCCCTGATCTCCCTACTCTTCAGCTCCTGGCAAGCAATATTGTATTCTCATTTTCTATAAGTTAGGCTATTTTAGATTCCTCATCTATGAGGAGTTAAAAGTGATATTTCTCCTATCTTTAAAAAAGTTTTCTTGATCCTATTTTTTCACCTAGTTCCCACTTTTATGCAGTTGAGAAAACTCACGTGGGTTGTCTTTTTTGTCTATACTTCCTCTTCTCTTATTTTCTATTCAAAAACACTTTATTGAGATATGGTTAACATATAAAATGCTGTTTTGAGATTTTAAATGAGATTTTAACTTATGAACATGTTTTATAAATTCTAAAGTACTACATAATGTCACTTATTATGTTGAAGAGCCATGGTCAAAATATTTTCTAATATAGGACTTTATCTTACCTTTTCCTGATTCTGAGCTTTCAGAATGTACACTGCTCTATCGTTCTCATTCTTTTATGCACATAGACTCCCTGAAAGGTAAGAAGCAATCAGGAAGGGACTCAGTCTGGACAAGCCTGCTGGATATGATGATATCATACACAAACTTCAGTGTAGTCATGCTTCGGAATTCTGGAAACCATGCCAAGAGACTCTTGGACATAGTCTTTAGAATATATCAGCCCTTCCCTTAAGCAAAATTTACTGCAGAACTTTAGCATTTTCACTATCAGAAACTCCCTGGTCTCATTAACAGAGTTCAAATGACTCAACATCTGCAAACACCTTATTAACAGAAATACTTCAACTCAATGTTCTTTGAACACATTTTACAAAGACCGCATGTGTGTATGTGTGTTTACTACAAGGTAAAAAATAATCTCTGCCTTAATCTGATGTTATATATTTCCTCAGTGTCACTTTAACATGCATAAATGAGTTTTAAAGTACTACATATACTTAAACTGAGTGTTGGGAAATTCTTAAATATTGCCTTGGTGTCTTTTGAAAAGACAGAGCATAAGACAAATCCAAATATTTCTGTAGAAATTGTTCATTTTAAGTAACTAATGCTGTCATAATGCTAGTGCCCATGTACTAATGTGTTTCAATTTAATAGTTCCATTAGTCATTTTTTATACATACTTTTTTTGTTAATTTTATGCAACTGGACTTTACTCATGATAAAATAAAAAAAACCTATGGTTCTGAAAAATTGCAATACTTATTTATTTTTTGATAATTTGATAAATATTCATGGCACTTTTTCAATATTCCAGGTACTCTGAAAAGTGCAAGGAAAATGGTGGTGAAAAAGAAAGTTATGACTCTTACTTTCAAAGAGCTTTTATTTTAGTGGAGATATGAAGGCCTTAAAGAGTATGATTTATGTCATCTCCAGAAGGCATGGAATTTTTCCCTATTTTATTAAATGATATACCTAGAAAAGAAAAAGCACTCCACATGTATTTATTGAATAATTAATTTTTTTTAAATGAGTGTAATATAACGTCTTATGGAACTCTATAACAGAGAGAATTAACTTAGTGTTGGGGTCAAGGACGTTCTTCCATTCAAGTAAAAAAGCAGAGGCTAGTAATTAACCTTATGGAAAATAAGTCTGAGGATAGTAACCAGAGGTAAGCATAGACTAGTAATGGAAGGAAGCAGTCAATACTCATTCCTGATGACCTAAGGTAACAGAGCAAGCAGTGACAGGACACTTGATCAAGTGGATAAAAAGGATTTAGCGGGAATGGAATGATCAACTTCCAAGCCTATAGAGAAGATTATGATTATAGAGCTTCAAGTGTCTCTCATTTGCAATAATGCTTGATTAGAGGCTTGTCTCTAGGTCCCAGTTAAAGAAACACTGATAAATGATAATGGAAACTTTCACCCCAATACATTTTGAAATATCTTTCTAATTGCTTCCCTAATTATTCTCTCCCTGCTTTAATCTATCCTACTTAGGCTTCCAAAAACCTCATTTGGCCAAGTTGCTAGAAAATGTGGTGGGAGAAATTGTTCAAGGTACAATAAATGATAATAACCCAAAGTCCCCAATTCTTCTGTTTTTTTTATTGTTATTCAATTACAGTTGTCTGCATTTTCTCCCCTTCCCTCCACCCCACCCCAGACAAACCTCCCTCCCTCCCTTGCTTCCACCCTCCCCCTTTATTTTGTCCATGTGTCCTTTATAGTAGTTCCTATAAACCCCTCTCCTCACTGTCCCCTTCCCACTCCCCTCTGGCTATTGCTAGATTGTTCTTAACTTCATTGTCTCTGGTTATATTTTGTTTGCTTTTTTCTTCTATTTATTATGTTCCAGTTAAAGGTGAGATCATATGGCATTTGTCCCACACCGCCTGGCTTATTTCACTTAGCATAATGCTCTCCAGTTCCATCCATGCCATTGCAAAGGGTATGAGCTCCTTCTTTCTCTCTGCTGCGTAGAATTCCATTGTGTAAATATACCATAGTTTTTGGATCCACTCATTTGCTGATGGGCACTTAGGTTGCTTCCAGTACTTGGCTATTGTAAATTGTGCTGCTATGAACACTGGGGTGCACAGGTTCTTTTGGATTGGTATTTCAGTGTTCTTAGGGTATAATCCCAGCAGCGGAATTGCTGGGTCAAAGGGCAGTTCTATTTTTAGTTTTCTGAGGAAATTCCATATTGTTTTCCACAGTGGCCTCACCAGTCTGCATTCCCACCAACAATGTACTGGGGTTCCCTTTTCTCCACATCCTCTCCAACATTTGTTTGTTGATTTGTTTATGTTGGCCACTCTGACCAGTGTGAGATGGTACCTCATTGTGTTTTCAATTTGCATCTCTCTGATGGCTAGTGATGCATCTTTTCGTATGTCTCTGGGCTCTCTGTATATCTTCCTTAGAGAAATATCTGTTCAAGTCCTCGATCACCAACTTACACCATACACAAAAATAAATTCAAGGTGGATAAAAGACTTAAATATAATTCATAACACCACAAAAGTCCTAGAGGAAAACATTGTCAGGAAAATCTCAGACATTCCATGCAGCAACATCCTCACAGACACGTCCCCTAAAGCAAGGGACATAAAGGAAAGTATAAACAAATTGGGCCTCATCAAAATAAAACGCTTCTGCATGGCTAAATAAAACAGCATTAAAATGAAAAGAGAACCAACAGTATGGGAAAACATATTTACCAATGATACCTCAGACAAGGGCCTGATCTTGAAAATTCTTCTGTTTTGAAAGGCAACATAGTGATCCATATTAAGCATATCTATATTTCTATAATTATTTCCAAACAAAACCATAATGCACAGAAGCTGGAGTTACTTTGCCTATAATTTTGGGGAACAAGTTCAGCTTTAAGGTTTTTGTTTGTGAGTCAGTACTCAGCATATGAATACTGTCACTTTGTAATGTTCCTGGAAAAAAATACCTACTTTCTTATTCTCAACACTAACATACTACTGCTTTGGTGAATACAGTAGCTTACGAAGATTGTTCCTATGTTGATTTTATAAATTCTCTTGAAGGAAAGAAAATAGTAGTCAACTGCAATTTCCTTCAGAAGACTGATATCTGGTCACCTTACTTCCCTTTCCTTGACTATGTCAAAGAGTTAAAGGTCTATTTCCTAGAATTAAATGTGACGCCTGAAGACCACAAAACAGCCAAAGTTTCTCTTTGAAAGCAGGGGAGGCTTTCTAGAACTTTGGGGTCTCAGATCTCAGCCCCTATCACTTCCTGAAATTAACAGTTTCAGTTAAGTTTTGTTCGGACTTCTCAAATTTACTAAGTCTTCATTAAAATGCAGAAGAAAATGGTGGTGTCACATAGGAGTAAGAATGGGGCCCAATCAAAGGTCAGGTCTTATTGAGAAACTTTGAATCAGCTCAACTTTAATGACTAGATGCATCCTTCTTCTTCATTTTCTCTTGCATCAGCATTTAAACAGGGATCTGTAAAATTCTAATTACTGAATAGAGTAACATTATCTGCATTTATCCTCTGTTAACAGATATTATTTTTGCTTATTTCAGGAGCCCTGCCAGAAATTACCTACTGTATGCTCAATTATCCACCTCCCCACAGCAACACATTATTTTAATATAAACTTTTCACTGAAGTCAGCAACTATTGCGTATTTTCTTTAAATTGAGTTGTCATATCTTATTATAAAATATAAAAGGAAATGGCTGGAACTCTTAGGCTTAGGCAGAGTCATTTTACTGTGGTTTGGCTTCTATTTGCAGTATATTTTCTATCCAGGAGAACTTAACATGACCATGGGAAAATAAAGGGCTCTATGAAATAAACAAAACAGTTAAATGAGAAATATGGACTGTGTATCAGTTGGGCTAAGCCATTTTTAAAAAATTAAATGCAGATCCTCCTTAGTGCTAACCTACTGTACTATGCAAGAAATGTAAATATGTCCTTAATATAAAGATTAATATCTACTTTAAATCAGTTTCAGGTTTCCTGCCTGATAACAAATCTCATTTACATTCTGAATACCAAATGGGTTTGAGCCAAAAATGTTTGCAAGCTATGTTTTATTTTTTATAAGTTTAATCTGAACACAGAGTGACAATCCTTAAAGGTCCTCATTGATTGTGGTTTATTATTCAATTATCTAAATGCTGAGCTCAAGAGTTAATGGGAATTCCTCATTACAATCTCACTTTGAAATCAAGAAATGTAGACTAAATATGTCAAAATCTCTCTCCCACATTATCTTCTGAACCTCCTGATGTTATAATATTGGTTATCAAAATAACAGGCTAGATAATTAAAACAAGGATTTTAAATATAGGATCATTTCTAGTTCTTGACAAAGTGATAAATTATAGTCTATTATCTGCTTTCCCACAATGCAGGTAATAGCATATTTTAAAGGAAGGTGTAAAAATGCTAATGAATTATTAATCAGCATGGTTCTTGCTCCCTTTTAATTATGTTAACTTTCAGTATAATTCACAATCACAAATACAAATTCCATTAACGAACATGTGAATGTTTGATTACTCAAGACATTTAAATCTTCTGTATTTCAATCATATTTAGGTTTGAACATATCAATGTATAGTCTGTCTCAACAATTAAGCTTAAAATCCCATATTTCACAAGGACATGCTGATGACAATAATAATCACCCAGATATACCATAACACTTGTAAGTATTTACTATTATTGTCATTTGTATAAAAGTATTTTGGAAACAGCCAAACTCTTATAGCAGCTACATGTTTGATCTTAGATAAATTGTTTTAAAGATACCTGGGTAAAAGAAGGGAGGTCCATTGACAGTATGTGGAAAAAACAAATTATCATACCTTTTTTTACATTTTGAGAATCAAAATGTTCAGGAAAATAATTTCTTCTGGTTTTGATGGGGTCCTAACTTAGGAACACTGGCTTTTAAAAACAAATGATGCAGGATTTTTAGTTTATATTCTTGTTGAAAATTGTGTCATTAGAGTATTCTTCCATGTTTGTTAAGTTTTATTTCTCAGGCACAGTTATGTAATATGATCTTGACTCATTGAAAAAAAATCAAAATACTTTGTTTATTTCCCTGTCTAGGAAGCTCTCCTGACAACTACAAGTGATCTCATATCAACTGTGGGTCTAGAATGTATTTCCACAGTAAGTTAAGCGGGGCCCCTTCCCTCTAACCTTCTAAACAGTAAGGACATGCCTGCTTCATTAAAGTATATAATATTCAATATTGGTGCATATTGGACTGCTGCACACTTAATGGTTTAAACAGCAATCATTTTATTTGCTGACAATCCTGAGCAGTTAAGTGTTTAGCTGGAGTTCAGCTGGGTGGATCTTGTGAAAGACATGACAGCCACAAGGAATCTACTGTAAGGTTTCAGAGCACAGTAAAACCTAGTGACAATCCCAGCTTCCCTACCTCAATACCTTTTGACAAGCCATTTACTTAATTTTCACCTTATTCATTCATAAAATAATTAATAATAATAATATCTATTCTCTAGGGAAAGGATCTTCCAGCTTATTTTGGACAGAATGTCAAGCACAGAATTATTCCAAATATAGCTCTGGTTATAAGAAAAACACTCACACCTCTTTAAAAATTGCTACCTTGGATCCTGGGGTATTTCTGTTGTACTCCAAATTCAGTGGTGGAATCAACTACTTAAGGCAGGATGCAAAGAACTTTTATCTCTGCTGGTTGCTTGCAGTGGATGTTTAAATAGAACCAGGGATTCTCTGGGGATCTGCTAATCTCCCTCTCTTTACACGTATACCTAAGTGTGGGTATCTCAAGCATTATTTTTAGGTAGAAGTTTGAGGCTTTATTTGATGCCTAAGCTTATGCCACATGCATCAGTTTGTCTTTCATTCAAGCTTTGCTTACATTCTCAGAAACCTTTGTGACTCTTTACTGAAGTCATTTCTTTATTCTCAGTTTGTAATTAAAAATAAATACATTTCATACTACTCCACTAGGACTATATTATAAAAAGAGGTGATCCAGCCATTCTTGGATCTCTGGTTATAATCCCTTAATAAATAGCCCCTAAATAAGCCCCATAAACCCTAAAACCTGCTTTGCAATGTTTTGATAATCAGAGTGTACTCGAATTTAGTTGCCCTCCTTTTTTATAAGTCAAATTTTAGATATTCACTATATAAAAGATTAAGTTTCTAAACATTTATATGATGAGACATATCTTGGGAAACTAAATATAAAAATTTTAATCTCATGCAATTTATACAATTTTAGTAGGTATCTAAACTAGTAATAAAGATGCAGCTGATTTTAGGTTATAGCAGTAGTTAGAAACAACAAGGATTAATGTTACAGAGTGAACTTTTAATTTTCAATAAAATTCTTATAGATATATTCAAACATTTATTGAGCCATGCTTCATGACACACTGCAGTTTGCAGTATGTGGGGGGAAACACAAACTTCACAAGCAAGGAATGTATTATGTAATACATGGATTGGTAGCTGGGGAAGATGGTGAGTCACAGGCATAGACAGGTATACCAATACCCAATATGTGATGATTTCTGTGACTGCGGTAATAGTTGGTGCTATGGAGACACAGGAGAGAAGTGTCTGAATTCAGAAAGGGTGCCAGGAAGTGTTTCAGAGAGTAAACCTCTGTTTTCCCTCACTTTCACTTGACAGCCATAGACATGCTCTTCTCAACACCCATACCCTCAGATCTAGTCCTTACCTGCAACTAGCACAAACATTCTCAAATCATCCATTTTTCATATTGAAAACCTTCCTTGACAACTCCTATTCCAAGTAGCCTAAATAATAAAATCAAAAATCCTTATTATGAAATAAGGTTCCATTATGACCTTATCTTTGCTCATCTCTCAAATTTATTTAATGTACCCCTTTCTATCCTTTATATTTCCCTGATATCACACTGCCTACATGTTCTTCATGATGTTGTGTATGCTATTTGTTCTATATGGATTACGTTATCACCATCGTTTGCTCAGGAAACTTAGACTTCTATTTCCACACTCTTCTCACACATTTTCCTCTCTACATGGTCTTTTCTTACCAGTTATCTTCTATTCCAAGCTCCTACCATCACATAGACAAAGTCAGTCCTGCTCTGATTAACTCTGTTCCTTATCATTCCTTATGTATAAGGTGAGTGAGTTTGCCTACAAGTATCTCTCTCCTACCAGGCTCTGAACTACCGGAGGACAGTGCTATCTCTCCCAACCCTGGTAAGATGCATGCCACAACACATTATTTTTAAGGGCTACCAATTAGAATACCAGTGCAAGAGATTATGTCATGGAAACAGTCATGGAGATAAGAGGCAAAATTAGAGGTATGGAAGTGAAAAACAAACTGGGTCGTATTGCATCCTAAGGTGAAGGAGATGGATGAATATAGGATGTCAGTATTAATAATGGTCTTGGCACAGACACTTCTCCAAGGAAGACATACAGAGGGCCCAGAGACATATGAAAAGATGCTCAGCATCACTAGCCATCAGAGAGATGCAAATTAAAACCACAATGAGGTACCATCTCATACTAGTCAGAGTGGCCAATGTAAACAAATCAACAAATGTTGGAGAGGATGTGGAGAAAAGGGAACCCTAGTACATTGGTGGTGGGAATGCAGACTGGTGAAGCCAGTGTGGAAAACAGTATGGAATTTCCTCAGAAAACTAAAAATGGCACTGCCTTTGACCAAGCAATTCTGCTGCTGGGGTTATATCCTAAGAACACTAAATCACCAATCCAAAGGAACCTGTGCACCCCAATGTTCATAGCAGCACAATTTACAATTACCAAGTACTGGAAGCAACCTAAGTGCCCATCAGCAAATGAGTGGATCCAAAAATTATGGTACATTTACACAATGGAATTCTACGTAGCAGAGAGAAAGAAAGAGCTTATACCCTTTGAAACAGCATGGATGGAACCGGGAGCATCATGCTAAGTGAAACAAGCCAGGCGGTGAGGGACACATACCATATGATCTCACTTTTAACTGGAACATAATCAACAAAAGAAAAAAGCAAACAAAATATAACCAGAGACATTGAAGTTAAGAGCAATCTAACAATAACCAGTTGGGAGTGGGGTAGGGATAGTGGGAAGAGGGGTTTTCAGGAACTACTATAAAGGACACTTGGACAAAACCAAGGGGGAGGGTGGAGGTGGGGGAGGGAGGTGGGTTTGTCTGGGGTGGGGTGGAGGGGTGGGGAGAAAATGCCGACAACTGTAACTGAACAACAATAAAATAATTTAAAAATTGAAAAAAATTCAACATTTATTATAATTAAACATTTTTGCTTTTCTATCCAGAAAATTATCCTGGAATTCAGGAGAGTTTATTGATCTGTTGTAGTTATTTTTTGTACAGTTTTACAATTTGTGTAAATTTTTTGTCAATTTATCATAATGACCTTTTATGACCCTTTATATTAATATTCTTTTATAACTTCAAAAATTCATCCTGCCAAGGTTGCATTTATTTTGGTTCTACTACTTAAATTTTGAAATTGAGGACCTTGCAAGGATGCCCAACTTGGTTTTAGTGTAAAATTTTGCAATGATGTTTTCATGGTATAAGAACTACATCACATGCATATAATTGAGACATTGAAAGGTTTCTACATTTTGAGATCATATGTTTTAAGTCATGTGATAACTACTGTCTTTATGGTTTTCATCCAGTCCATTGCATCTTCTGTTTTAATTAGGACACTGTCATGCCCAGTTTTTGTTTTTGCTCTGATTTTTTGCTACAGTGGCAGAGTGAGTGGTTGTGACAGAGACCCCATGTCCTGGTGCTTTAGAGAAAAAGTGTGCCTCCCTCTGTTCTATGTAATCAATACTGTTTCATATACCTGAATATATATAAAGATTATCTTCAGAGCATTAATTTCAACATTAATAAGTGTTTCACCACCAAAATACTAAGTAATGAGTACCCAAATTATCTTCTATAGAATTAAAATTTATTAAGCATTTTTTTCTGGACTTTTCCATTTAATATTTTTAGACACCAGTTCACCTCTGGTAACTGAAAGCTCAGAAACCACAAATGAGGGGGAACTACTGTGTGTGTGCTTGTGTGGGTGTGAACAGAAAGAAGAGAGAGAGACGAAGACAGAGGGACAGAGCTGTGCTAAGGGGCACATGAGGCAGAAGAGTCCCACCTTCCTCTCCCACCTTCCTTCTACACCCAGAGACAGTTTTGACATGTGGCAGTGGAACTCAGGGCTCTAGGGACTATGATGTGACACTCACTAGCACAGAGATTCCATTATAAGAGTTTACCATCAGTTTGATCCTAGGAGTACTTATCACCAAACAGACATTCTTTCTTAATTTGATTGTCATCTTGTACTGTGTCTCTCATCTTACCTCCTTCACTTGGCCACTCTTTTCCTACCTGTATATCTCCAGACTGCTTTGATATACATAAGCTTGTAGGAATAAGAAATATGTTCAATGTTTTTTCTTAATACCCTCTACTCCTAGAATTCAGACAAAAGGGTGGGCCCAAACTCCCACCTCTCTGCTATGTTTCTCTGCTGTTACAGAAATTAACAGTGTAAAAACCTGTCACAAGTATAACAATTTGTAGCACCAATAAGGTATTGACCAAGAGTTAAACACTAAAGTTTCAAATTAAATTTAAAATTAAGAACAATCTAAGAATAGCCAGGGCGGGGGGGGGGGGGGGCAGTGGGAAGAGGGGATTACAGGAACTACTATAAAGGACACATGGACAAAACCAAGGGGGAGGGTGGAGGTGGGGGAGGGAGGTGGGTTCACCTGGGGTGGGGTGGAGGGATGGGGAGAAAAGGCATACAACTGTAATTGAATAACAATAAAAATTTATAAAAAAAGAAAAAATAATAATAATGGTCTTGGCAATAGGAAAATACTGGTCAGATTTTTGTAAGTCCTGAGGTGTTTTTTTTTTTTCCCACAACAAATTTAAAGTTTTGATATCACATAATATTCTTAGGCCTGATTCTCACCTGAGAAATTTAGGTGTAAAACTTGAATTATTGATCATAGAGGATTGTTAAGGCAGTGAAAATACTGTGTATGATACTATAATAAATATGGGGCATTATAATTTTACCCAAATTCATAGAATGTACAACAACAAAAACCCTAATGTAAACTGAAGATATTGGTACCTATGATGTGTCAATGTAGGTTCATTAATTGTAACAAACTCCAGTGGGGGGTGTTTAAAATGGGGGAGCTATACATATGTGCAGGGAGGGGGTATATGGGAAATCTCTGTATCTTTTGCTCAATTTTGCTGTGAGCCTAAAGCTACTACTGTAAAAAAAAGTCTTAAAAAATTAAACTGTTTATTTTCTTAGTTAATAAAATTAGTCCTGATTCTTAACTTTTTAAATTTTTTATTGTTGTTCAATCACAATTGTCCCCAATTTTCCCTCATTACTCTCCCTGGCCCTGCCCCCACCCCACATTCCTAACCTTCCTAAAAGTAGTTCTCTCCATTTTGAAGTTATTGTTGTTTTTTTGTTCATTGTTATTCGTGTTGAGCATAGTGTTTACTACTGTAAGTAAAGGGACTGATCTGCCTGTGTGGCTTACAAAATTCAGTATTATTTCTTTCTAATCCTTTTCACATACATTATTGCTCAGTTGCTTTTCCACTAACTTCAAGGAGGCAGAAGCTCAAGTCTATAAACCATGATATTAAAGTCTAAATTTCAATTGTACTAATTTAGCAGGCTGTTTAAATTATGTGTTGAAATTTTTTACAGAACTTCACACGGTTCCTGCAATTTTTCAAACTGACATTCCAGACCTTCTGGTAAAATGTAGAAATGAGGATTTGGAGAATATTCACTGACATTTCAAACTCTTTAGGAATATGAAATTACAAATATGAAAGCTTAAGCAGGTAATATTGATGTTCAGCCCAAAATAGAATGATTGATTTTTATATGCAAATTCTATCTTTTGAACTCAGTTGAAATCTACCCTTTTGTATTGCAGGGAAACTCTTCAGAAACTTAATTTACAGCAGAAGATGGTTTCCTTTGAGGGAAATATTTCTCATAGAGACCTCCCCACTGAAGTTCAACTGAGTGAAACATGGAGCTTTGACCACTTGAGACTGTGATCTGAAAATATCATTTTGTAGGTATTTATGTCAAACTTTTTGAGAAAATAAAATTAACATAAAGCACACCTCAATATTTTCTTAGTAAATATTGAGTAAAAAATATGTTACACAGAGTTGACACATCGTACTTCCCTGTAAGGAGATATGATAAAATGCCTGGCCTGTTTCATTTGTATAAATGGTCTGGAATGGTTTATGTTCTCACATCAGTTCGGTCATTTAAATGCTGGTGTCTAGTTCTCATAGCAGAGCCTATATGAATCTGGAATCAGGTAACTAATCACCGTACTGCCCTGAGCTGCAAGAGCAGGAATAGCAGCATATAAACCAGATGAAACAGCTTCATTTACAATTACAGAAACAAGGACGTTCACAGGACACAGTACAGCTGGATTATACCAATTCCTTTTGCTAGATGCCATCTTCATTTTTTGAGAAATATGCAAAAGCATTTAAAATGAAGTTTCTTTCTTGGTATATACTAAGTTTTGAGTTGTTTTATATAAAAACTTGAAAGGAGAGGAGCATGTTTAATCATTTACAGCATAATTCTGTGACCATTTTATAGCTGTCTAATTTGAGGCCAAACTTACTTTTGAGTTAGGGTATAATCCAAAATAAGTTTCCACAATATTATTGGGCACAGTAATGCCATCATTGCTGTATTCTGTTATATTTCAAGATGACATTCGCAGAAGATCTTATTATGTTACAAGATATGACCATAAAGATAGGATAATATTATGAATAAAGTGATTTGTGATTATATTGTCTTTGATTATTTAAAATTATGTAAGATATGAATTTTTACACAGAATAAAAAGTGTATGCTTATCAGTAATGTGACTAGTAAAGATCATAACATATAATGTGGTTTTTTTTGACATCAACATAATGTCAGTGGTGCATGTTTTTTAGGTCGATGACCATTGGATGATCATATCCATAATTGAAAATAAAAAGTGAAAGAGTATACCATGCTACAGAGTTCCTTCAGAGAGAGAAAATATGATGACATTTTATTTGGGGGTTTATATTTTTTAACTTGGAAAAGGGATTCTTAAATGTACCTTAAGGTAACTATCTTAGGAAGTAAACTCTGTAGTCAGATTTTGACATCTGTTAACTGGTTTTCTAGAACAGCTTTTAAAGCTGGCTTCGGAGATCATTATGTAACTACATACAAGAACCAATAATGTCAGCATGCCCTAACAACAAATCACTGTGGTTCGATTTCAAATACTGCTGTGCATTTAATAGCTTCCTGAATGCATTGTGTTTTTGTCACAACAATATGATTGCATTTTGGGGCACAAATTAGTAGATTAGTATTGATAGCTTTGGTGTTCGATTAAAACAATTGTGTATCTCGCTCTACATTTTTGAGCAGAATTTTACTTTTCCCTAGAAAGCTATAACATTATTAGAGCAAATAATTAGAAAATGGTTTTATTGTAGTGTCCAATTCTCATGATATTTGGTTTAGCATTATTTTTTCTTTGTTTCCCTCAGTCTGGAATGCCACCCTGTATTCTCAAATGAAGGATTTCTGATTTGAGATTTCCATAGTCATTATGAAAAACAACCATTTAAATTAAGTAAGAATAAATACCTTTGGTATTTCAAAATTTATTTTGATCATATTTTTTTTCTTGTGAACAAGTAGCAAGGTATACTATTTTTCTTACCAGTAAAGATACATTCCATTGTGATATAAAATGATGTATTTTACCCCCAAATGTACTTCTAGACATAAAACTAATTATGTTCTTTTTATAGATCTAGTATCCTAGTTTTATAGAAGATGTTCATCAAACTTTGATTATGATTTGTGTTCACAAAACCCCTGGCTCTCACATACAGAACAGAGTTGATAAGTCACATTATGCAATGGGAATGTAAAATTCAATTTTATCCACGTAAAAAGCCTGCAAGCAATATTTGCTGGGTGAGAAAAGTACAGACAGCATTTTTTATACTACTCTGAATGTGGTGCACCTGAATACCATAATACACTCTAATCTGCTACATATATTACAAATCCAGCCATAAGAACACACTTAAGATTTTCAAAGTCAACCTCTGAAGGGAACACTAAGGCAAAACACTCCTTAGATTTTCATTTTCCTACATTAGGAAAAAATGTCCTGGGGGAATAAAAAGTCCCCAGCTCATTTTGCATTTCCAATTGTCATATATAAGCATATAAAATAGGATATGAATGATTTGATCCATGGTGCATATGGATTACAAATAAATACGAAAGCCTTAATTCTTCCAGATCCTGTTCACTTTTAAAACATCTTCTCTGTTATGCTGGTAGGTGATTTTACTTTCCCTTAATCATGCAAAAGCTATAGTATTTCAAAGCTGCAGATTAGCGGTGGTGGCAGCTTATTTCTTTTGGTTATCTACACACCATCTTGGTGTCTTGAGGCATAAAAAAATATTATCTGTGTGACAGTTATGGCTGGAGCCATCTAGACTGTTCATAGTATCAGCACTTAAAGTGCTCTGAGTAGAAATTGTTCAGTTGAAGACCTTTACTGTAGTTTCATTAAAACTTAAAATCACAAAGTACTGCATGTTTCCTGTAAAGTAAGGTCATACAACATTCTCAGTGAGTCTCTTATATGGAAAACCCTAACAGTGGTAAGGCTTTTGCATTTTGGGTTTTTGTGGATGGGGCTTGCTTGTGTAGAGGGGCTAATCTTTTACAGAGGCACTGATCATAGCCAGGCAACCTAGAAATCTGTTTTTTTTTTTTTTAACTTAATTTTCATCACCAATAATGTGCCTCTTTGCTTGTGTGAAATCATTAGGAGTGTCTTCAGTTACTAATGCATGCAGCCTCTGATCATAATACCTTCCTTCATTCTGAACCTGGGTTGAGAGGTGGGTGGGATGTGGAGAAAAGAAGCGGGGTGAGTGGCCAGAGAGTAAATGCCCAGCTAGTGATGCCTTACAAACGCCAGGTTAGAGAGAGAGTATATCCATCCCTATAAGATAATTTTGAGCTGGAGTTGTGATTGCAAAAATGGCTCATTCATATCTGCATTTCATTGAAATGCACTGTTTAAATTCACTGAACAATTGTCGAAGATGATAGAGCTAAACTTTTTCACGTGACCATTGAGATAATGACAGCATTACATTACCAAGAAACGGCATGACTTGCTGATACTCTCATTTTCCACAGCAGCTTATGAAATAATCAAAATGTGTGCATGAAATGGTGGCCTGCTCTGAATTTATTTTAATACAGATGGGCTTATGCAGAGAGCGGCGTCAGACTCCCTACACAAGAGACAATGACTTTGCACAAAGCTGAATTTCACTAGCAGAGAAGATGGATATATGAGTATTAGACTTTCCATAGCTATAGGAAGGATAATCTTTCAATCAGATTAATGAGAAAATATATTGCATAGGCCCTACAGCCCTTTTTGCTTTCCAGGCTAATGCGTGATTTAAATCCCCAAAGTACATTTTCAGCATTACCAATATCCTTTGATAATAATGTCGCTTGCACAAAGGCAGATAAAAATAAAACAGTCCCCCTTGATTTCCCATTTTAGATTTGAAGTATATTTTCTGTTCTTTTCTGGCAATGAAAGTGAATTCTATTGAGAAGAGTCACATTTAATAAGACAAAGAGAATTTTCTAATTATGCTACCTGTCAAGATTGGAATCTATGCGATTGCGGTTGCAATTGAAGAAACAGAAAAGCAATTGTGTATAGTCCTGTGTACTTTGGTGTATGATAACTATTTGCACTTAGATGTTGCTCAGTGTAAATCAGGCAAACATACAGATGCATGCTTTAAGGTAAACATCAAAAGGCAGGTTTTAGAATGAATCTGACCATTCCCATTTCAATTTCACTAGTTGATTTTCTAAGATTTTCTAATTTATCTAATAACAACAACATAAACCACTGGAAATTTTTATACAAGGACAAAATTGCATGCTGTGTTACATAACTAGCTAATGTGAACAGTTATAAGGCCAAATATACTTGTGCAATAAATATATATACATAATTATGCATAATGAAGACGTACTAGAGAGAAGTGACTTCCAGGAAAAATATATATACTAGAAAAAACAAATAAAATGACTCTGAAATACAGCATACATTTTGTTAGCTTTACCTATTATATATTAGAGCTGTGCAGACATTAAAGAAAATCTCACTACTATTCAAATGCTTCCCTGGAAGTTATATGGTGTTCTGTGCGAGTCTCTAGGGAACAGTTGCCTGTGCCCCATCAAGCATTACTCTTTTTTTCCCCCAGCATGGCAATTGTTAAAACACTATGGCACATTAAACAAGAAAAATAAATATTATGCTTTCACTGACTTCTTCATATGCTATGTATATACAAACTAGCACACAATCAATTATTATAAATACTATCATCTGCTAAAAATAACTCAATGAGTATGCAGGTGATAATAGTTATGATAAATAAGAATTTAACAAAATCACATTTTCAGAGATGCAATGAAAAGGGAAAAATAGTTAAGCAAAATATATAATAGAAGAAAGCCTGTGGCTAGGGATTTAGTTTTTAAGAAAAAATTAACCTTTACTCTTTAAAAGAATAAATGAGGGCTCAATTAAGTTCTATAAATACATTGACAAGATAGCCAAATGTGCTCAGCTTTACATAAATTTCAAATAGGTGTTTCCAACTACCTAAGCCATACTTTTGGTTTTGCTATCCATTTTGTGACTGTGCAGAGAGAATGGGATATTCTCAAAGCATTAAAGCATTAATTTAAAAATTTAAATATACACATGCTTTTTAAAATAAACTATTTACCATATTTTTCGGACTATAAGATGCACTAGTACATAAAACACACCTAGGTTTTAGAGGAGGAAAATAGGAAAAAAAAATCCTGCTCCACCACTGCCCCCACCCACCCCCACCCCAGCGATCCAGGTAAGCTACATTCGGACTATAAGACACACCTTGATTTTCCTTCCAAATTTGGGGGGGAAGTGCATCTTATAGTCTGAAAAATACAGTAATGCGTTCAAAAGAAATCTGTCAATTATTACAGCGCAACTGCCTTATGTTTTTACAATAATAAAACCATTAGAATCATTAATAGTATATGATTTAAAATTTACTTTATGGACCAAAGTTCCGAACATATAAAGTTAGGGATGCTCCATTCTGTATCCACTATTTCACAATTTAACACCCCCAAGTTATGGGCTGAATTGTGTTCCCCTACAAAATCCACCTATTATTACAGAAACCCTAACACCTATTATTACAGAATATGACTATATTTGGATATAGGATCTTTAAATAGTTAAGAAAGTGTGATATTATGTTGGACCCTAATGCAATATGGATGATGTCCTTAAGAAGATGAGATCAGGTTGCAGAAATGTATAGGGGGGACACCATGTGAACACACAAGGAGAAAATGGCCATCCATAGCCAGGAAGAGAGGCCTCAGAAAAAACTAACACTGCTGACACTTTGAATTTAGACTTCAAGTTTCAAGAATTGTGAGAAAAGAAATTTTTGTTGTTTAAACCATCTAGTCTGTAGTCTTTGTTATGGCAGCCCTAGCAAACACAATATGGAACCTTCAGATATGGATGTTCAAGCCTCTTTTTAATGTTAATTCATATAGCTCTGAAATTTTAATTATGGGTTGAGAACAGGATTTCATGTCAGACAGCACACATGGCCTGATTCCAAGTCCTATCTCTCAGGTCACAAGAACTGAATTCTTAGCAAGTTTATGGAGCCATGTATACTCAGACTGAGTCAGATAAGTGAAAGATACATGTTATGTTCCAAACCCTGTACATATATCAGTACTCACTGATTTAGATTTAGAGATTATTTTGACCATTTATTTACAATGTGATTAATTGATATTAATAAATATTCACCTCATATTGCACTAAAAAATGTAGTTATGTCTACATATATAATGGCAGGGATTATGTGCTTTAATACAATTTCATCCAATGTGACTTTGATGGCTAATATGAACATTAAAATGTAATTTTAACTAATGGTATGCCATAATCTGAGTTGCTGAATAATAATTAACATTAAAAGTAACAATAGTTATCATGTACTAAGATCCAGTTCATTCCAGGCACTGAACTAAGCATAAATACATGTTGCTTAATTTAATTTACAACCTTATTACCTAGGTGTATTTGATGCATATATGAAACAAAAATAAATTGAGACTTCATGTAATTTTATCACTTGCCTAAAGTCACATAGCTACTAAGACCATATCAGAGCCTGGATTCAAATCTGAGGTGATATAATCAGAGAGCCAGGCTTCTAAACATTCTCTAAATGATGAAATAAAAATGATAGCTTATCAGTTGCTTTCACAGTTATTCATGTTGAACAGTTTTAGGAAAAATTCTCTTCTCCCTAAACTTCTTAGCTTTAAATTTAAAATAAAAAGGCAGATAAGTAAAAAAATAATACTTTGCAAGATAATTTTAAAGTTTTTAAAACTTGAAGAAGATAGGTAGTAAATATTTAAACAGAAGTTATGAAATCATTTACTGTAGACATTATTTACTAGCAGATGAGGAAGGTATACTCTGTTAGGAACACAGCTTAAGGACCCAGGGCCAATGGTCTAGGCTCCCTTACCTTTGTGCACATTAATTGGTGGAATATAGACATTGTCTTTTAAAAATATATATTTTATTTTTGTTCAAGTATAGTTGTCTGCATGCCTAACCCCTGCCACTGCTCACATACAAGAATAGGTAAGAGCGGCAAACATCAGTATACCCCCTGGAGGAGAGAAATCACCATAAAAGGGACCACCAAAAGGTAAAAACCCAACTACAACAAGAAAGACCACACAAACAGAAGAAAGGGCAAACCTAGATCATCCAGACAAGGACATCAAGGAGACCACACCACTGAATTCCATAGAACTCCTACCATAGAAGTTCACCCTACAAAGACAGCTGGCAAAGCAAGACATCAGGAAGCGCAGAAACAAACAAAAAGAGTCACCTAAAATGGGGAGACAAAAAAAGAACCTGCAATCAAAAGGAATGGAAGACTTCCCACTAAAAGAGCTAAATGAAATGGAGGTAAGAAAACTATCAGATATAGAATTCAAAATAATGGTTATAAGGATGCTCAAGGAACTAACAGACAACTACAAGGAACTGAGTGAGAACTACAACAGTGATGCAGACTCTGTCCAGCAGTGTCCGTATGTTGTGGATGAGATGAACAAATTCACATGGACTGCACAAATCTTGTGGAGAAAAAGGGATGGCACTGCCACTCCCCAAGAGAGAAAGTGCCCTGAATCTTGCCTGGACAGGCTTTTATTGCTTTTCTGGGAGCATTACCTCAAGGAAGGTCTTCATTTATCATTGTCAGGCAGTAATGAGCAAACAATAGATAACATTCAAAGAACTCTGAGGGCTTATTCTGAGTCAGGGTCAGATAGCTAAAAGGCTATAAAACTTTGGGAAACAAACACATTTCATTCCTGGACCCTTATCAGAAAATTGAGGACATTCTTAGCAAAGCAGATTTCACAGGATTTTATGCATTCTTTCTTAGGCCTGATTTCCCCGGGGCACCACCCATTCCTGCCCAGGGCTGCGTCTCCCTTGGTCATTGTTTCAGGCTTAAGTCAGGCAGGGGAAGTAAGGCAGCCAAGAGATTAGGAGACTTCTTGCAGACTCGATGAGGACTCAGGCTGTGTCAAAGCTGAGGGGTGAGGGTTCATCACCCCCTTTTTCTATAGCCCCCCAAGTCCTTCCATGAGGGCCCCTTCATGACCATACCTGTCTTAGGTCATCCCTCCCTTGAGGAATCTTACCCATGATTGTCTAACCGGTCATCCACCTGGGACCAAGCAGGGTGAAGTAAAAGGGGGCTGAAGGAGCACCCCTACCAGGAAGATAAGCTTTGTCTCCTTAGTGGCTTATGGTCCCAAGGTCCTTTACTCAGCCTTATCCATGGGGTATTACAGCTTCTGAAACAGCCTAGTCAGGGCAGTTCCCAACACAATAGTATGAAAAAGGAAATAGAAACTATAAACAAAAACCAGGAAGAAATGAACAATAAAATCTCAGAAATAAAAAACACACGAGAAGGAATTAAGCAGGCTGGATGAAGCAGGATCAAAACAGCAAGCTGGAGGACAAGGTAGAAAAAAAACACCCCTAGAAAGAGCAAGAAAAGAAAAAGAGAGTCAGAAAGAACAAAGAGGGGTAAAGGGAAATGCAGGACAACATGAAATGTAATAATATCTGTATAATAGGGATACCAAAAGGAGAAGAAGAGCAAGGGATAGAAAACCTGTTTGAAAAAATAATGATGGAAAACTTCCCTAGTTTGATGAGAGAAAAAGTCACACAAATCCAGGAAGCACAGAGAGCTCCAATCAAGAGGAACCCAAAGAGGCCCACTTCGAGACACATCATAATTAAAATGCCAAAATTCCAAGACAAAGAGTGAATCTTAAAGGCAGCAAGGGAGAAACAAGAAGTAAAATACAAGGCAGCCCTGATAAGGCTAGCAGCTGACTTCTCGATGGAAATGCTCCAAGCCAGAAGGGAATGTTAAGAAATATTCCAGGTAATGAAAATCAGAGGCCTACAACCAAGACTACTTTATCCAGCAAGTCTCTCAACTCAAATGGAAGGCCAAATAAGGAGTTTCCTAGACAAAAAAAGCCTCAAAGAATATACCTCCTCCAAACCCAATCTACAAGAGATGCTAAAAGGTCTGCTTTAAGAAAAGGAAAAAAAAGAAGAATGAGAGAGAGAGGAACACAGGTACAAAAAATGACAATGAATAAGTACCTATCAATAATAACCTTAAACATGAATGGATTAAATGCTCCAATCAAAAGACATAGAGTAGCTGAATGGATAAGAAAGCATGACCCACACGTATGCTGCCTATAAGAGGCCCACCTCAGAGCAAAAGACCTACACAGACTGAAAGTGAAGTGCTGGAAACAAATATTCCAAGCAAATGGACAGGAAAAAAAAAAGCTGAGGTAGCAATACTCATATCAGACAAAATAGACTTCAAAAAAAGGACCATAAAAAGAGACCCAGAAAGTTACTTCATGATACTCAAGGGAAGAACCCATCAAGAAGACATAAACATTGTAAGTATATTTGTACCCAAAATAGGAGCACCCAAATACATAAAGAAAATCTTGGAGGACTTCAAGAAAGATATTGACAGCCACACAATTATAGTAGGGGACTTTAACATCCCACTGTCAAAGATGGACAAATCTTCCAAACAAAATATCAACAAATATATTGTGGCATTGAGCAATGCCCTAGATCAAATGGACTTAACTGATATATGAATAGAACCTTTCATCCCAATGAAGAAAAATACACATTCTTTCCCAATGCACATGGAATATTTTCAAGAATAGACCACAGGATAGGACACAAAACAAGCATCAACAAATTCTAGAAAATTGAAATCATATCAAGCATTTTCTCAGACCACATGGGCCTGAAACCAGAAACCAACCCCTAGGAAAAATAAAAAACAAAAAGAAAAAAGGATAAAAACTACTATGGTACATCAGTGAAAACAAACACTAAAGGTACATATTAATGAGTTAATTTATTTGGACTATTCAGAATAAGTAAATGCACTGAGACAGAACACAGATTTGTGGTTGACAAGGGCTAGAGAAAGGGTTTGCAAGATGGGGAGCAATTGCTTGATGGGCATGAAATTTCCTTTTGGAATGATACAATGTTTTAAAACTAGATAGAGATAGTGGTTGTACAACATTGTGAATCCATTAAATGCCCTGAATTGCTCACTTAAAATGATTACTTTGTTATATGAAAGTCATATTATTTTTTAAAAAGTTAAGGGGAAGTAGCATAAAGATAGATTTACAAAAATACCCACATATAAATGATTATATCAATACAAATAGTCTACACAAATAAATGAATATTTTCAGGCTAGATAACAAAAAAAAAGATCCTACAGTATACTGTCCACAAAAATTACTTTAAATAAAAAGACACAGGTTAAAAGCAAAGGATGGAAAATGTACTCCATGTAAACAAAAATCATAAGATTAAATAGCTGTATGAATGTAAAAAATGTAACCCTCAGACAAAGGAATATTACTGAGGGTGACAGGGCCATTTCAAATTGATATAGAATCCATTCACCAAAATAATTTAATAATCCTAAACATATGTGCATTTAATTACTGTTTCAAAATTTAGAAGCACATAGATAAACATACAATTGTAATGGGAATTTTCAGCATTGGATAGCAATAGGGAAATTGTGAGTCACAAAGATTCAGATATGACAAAAAAAAAAAAAAAAAAAAGGACTCAGGTTGAGCAGATCCAAAATAAGTGTCAAGTTTTGGTGAAAAGTATCTGACTGAATTGGAGAACCCAAGTCAATAATTAAAACCAGCCTGACAAACTCACACTTTCCCTCCTAAGACTCAGTCTTTCTCACTTTTATTCTTTACAAAAGTGTACATTTAAGAGATATAATTACTTTTTATGGTTCATAGAAGATATGCAAATGCTTTTTATTTTGTAATATTCCTTTGGCTGGAGGAACTGCTTTTACGCAGCCTTGCTGGACATTTCTTTTCAGGAGTCTCCCCTTATAGAATGTAAAGGCTTTTTTTTTGTTACAGTGCATTTCTTTCTTTTTTTTTTTTTTGTTGTTGTTCATTTACAATTTTCCCCATTTTTCCCCATTACTCTTCCTTGCCCTACCCACTCTCTACCTCCCACATTCAGTCCTCTCCCACACTTGTTGTCCTTGTCTGTGGATCTTTTATACATGTTCCTTGACTTGACCCTTCCTCTTCTTTCCCCCATTATCCCCCTCCCCCACCCCTCTGAATACTGTCAGTTTGTTCTTTATTTCCATCTCTCTGGCTCTCTTTTGCTTGCCAGTTTGTTTCAGTGATTAGGTTGTACTTATAAGTGAGATTCTATGATATTTTTCTAAGAAAAGATGAGATGACATAGAGAGCTATCCTACCTTATTTCTCCATCTCATCATTCCATGACAATTGATAAAAAATCATATTAGGAATTCAGTTTTGCACAATTTTGATGATGATGATGATGATGATGATTCTCATATTCTCACTTTCCCCAGCCATCAATACATCATTTACTATTACACTTTTTAAACCATGTCTAATGTTTCACTTGTACTTATAGTTGAAAAATGAAATGTTCTACTTCCTGTCTTAACTCCGACATGTAAATATCAGATATTATCACCTGGGCCTTACAACAAGAAAATACTGAACTAATCAAAAATCAGTGACCATACTAGTGCCCATCAGAGAGCTGAGGTTGCTGGAAAATCCATCACCCAATCTGAAGAGATGGTAAATTCAGAGCCATATCCAAGATAGGCACATGTGAGAGCACACATTTCCCACTGGAAACACAAACTACTAGAAGCACCTGAATGGTAATTTTGACCCTGGAGGCTGAATGTAGAAAAGCATAAAAGTGAGAAACTCCTTGGAGCTACAGTTGTCATACACTGGGGGTTTTATTATTCAGGAACCATAGCATGCAGAACCAAGAGGATCAGTGCAAAAGTCCAAGACAGAGCTCCCTGTTGCTCCAGGAAACAAAGGTGAGGAGGAATCATTGTGAAATATGGTCTTCACAATCTCTATAAAATGTCCACGTCTACAGACACCCTTCTTAAAGAAACATCATTCCTTCATCTCCTGCTTTCTTTTGCTTTCTTTCTAATCTAAGGAAAATAAAATGGCTACAACAATGGAGAAATACTTGCATAGGTCACAGCATAGAGATAAAGCTCACTAAACGCTTGTGATTTCATCAGAAGATTATACAAAACTTCAGTTCACATGTAAGCACCACATAAGCAAGGCTCCAGCATGACAACACTGGATTCACCAGGAAAAAAAAAACAAAAACAAAAAACCCCTTCAAAATGCAAGCTGTCTAAAGAGGAGGACTTGGAGAAGACAAGGAAGGAAAAGAAAGATGGTAGAAGAAATGCAGCCTGTGGCACCTACAGTACAGTAAATATCGAATGCCACCAACTCCTAACCTAGGATTTATTTGCTTGCACTTAAATAGGCTGTAAGCCACTTATAGCCTATTTAACTCAGTCCCTAATACCCAATACAAAATGTTCAGTTTTCAACAACAAGAAAAAAAATTCCAAGCTATGCAAAATATAAGGAAAAAACTGTCTAAGGAAACAAAACAATATCCTGAACAGACTCAGATATGACACAGATGATAAAATTATCAGGAAGTTTTAAATAACTATGGTTAATATTCTGGCACCTAAGGCAAAAAGTAGAAGATATATTAAAATAGGTAGTAATGAAAGCAAGAAAATGGGAATTTTAAGAAAAGAAAATGTTTAAAATCAAAAACACTGAATAAAGGATGCTTTGGATGGGCACATCTATGGAATAGACACAAAGAAAATTTAATGCTTCAGAAACTTTAGAAACAAATGTAATAAGCAACAATATAAGGAATGAGCAAAACATAATAGGATATTCAAGAACCAAAGGGCAATTTCAAATGGTGTTACATACAAGTAATCAGAAGAAATAAGAATGGAGCACAAGAAATATTTGAGGTAGTAATGACAGAGAACTTTTCAAAATTAAGGGCAGACACATAAGCACAAATTCAGAAAGCTCAGAGGTAACCTAGGATAAATACCACAAATATTACACAAGAGTTATCATACTCAAACTGTAGAAAACAAAAGACAAAGAAAAAATCTTGAAAAAATCCCAAGGGAAAGAAAAAATCCTTATCTAGAGAGGAACAAGGACAACAATTGCAGTGAACTTCTAGCCACAAACCATGCAAGCAAGAAGAGAAAGGACTGAAATATTTCAATTAAAAGAAAAAAATCTCACCAACCTAAAATTCTATACCCAGAAAAATTATTCTAAAAAGTGAAGGAAAAATACTTTGTCTTATAACCCCAAACTGAGATTTTACCATCAGACTGTCACTGCAAAATGTTAAAAGGTCTTTGGGCAGAAGCAAAATGGTATAGGTCAAAACTGTGATCTATGTAAATGAAGAGATTTGTATAATACTCCAATCAACAACAGAAGAATGTAAGTTCTTCTCAAACTCATATGATATTCTCACAAAGACAGGCCACATTGTATATCATAAAATACATTTAAACAAATTAAAAATACTAGAAATCCTACAAAACATGTTCTTAGATCATAGTGAGATTAAACCAGATGTTAATAACAGAAAGATAGTTTGAAAATTCCCAAAATATTTTAAGATTAATCTACATACCCCTAAATAACATATGGGTCAAGAAAGAAGTTTCAAGAAAAATTAAAATATTTTAACCTAAATGAGACAGAAATTAAATAGGTGAAGCACACATGATTTTAGGGTGGCAGAACTATTTTTATGAAACTGTAACACTGAACATGCAACACTATGCATTTGTCAAAAAACCAAAAAACTTCCCAGTACAAGAGTGAACCTTAATATCTGCAATTTAAAAAAATTATTGAGGATGTCAGGAGATCCCATAATGGAATAAGAATGCAATAAATAATATTAACTGTATTACAAATAGGTAGGAAAAAAACCTCACTGAACATGATGGGGAAAAGGGCACTAGCCAAAATAAGTTTGGAACTCAGTGAAGACTATAAGATGAAAGGCAAAAGCAGCTATACTAAGCATGGTACTCTTAGCTGTTAACGTTGTTTTTTTACAGTAGCATGGGTTAATTCTGTTACTGCTCTACATGACCACAGTATTTCCCCCCTTATCTAAGGTAAATAGGTTCGAAGACTAGTGGAAGCCTGAAGCCACTGATAGTACAATACCAAACTCATAATAAATACTACATTTTTCCTGTACATACATACCTGTGATAAAGTTTAATTTATAAATTAATCACAGTAAAGATCAACAATGTTAACAAAATAGAACAATCATAACAATATACTGTAATAAAGGTTATATGAATGTAGTCTGTCTGTCTTTCAAAATATCTTGTACTGTACTCACGATCTTATGATGTTGATGTGAGATGACAAAATGCCAAAGCTATTCCAGGGTCTGTGCGACCATCTCCTACTTACAGTAAAGATCTTAGAAAGGTCACTTGTTTCAGGAATTCCCTTGCTGAAGTCCTCACAGAGCACTCAATGCTTTGGGGCACAAGTTGCCTCAGTAGAAACCTGCTTTTTGTTCATGTCTTCCACCCACAAATTCAATGCCTCTTCCATATTCACTATGCACTTATCACCCACTATGGCCATAGCTTTTGTGGTTTGAGTTGCAACAGCAAAACTAGCAGGGGGTTATTTTTCTTTCTCCACAATTCCATAGGTAGAAAATTCATTCTTACCGTAGATCACAGCAACTTCAGCATAGGATTTTTTTTCTTTACTCATTGAGTCAAAAACTTTCACTTTTTCACTAACAAGAAGCACTTCATGGTGGACTTCCAGCCAATACGGAGGTGTAGGTGGACACATTGTGCTTCCTCACATAACCAAAAGAAGGACAACAACAAATTTGAAAACAAAAAACAGACAGAACTCACAGAAAATCGAACTGTGTGGGAGTCTGACAACAAAGGGGTTGAAGAATAAACATTCATCCAGACCCATAGGAGGGGTGGAGATGGGCAGCCAAGCACAGAGGACTCGTGGCAGGGCAGTGGCTGGAGGACCGGGCTGGGCAAGGTGGTGGTTGGCAGACCAGGTGGTCTCACATTCGGGTGCATACAAACCAGGAGGAACAACTGGGGAGGGAAACAGACCTTGCAACCCAGGGCTCCAGTACAGGGAAATAAAGCCTCAAAGCCTCTGACTAAAAACACCTGTGGGGGCTGTGGTGGCAGTGAGAGAAACTCCCAAACTCACCAGAGATTCACTGGAGAGACCCACAGGGTGTTTGAACGTACTCAAGCCCACCCACCTGGCAATCAGCACCAGAAGGGCCCAATTTGATTGTGGGTAGCAGGGCAAGTGACTGAAAACTGGCAGAGTGGAGCAAGCAGCATTGTTCTCTCTTGGACCCCTCCCCCACATACAGAATCACAAGGCAGCAAAGTGGATTGCCCCACCCTGGTGAACAACTAAGGCTCCGCCCCTTGGTAGGTAAGGCATGCCAAGACAAAACAAAAACAAAAACAAAAACAAAAACCCACCCAAATGAAAGAACAGATCAAAGCTCCAGAAAAAATACAATTAAGTAACAAAGAGATAGCCAACCTATCAGATGCACAGTTCAAAACACTAGTAATCAAGATGCTCACAGCATTGGTTGAATATGGTCGCAAATTAGCTGAAAAAATGAAGGCCATGCTAAGTGAAATAAAGGGAAATGTACAGGGAGCCAAGAGTGACAGAAAGGAAATCAGTACTCAAAGCGTTGGTGTGGACCAGAAAGAAGAAAGAAACATTCAACTAGAACAGAATGAAGATATAAAAATTCAAAAAAATGAGGAGAAATTTAGGAACCTCCAAGACTTCTTTAAACATTACAACATCTGAATCATAGGGGTGCCAGAAGGAGAAGAGGAAGAGCAAGAAATGGAAAACTTATTTGAAAATACAATGGAGAACTTCCACAATCTGGCAAAGGAAATAGACTTCCAGGAAGTCCAGGAAGCTTAGACAGTCCCAAAGAAGTTATACCCAAGGAGGAACACACCAAGGCACATCATAATTACATTACCCAAGATTAAAGATAAGGAGAGAATCTTAAAAGCAGCAAGAGAAAAGGAGACAGTTACCTACAAAGGAGTGCCCATAAGACTGTCAGCTGGTTTCTCAAAAGAAACCTTTCAGGCAAGAAGGGGCTGCAAAGAAGTACCAAAGTCATGAAAGGCAAGGACCCACATCCAAGATTACTCTCTCCAGTAAAGCTATCATTTAGAATGGAAGGGCAGATAAAGTGCTTCTCAGGTAAGGTCAAATTAAAAGAGTTCATCATCACCAAGCCCTTATTACATGAAATGTTAAAGGGACTTATGTAAGAAAAAGAAGATCAAAAATATGAACAGTGAAATGACAATGAACTCACTGTTATTAACAACTAAACCTAAAACAAAAACAAAGGCAGACTAAACAAACACCTAGAATGGGAACAGAAACACAGAAATGGAGATCAAATGGAGGGTTATCAGTGAGGAAATGGGAGGAGGAGAGAGGGGGAAAAGGTACAGAAAATAAGTAGCATAAAAGGTAGGTAGAAAATAGATGGGGGGGGGGCGGAGGTAAGAATAGTATAGGAAATGTAGAAGCCAAAGAACTTGTATGTATGACCCATGGACCTGAACTAAAGGGAGGGAATGCAGGTGGGGGGTGGTGTGCAGTGCAGAGGGGAATAAAGGAGGGAAAATGGGACAACTATAATAGCATAATCAATAAAATATATTTAATATATATGAGGGGGAAAAAAAGAAGCACTTCATGGTTTTGCTTCAGCCTATCTAAATTGCCAGCATCACTAGTCTTGTACTTTTGGGGTCCTTATTAAGTTAAATAAGGGTAACTTGAACACAAACCCTGAGATAGCCAACAGTGATCTGATATCCAAGATAGCTACTCAGAGATTAACTGACAGAGCCTCTGGGAAAAGGAAGCATCAGGCTCCAGCAGCAGGAAGCAGAATGCACAATGTCATCATGCTACTCAGAAGGACATGCAATTTAAAACTTAGGATTTGTTTATTTCTGGATTTTTTTTTCACTTAGTATTTTCTGACACTGGCTGACCAGGGTAACTTAAACTGTAGAAAATGGAACTACGGATAGGGGCGGGACGGGATTTTATATCAGAACTGAACAAGTCAATGTATGTTAGTGATGAAAGTCAGATTTTTCATGGTTGGAGTGGAAGGTTACGTATAGGCAGATACTCTAGGCTAGAATAATCCAGGCTTAATGGATTCGAGCTGTAGCCTTCAGTATGAACTGATGTTTTGCTTAATGTAAATAGAAATATATACATATATTAATATTTATTTATTTGTGCATATACATTAGTAGGTATACACACATATATTGCCATGCACTATCAGCTGAGATGGGCTAGAAGCAAGGATTTTAGATAATAATAGCACACCTGGTAATGAACAAGCCCAGTGCCCAGGTATTGTTTCTATTACTAATGCAATGGAGTCTTATTGGAGAAGTTCTAGAACGGGGCAGGAAACATACAGATGAGGCTGCAGTATTTGAAGCATCAGAAAATAAGGATGTTTGCCCTGGCTGGTGGCTCACTGGACTGAGTGGTGACCTGTGAACCAAAGGGTTGCTGGTTCCATTCCCAGTCACAGCACATGTCTGGGTTGCAGTCCAGGTCCTTGGTGGGCATGCCAAGGGGCAACCATACATTGATGTTTCTCTCCCTGTCTTTCTCCCTCCCTTCCGCTCTCTCTAAAAATAAATAAATAAAATCCTTTTTTAAAAAACAAGTTCTCCATACACACACACATTCTGATGGTAATGCATCAAAGGATGCAGAAGCCACCTGAAAGAGATCTCAATGTCCAAAACTGCAGCAATTTGAACAGCAAAACAAATAATATAGTATTGAATTATAACTCTAAGTATAAAATAAATACATCTAAGTCTATACTTATATAACTACATGATTAAACAAATGAGTAAATGAGGGCAAAACTCACATGCAGGATTCCAGATACTGTATGGCGTATTCTGCTCTTAAAGGAGATGAAACGTAACTTCCCACTCCATCAATGTGGTCTGGACCCAGTGATTACCTTCCAAAGAGAACAATATAGAAAAGGAGAAACAGTAGTAATTTTACATTGAAGAGTCTTGATAAACAGGCAAGTGGTCAAGGTTAACATCCTGAATGATAAATCAGGTGAATAGTATGGTAAACATCATATCACATGATTATTGAAGTGATTAAAATAACATTTTACTTCTGTG
Source organism: Desmodus rotundus (assembly GCF_022682495.2). Classification (NCBI taxonomy): domain Eukaryota; kingdom Metazoa; phylum Chordata; class Mammalia; order Chiroptera; family Phyllostomidae; genus Desmodus; species Desmodus rotundus. The sequence continues at coordinate 56,768,680 of NC_071394.1, read as the reverse complement.
GAATTTCTTCTAATTATGAGGAAAATTAGACAAATCCTAATAGGAGAACATTCAACAAAATACCTTATCAATGCTCCTCTAAATTATCAAAGGCATCGAAAACAAGGAAAGTCTGAGAAACTATCGCAGGCGTGAGCTATCTGAGGAGACACGGTGACAAAACTTTCATTAATAATAATACATCTATATTGATTCATTAATTCCAACAAGTGTATAATAGTAGTGTTCGGTGGTAATAATAGGGGAGACTAGATATGGGGAATGTGGGAAATCTATTTTACCTTCATAATCGTTCTGTAAATCTAAAATGCTTATAAAACAAAGGCTTTATTTTAAAAATTTGCTGGAAATAGTGTGGTAACCAGTATCTCTTTTTTTTAATATATTTATTGATTACGCTATTACAATTGTCCCATTTCCCCCCCCCATTCACTCCACTCTATCCTGCCCACCACCTCCCTCCCACATTCTCCCCCTATAGTTCATGTCCATGGGTCATACTTATAAGTTCTTTGGCCTCTACATTTCCTACACTATTCTTACCCTCCCCCTGTCTATTTTCCACCTATCATCTATGCTACTTATTCTCTGTACCTTTCCCCCCCTCTTCCCCTCCTACTCCCCTATTGACAACCCTCCACGTGATCTCCATCTCTATGGTTCTGTTCCTGTTCTAGTTGTTTGCCTAGTTTGCTCTCGTTTTTGTTTTAGGTGTGGTCGTTAATAACTGTGAGTTTGCTGTCATTTTTACTGTTCCTATTTTTGATCTTCTTTTTCTTAGGTAACTCCCTTTAACATTTCATATAATAATGGCTTGGTGATGATGAACTTCTTTAACTTGACCTTATCTGAGAAGCACTTTATCTTCCCTTCCATTCTAAATGATAGCTTTGCTGGGTACAGTAATCTTGGATGTAGGTCTTTGCGTTTAATCTTGGGTAATGTAATTATGATGTTCCTTGGTGTGTTCCTCCTTGAGTCCAGCTTCTTTGGGACTCTCTGAGCTTCCTGGACTTCCTGGAAGTCTATTTCCTTTGCCAGATGAGGGAAGTTCTCCTTCATTATTTGTTCAAATAAGTTTTCAATTTTTTGTTCTTCTTCTCCTTCTGGCATCCCTATAATTCAGATGTTGGAACATTTCAAGATGTCCTGATGTTCTTGTTCTTGTCCTCAAGATGTTCCTCAGCCTCTCCTCATTTTTCCGAATTCTTGTTTCTTCATTCTTTTCTGGTTGGATGTTTCTTTCTTCCTTCTGGTCCACACCATTGATTTGAGTCCCAGTTTCCTTCCCATCACTATTGGTTCCCTGTACATTTTCCTTTGTTTCTCTTAGTATAGGCTTCATTTTTTTCATCTGGTTTTCGAACAGATTCAACCAATTCTGTGAGCATCTTGATAACCAGTGTTTTGAACTGTGCATCCGATAGGTTGGCTATCTCTTCCTCGCTTAGTTGTATTTTTTCTGGAGCTTTGAAGTGTTCTGTCATTTGGGCCTTTTTTTTTTTTTGTCTTGGTGCGTCTGTTACTTTAAGGGGCAGAGCCTTAGGTGTTCACCGGGGTGGCGTAAGGATGGTCGCTGTGCTGTGATGCTGTATGTGGGGGAGGGGCCGAGAGGGAGCATTGGCGCCCGCTTCACTCTTCTCTGGATTTCAATCTTTCACTCCGCTACCCACAATCAAACTGGGCCCCTCTGGTGCTTGTTCCCGAGTGGGTGGGCTTGTGCACACTCTAGGCCCCTGTGGGTCTCTCCAAGGACCTCTCCTGTGAGGCTGGGAGTCTCTCCTGCTGGTGCCCCAACCCCCACAGGTGTTTTCAATCAGAGGTTTGAGGCTTTATTTCCCCATACTGGAGCTCTGGGTGCGAGCGGTCTGCTTTGCTCCCCACCGTTTGTCAGGTTTATCTATGCGCAAATGTGGGGCCGTGGGGTGCTACCCGCCGGTCTGCCTGCCCGGTTCTCCACCACTCTGAGTCCGGCCCTCTTGGTTTATCTGTGTGTGAATGTGGGGCCGCAGGGTCTGCCAGTGGTCAGACTGCCTGCCCTGTTTGTCCCACTCTCCCACTCTCCACCAGTCTTGGTCCCGCCAAGGCCATGTGAGTCCTCTCTGCCCCGATGCCCGTCTCTGCCCCTCCTACCGGTCTAGATGAATGTTTATTTTTTATTTCCTTGGTGTCGGCCTTCCTTGACGTTCAATTTTCTGTCAGTTCTGGTTGTGCGAGGAGGCGCAGTGTCTCTACCTACGCCGCCATCTTGGTTCTCCCCGTATCTATTTTTAACATATCTAAAAAATTGCAAATATAAGTTACAGAAAATTGACATATTTTGTTGTAACTCAATTCTTCATGAATGCCTGTATTTATCCATCTTATGAAACTAATTATTCTTTATTCCTGACTATCTTTTCAATGATGTTTGCATAATAAACAGTTTTGAAGATAGAGATATTGTCTGCCTCCTTAGGAAAGTACAGGCAAGTTTACTACCCATTTTAAAAAATTTGATTTGCCCAAATTCAGAATTGTTTTGTAATGCAACCTACTGTGCATGCAGACTTTAATCTGGACCTATCAGCATTGCCCAGGTGACTTCAGGGCAAGAGGAACAGACAGAAATATTCCAGTGCTTGAGCTGCTTGCTGAACCATGAGTAATGATATCTTTTTTCTCTGATCCAGTGATCTCAGGTCTTCTGTCAGCCTCCTTGAAATGGTGGCAGTTTAACTGATTGGCTTTCAAGAGTAACAAAATAAAAATTCTTGACTATATATATATTCAATATCAATATTGATTTGTTTTCACTTAGGAGTAAATTAAATTAACTCTGTAATGTATAGGGGTTTTATCTTAAATGATTTATTCTGGAATTTTCTACCAAATATATAAACTTAATTTTTTCTTCTGCTTTGCATTTTACTTGACTTTTTATTTTTAATACTGATAACCACTCAATCTCTGTGAACTATTATCCATTACTCCCATGTAATCATCACAAAAAGTGTCATTAGCTTCTTAGGCACCAATATACATTTTTTCCCCAAAAATTTCTTAGTGGTTGTATGACTAAATAGCTGTTGTTTCAAAACTTTTCTCCCCAGTCTATTTCCATTGCTTCTGATACCCTGGTGCCTTTCCAAGATACTCACACCTCCCTTTGTTACAGCAACTCAAGTATTAATGTTTCTCCCAGCCCCAGGTCAAGCAAGGAAGGGTCAGGCAACATACGTTCTGATGGTTCAAAAGTGACAATTCAAATTTTGAATATTACATCTGATAATATGCACATTGTATTGACAATGGATCTGAGGATCAGAAAGGAAGGTAATTTATCCAGAGTTATATCACATACAAATTCTGAGGCTAGGGTCTAAATGCAGAATTAGCTGAATCAAAAGACCTTTCTTTGTCTTGTGCATCCTTTGCCTTTGTTATTCTAAGCAGATGTGTTCTCTTTTAGTCTTTCAAATGAGGGGTGTTTAATTGCTTTACTCACATCTGTACCTATGTTACATGACTGGAAATTTTCATTTGGAAGAAGTCCTAGGTGACAGCATAATAGTCTGTAGGCTCAATGTGTGCTAAGTGGCAAGAGATCCTAGAGTGTGAAGCAGAAAATGGTAGGGCCTGACATCCTTCACATAACAGAGCATGTATATTTCATCTACTGTGGGTCATAATACTTTTTCTGACCTTAACTGGATCTGGGAAATATACCAGGGCAAAATTACAACAGTATTGAGACTTGATGCATAAATGAGACCTAGTAAAAATTTCGGTCCATTCAAGCCACACATAATCACTATTAACTTGAAAAATTTAGCATTTCAAGTATTTTTAAAAGCATACTTTTACAAATTTCCTTTTCCTTAAACCATAGATATCCTGAAAATATTTCATTTGAAATTATGATTTTATTCCTACTTTCCAAGACTCTAATGGAACATTGCATAGGTTAGCTATAGACAGCATTTGGTAAAAAAGACCTTTGATAACCCTTTCCACAGGCAGATATGCTCATGGAAATCTATGAAAATCAAATAACAGAATGGATGTTTGTGTTCTGTTTTCATTCATAGCAGTTGAAGGGTAGATGCCTGGAGATTCAAAAAAGCAAAACTGAGTTCTAGACATAAAAGTCTAGGACATCGATTTTAAAGTAGAAATTAAGGTATTAAAGGGTTATTTAATCTTGAATTTGCAAAACTACCTAATGACAAATAATGACTTTAAAAGGATGAGAAAAAGAGGAGAGTAGAAGACAGTATCTCCTATAAGTACCTTTAAAAATTACACCACTGTCAAAATTATACCACAGTCATAAACCTTACCAAAAAATCAGAATTATGTGTATAAATTCAAAAATAGGGACACATTTTTAAATATAAAAACACATTTTTGTGGGGGAATGCATTTGTTTCTATTATAATCAACTTAAATACTGATTTTCAAATATGTGAAGAGCTTTGTATCACCAATTTGTATTTAAAAGAGTAAGCTGTAGCTCCTCACTATACACTCAACTAATTGGTTTATTGCTTTGAATAGCTAGTCACAAGGGAAATAGTTGATAGCCTGCGTTTTTCAGTATAGGTCATTATATGAAATAACTAATGTAAACCTTTTCAGACTCAATTACCAGCTAGTCAGTATAAGTCCGCATCTTCAAATGGATAATAAGAAACATGGTGCTCTGGTTTAGAATTAGCAGCTACTACGACCTGTCTTTTACCACAATGTCAATGGACAGCAGGAACTCTCATTTTCTATCAAAATCTTTAAATTGCTGGGAATATTTTGTCCAAGTACATTTATTTCTTCTTAGCAAAAACACAAACAAAGATGATGATATTAATATGAAATAAAATCATTATTTCAAAAAGACACATCACATTTTAAAGGTATTTAGCCCTGTAATATGAAAAATAGAGACATTTACTAAAGAAGATGATACAAGAAACATTGCACATAGGACAATGAAGCCTCAGTCCCCTTCAAAGTAGGCACCTTAGGACCTCACACAGTTCTCCCAGCATCTCTTTCACTGTTCAAAACGCTCTGCAAAATCCTTTGTTGGAATCACCATCAGCTGCCCTGTTGTATTTTCCTGAATCACATCAATGATCTGAAATTTCTTCCCTTTCAAAGGTGATTTTAATTTGGGGAAAAGCCAGAAGTCACAGGGCACCAAATCTTGGCTGTAGGGGGACTGAGTCACTTGGATGATTTGATGTTTTGCCGAAAAACTGAGACATGATGCATGAGCTGGCGCGTTGTCATGATGAAACTTCCAATCACCAGTCGCCCATAGCTGGAGCCATTATCATTGTATTGCATCTCTCAACTGATGAAGAACACTGAGGTAGTACTCCTTATTAATTGTTTGGCTTGGAGGGTCATACTCATGATGGACACCTTCCCACTCAAAAAACACAGTTAACATGGTCTTGATCTTGCTATGACTTTGCCTCACCTTCTATGGAAATGGAGAACCAGGCGACTTCCATTGAGACAATTGGGCCTTCATTTCTGGATCATTGCTGTAGGTCCACCATTCACCTCCAGGTATAACTTTCTTGAGGAAATCTGGTTCACTGGTAGCAGTTTGAATCAAGTCATCAGCAACTTCAGCACTATGTTCCATTTGCTTTGGCAGCAGGAGCCACAGAATGAATTTTGCCACGACATATTTCAGGCCAAGATCCTGCTTCGAAATCTCAGACACAGTAGTTTTTGAAATCTGCAGATCAGCTTCTAGTTCTCACACTGTCAGTTGCCAATCTTAGTTGATTGCAGCCCATGCATGTTCAACATTCTTAGGAATTCTGCTGGTTGCAGGCCTTCCAGAATGTGGATCACTTTTTTCCCTCCTTTTTTTATTGATGTTCAAATACAGTTGTCTCCATTTTCTCACCACCACTTTCCCCTGCCCTACCCATGCCCATCCCCCACCCTCAATCCCAACCCCCCTTGGCTCTGTCCATTGGTCCCTCATTCATGTTCATTTACATCCCTTTCAACAGATTTTAGACCATCTTTGAAGCATTTGTGCCACACTTTTATTTGTGCTGCAGTCATTGTATCATCCCCAAAAGCCTTCTGAATCACTTGAATAATTTCCATGGAGGAATTTTTAAGCTTAATGCAAAATCTGATGCAGATTCATTGCTCTACTCACTCAGTCATTTTGCATATGACAACCACGCAGTACCCAGTCTCACTCAATGGTGTCCACCACCTCCACTGACGAGTACAATGAAGTCATCATTGTTCTTGCGTGTGCATTCCAGTCCACTCTCCTTGGCTGCTGTGTTACCTGGATGTCCCGCAAACCATGTCTGTTTATTGGTTTGTTTGGTTTTTGTTAACAATGGCTGGATTTTTTCCAGACAGACCTCATACTTTTTAAAACATTTTACCATAGTTAAAATTTGAATTCATAATTTAACTATTTCATGTAGGCAGGAAAACAGGTAGTGTATTTGCTATTTTTAAGATACAAAGTCATTTTTTGTTCATTAGTAGTATTAAGATTTTAGAGAATTGCTATGGTTGTGAATAGAATGCTGTTGACTTATTGTACTAAAATGTGATTAATTTAGGTTTATTTCAGGATATCTATCTACCTATGGCTGTAAATCATAAATATATGTATATTTGTGTGTATGTATATATATATATGTGTGTGTGTGTATTTGTCAATTACTTCACACAATTATTTCTGCCTAATAGGTAAAGGATGATCAATAATGTTTCAGTCTACAAAGAACAATTTCTGTGAATTTTTGTCTTCATTGTTATTGCAGCAAGGCCTCATAGTGTTTTATATGTGCATAATCTGAACTGCTTGGAATCTTGTTACAATAGAGGTTCTTATATAGAAGATCTGGGATGGGACCTGTAAGTCTGCACTACTAACTAAAGGCAAACTCATGCTGTAAATTACACACTGTGGATGGCACAGTCCTGGAAAACATATCCAGGAGGCTCTGGTTTTCATATGATATTCTGAACCCAGTAGAACTCTTTTAAACAAAGTGATTATCCATCTCTTGTGATATTAGTTCATTTTCCTGATTGATGACATTCTAGGAAGGCTTTATTACAAGTATTGTAAATGTGCATATAGATTCTAAAATCATCACTTGTACCCAAACTTAATTAAATGCTTATACATGTTTTAGTGTTTATTTTATATGTATATATCTGTTAAAACTTATCAGTTCATATTGATACCTGTACCACTAAAGGGCTCAGTGTCACCTTCTTGTTCTCAATGCTAACTTCCTTTCCCAACAGAGAAACCTGCTTCTTACTGTTTACATTTACTCATTAATTTGCTCAGTCTGAATTCACACAACATAGTTTCAGAATTTCTTACCCAAACTCTGTGATAAACACCAACTAACTACAGTACAACAATTATATATAACTTTTTCTGTCTAATTTTCAGTTACATAATCATAAGGCCATGCCCCAAAGTAACTAAGGTAAGTTCTTTCTGAGGACCATCTCTTCTTACCTTTGTAGTGTGGGTGATACTCACATGAAATACAGGTAGTATTGTTTCCATTTATATTCCATATTTTTTTCCTTTTATATCCTCTAACTTTTGATGATTTTATGTATCAATTTTATAAATATGTAAAATACCAACATGTTCTAAAAGTCACAACTTTATAAAATTCTGAAAAGTGTCATTTCCCTCAATATTGTTGCTCCATTCCCAGCCATCTTTTCTGCCCTATTCCTACCTCTTCCTGTAGGAAACTAATGTCAATCATTTTTTTATCTTGCTATGTTTCTCTTTGTACAAATGAACAGAATCTATGTCCCAGGACAATTTATTAAAAATTCTATCTTTGAGATGACAATTTTATTATTTATTAAATTTTCATGCGTAGTTGTTCTATTTATGAACTTTACATGTTTGTCTGGCCATGCACATCACCATGTGTTTTAATAACAGAGGCTTCATAATATGCTTACTATTTAATTGGGATCAGCTTCCTCATACTCTTCTATGTAAAGCTATCATATTATAGATATATTATTTTGTACTTTTCTTCCATCCTTTAACAAAGTCTTGTAAATCACTCCATATCTATTCACAAAATCTTTGTCATTTGTTCAACTTAATAGTATTCCCAAAATTTAATCAACTGCTTTATTTTATATGAGTATTTAAAAAAATATTTTGAAACTACAAACAATACAGTGATAGCTTGGCACACACATTCATACTTTTGGAGATGTAGCTTCAGGATAAACTGCTGGAAGTGGCATTACTTTGTCAAAATGGAAGTGCTTAAAGAGTTTTGTTAGGCATTTCAAATTCTCTCTCTTAAAAGTTTATACCAGTTTGCTTCCCCCCCCCCCCCCCCCGCCAACTGGAAGTAAATGAGAATACCTGTTCTATTATAGCCTCATCAAGAGAATGTGTTATCTTATTTCATTTTCAATGAATATGATAAGGTATCTCTGTCAAGTTTTAATTAGCATTTTTTCAATTATTAGTGAGAATAAACATCTTTTCATAGTCTTAAAAGAATATACATCTATGAATTATCTGTTCATATATCTGTTTACTTTTCTGTTGTGTTTTTGGACTTTTTTCTCTCATGTTTTAACAATTTTAGAATTGCATTCAAAATTTGAAGAGTTTCCAAGTCTGTCTGCCTTTATTTTCTGCTCTGCCCATTGGGTCTTCGCTGTCCATGTGTGCAGGCTCTTGATCTAACAGGGGGTAAAGCATTTCTAGAGAGTATTCAGAAGCTCTCAAGGTTTTAAAGACCTTGGCTGGGAATGGGTGCACACATCTGCCACACATTATGTTGATCAAAGTAAGTCAAAGAATCAACAAAAATTCAAAATGGTAGTAGTGGGAAAGTACCCTTCCTTCCATGAGTGGAGCAAATGTATGTTGTCAAATAAGCAAATACAGTCAAGGGCAGAGAACTGGACCACTTTTGCAAGCCATCTACCACAAGCATTCTGAAAGAGACTTAAGAGAGAAAATAATATGTCAGAGAATTTTAGTTTTATAAGGGAATAATTCAAGATATTTTCAAAAAATCTTTGAAGATGAGTTATAAAGTATAAATATGACCCAGAATAATTAGAATAGCAAAACCCAGGCTTAGGAACCAAAGGCAACAATGATTATAGTGCCAACACTCCGAGGGGCCTAATTATAATAGAACATATAGAAGCCTTATTTGTACACTAATTACTTGATAATTTCCTGTGACATAAACCTCATAACTATCCCATGAGAAAGGAATGATAACCCTATGAATAAGGAATTGTGTTCTTGTCCAAAGTTACAATCTTGACCTCACATGGAGTTGGAATTTTAAATCAAGTGTGCTAAACCATACATTTCTCTCCATGAATAAATATCTACCTAAAACAATATTTCCTCCAGAGACTATATCACTGTTCAAATATGTCTTGCTAAGTGTGTGAATGATTTTTTAAACAACAAATTACGTATACATTTATGGTAAAGTTTGTGCTGGATGAATAATTATATTGCAAAATCCTCCTCAATATGTTCTCTATTTAGAAGAAACCACAGAATCACATAAAATGCTGAAGCTTTGTCTCGTATACTTCCCCACGAGTGGCGTTGTAGCCTGACTAAATATTTTAATTATATAAGGAAGAATTTTAAATAATCTTGATGGAAGAAGCTCAAGTGAAACAAATTAAATTAGGAATTCTAAGGTTCGATCCCAGGAGCAAGTATTGATTTTTAAAGCTCCCAGAGATTCTAAATGAGCATTCACAGTTGAGACTCCGATCTGGAATGAAACAAAACCCACTGGGAAAATAACTGATGAACCACCCAAAACAAAACATTACCCTGAATTTATCATATATAATGTGTCATTCCCAGGGAATAAGCTTACTCTTTGTTGTCTCCTTGCATGTTAGCATAATCCCTTACTTATGTATTCTTTTACTCATCTGATTCACACTGTGGATTTCATACTCTTCATTCTAAAAAATACTTATTATATTAACTGCAGTAGTTTTTATTGTAAACATGAAAATAATTGTTGAGGCCAAGAACATAAAAGGCAGTATAGTATAGTAGTAATGTGAGGGATACAAAAATGAACATTCTACTAAAGAATTTATTGCGCTGATGTATAAAACACATACATGAACATAATGAAAAGATCTTTAAGAAATAGAGCTATGTAAAAAAGAATAAAATGAAGTAAGAATTAAGAACCAAGGGATATAACTTTTGACTTGGGATATTAGAGGGGAATTTTTGGAGCAAATGGCTTTTAAGCAAGGCCATGAAGAATGGATAAACTTGCTGACACTATATGGATTAAAATAATCATGTACTAACAGAGTCTTGCTTACAATAGCAAGGTACCTGTCATTTTGAATTGTACAGAAAACCAGAAATGTCCATGCTTCTCAACTTTCTGCAGTGGTAGAGTCTAACAGTGACTCAGAAAAATCAATAGCTTTGGAAACTCTATAGCCAACACCAGATATTCTAAGGAATTAATTGAGATTAATTAGTTCTTTCTTCTGATATGAAATAGCATTAGTACCTCATTACAGTGTTATTCTATTAGAGCTTACTCTATTAAACCATTAAAGGAAAAGTTTTCAGAATTAATAAAAGCCTACATTTTTGAAAAAAATATTTCAGTGGCTCTGTATATAAATAAACTATCAAAGTACTTTATTGCATATTCATAAGGAAGACTACTTTATTAAAAATGACCTTGCAATTATTATGTTAATTATTTGTTTAGAAATCTAAAGCAATGAAGAAAACAATATTTGGAAATTAGATGATCATCTACCCTGATCATGTGAGCACATTTAATTTTTTCAGAACATTACATTATTTCTTATTACTTTGTCATGGTATGTGATAGGTTATCTTAATGGCTTTAAATATGCTTGGTTTATTAGGTATGTTGAAACATGTTGGAAATAAATATTTCCATTTTTTAAAGGTGATCATGGTATAAACCTATTTCTCACCTATCCCAGAACTGAAATAAATCATGTAACTACCAAGGATGGTGCTATAGGGAGGAGCTGCCTATGTAGGATAAATTTAATTATTTCCTAAGTAATATGAGAATTAAGGAAAGACTGCCTAAGAAATAGTAGTGGCCCATTCTCCAAGTTGAAGTTTTGATGTTCTTATGAAGAGTTTCTTGAGGACCTTCAATTTATGTATTTTTACAAATAAATTCAGACATAGTACAATCATCTCTTATATATAGAAGACTAAATTAGATTATGCTTATTACATGAAAGAAGTTAATTTGAGATTAATAATGTCTTACAAAAAGGAAAATTGGATAATTTGGTCATTCATGACTAAATGATGCTAATATGTATGGATTTAGGCCAGAAGGCAATAAAGTAACTCTTGGCATAAATTAGTTATTGAATACAATGCTTTGAACAAAGCTAGTACAGTATTTTTGCTATTTTATTTAGAATCAGCATAATATTATATTTTTATTCAATAAAATTACATTAATTTTATCCAAGTCACTACTTTGAGAGTGAACAAAATGGCTGGGTTTGGTAAACTAAGTTAACATAAGAAACATGGTTTGTTTTTAGAGTGATTATAGTTTTCTCAGGAAGGTCTAAGAATAATCTTTTCAATCAGAATCCTATTGTCACAATTTCTTTTTCATTTTTCCAAAGAAAAGAGCCCATCCCTAAGTTTACATCTCTTACAGAAACCAGAATGCCATCTACTGGCAGCCTCCAAAATTTTGTAAACTTTTAAAGAAAACAATTTATGCTTAATAAATTTAAAATAGAATAGATATTTTAAATGAACTATCTATATTTTGAAATAAATATCTATGTAATGTGTTCTCATGATTAAAAGTTGAGGTATATTCTGCATACACACTACATTTTATTACCACTATAAGAAAACATTTTATAGAGTAATACAAATAATATAATTCTCATATAGCTTATATCCCAATGTGTTCATTAATTTGAAAGGTATTTTTTAAATCAAAAAAGTTTTCAGAGTTGAAAAATATTGCTTAATATTTGTAGATATCATTACATCACCGATTTACTTCTAACCTTAATATTTACTTCCAAAGATTGATGGAAATTGTACCTAGCATAGATATGAGAATTTTATTGAAAACTGATTTTGTGATAAAATCAGGAAAAAAATGATAAAACTATTCCATATTTAGTTATATAATTAATTTACTTAATCAGGCTTGTTAAGGGAAAGCTTTAAAAATGTATTGTTACCAAATATGTAATCATTATTTTTAAATAGTTAATATTAAACTTACATCTTTGATACCATAAATATATATACCAGATGTTTTATTCGATTGATTCTACAATAAAAGAAAGTAATGAAGATATAAAATCAAATTTAGTTTTTAAAACAATAAGCTCTTTCAAAAATAATCCATGTGTCATTTTAATGGTTTCCTACAAGCATATTCCCATCTTGTTATTATTTTCATGTATAATTTTACAGACTTGTAAGATTTAATTCCAAGAGTAGAATTCATACGAAGATTATGAAAGCTCTGATAATAGATGCATATCACAATTTATCTCATAAGACACCCAATCCTCCTAAATTTTGCAGAAGACTTGTCCTCTCAGTGTCAGTAGGATGCTTTATGGGGGAAACCTAAACACAGCATAAGAATGTATTTTAGGAACTCTTGAAATCTTGTCATGTCTTTTTCACTTAAAGTATGAAAGAGTACTTAAAAAGTAAGCCCTATCAGTCCAGAAAGGCATTTTTAAAAGGCTATTAAAAATGAAGTTCTCAGAACTCTGGCTCCAGCAAAGATATAAAGGTTAAAAATTTCCTAGGCAGCCTTACTCAATGATCATCTTATTTTAAATGCAGATTGTCAGCACCTTTGAACCATGCATGTTCATGATAAAGTTTAGAAAAATGAAAAGATATGATAGGAAGAACAAGAGCATTTTCTTGCACAGAAATTTGAGAGCCAAAATACTAAATCTATCCGCTTTAAAATTGTAATCATTTTTGTAGAAGTCAAAGAAGATGCTATTATTTTCCAATTGCTCATGCTATTAATAGTTGGAGTAATGTTTCTTTTATTTAAGTATTATACTTCATAGAAAAAGTATTGTTTAATGACATACTCAAATTTCAAATGATTCATATAAAATTATTTTTCATAAAAGAGTTTCATAAGCTGCTTTCAAAATGCCAAAAAGATGCTGAACACTAATTCATAAAAAATTGAAATTAACTATACTATACACATATATATGTGTGATGCTTATTGCCTAAATTTGAAAAATGACAAAGCAACTCTACTACCCTGTTCTTATAAAAGAAAGTGCATGAGTTTTGAGCACAGAACAACTTTTTTAAATGTTTCATATCATCTGCTCTCCTTTCACTTGTGAAAAAATTTTCAGGTAGCCAACTGGTTTAAAATAAATATCCCTGCAGTTGCTATAGTGATGTTAATAAAGTTCTTGCCTGTATTTGTGTGATAGGGGTGCTTAGCAGAACACTTGAAAAGGTAAGCTAATCAAAATAAAAACATCACTAGTTCTTATCTTCAAGGCAGTTTCCTTGAATTTAGTTTGTAATTACAGGACTCAACCATTGTCAACAATTTTATTATATGTGCATTATCATAACCTTTCTCAATGTAACCCTAAAACTTACACAGCAGAGATGAGCTCTCCTTTTTTACTGTAAGTTACTGTCATTGGACAAAAGATGTTTAAGTTCATTCTGGAAATTTTGTGAAAAAAATCAATGACTAAATCAAAAGTACGACTCCATTAGCTATTTTTGTCCATTACAAAACTTTATTTTTTCCGACAATACAATGATCGTATGTTATTTTGCTTCAATGGTATGTGTTGTTCAAGTCTCATTTCATCTCAGCGTTGATGCAAACTACAGAGCTTAAAAGCAGACAGTTACTTGTCAAACTAGATGAATCACCAAACACATGTCATAAATAAAGCATCATTGCTAAGATTCATATCCTACCACGCTGATGTAAAAAAGTAATAGTATTTATCTTAAAACATTTGGGAGATTTAAAAAGCTTTAAAAATTGTTGGTTCAGAGAGAAAATATGCAAAACAGATCATATAAGTATAGAGGCATTTTATGTCATTTTGATAAATAAGCACAAATGTTTATTCTGACTTTCAAAATCCAAATGGTTTGTTAAACATAATAAGCGCAGTTCAAGGAAGTATTTTACTAAAATACCACTTTCCAATCATTTTGTACACTAATAAGGCCTGTGGTTATTTTATTTCATAAGTAAGAATATTCTTTTATATTTGCCTAAGTCCCTGAAGAACAAATCTCTTGCTGGTAAATAAATTATATTCTAAATGGTACCTTAGTTATCTAGTGTTGTGTGACAACTCATCACAAATTTAGTAGCCTAAAAAAACATCCATTTATTATTGATTCCATGCACAGCATGCTGAGCTCAAGATTTCTGGTCCTGGTCAAAATACACCCATTCTAAGGCTGAAATCAGGGTGTTGGTTAAACTGAGTTTGCATCTAGAAGCTGACCTCAGACAGGCAAGATTACTCTCAAGTTCATTCCAATTATTGGAAGAATTCAATTCCTTGTGATTGCAATACTGAAACATGCATTTAGATCGGGTTCCACTCTGCTCTATGCACTGCCTGCACTCCTTCTCTCATGGCCCCTCTGCCTTCAAAGCCAGCAATAGAGACCCGTTCTCATGTGGAATCCTTCCCATGCCCTGCACCATGATGGCAGGAACAGCCAGTCCATTTTAAGGGCCCAACTGTTTAGGTCAGGCTTACCCAGATAATCTCCCTTTATTAAATTCAACTGTGGCAAACAAATTAATATAATCATGGGAGAAAAATCCATCATATTCATAGCCCTAAGGTGTGTGTAACAGACTAGATATTTTAGGGATCCCTTATAATTCTTCTATCATATGATATAAATGTATTTGGTTATTCCATGACACAGAGGTATTTATTTATTTATTTACTCAAGAATGATTGCAAATAATAAAGTACTATCCAAGAAAATTATTTTAAAAATCAGTTTGTAACTTTTTTCCAAGAGAAAAGTATTTTAACTTAGGGAATTATTAATATTCATAGAATATTATTTGAGGGGTAGGAGGTAATTGGAGCCTACTCTTCCTTTTCAAAAATGCCAATAATTGAAGACCATAATCACAACCCAGAATCAAGAGGCAGTAAAAGATGACTCAGTAATTTAAAGAAGTTCTGTGGTCAAGAATTCTGACTCAGATTAGAGAAGATGGCGGCGAGATAGGTGGGAGAGTAGTCCACTTCCCCTCTGCACCAGTGAAACTAGCTGATCTCAGGAACAGAGCAAACAGCCAACAGTATTCCAGCATATATGAAGATCTGAGACTAAGGACAGAGGACTTTGAAAGATCTGACAGTAAGAAGAGTGCTTAAGAACAATAAGGTCCCTGGGACCAGCACAGGGACCAGGGCTGCTGAATACCCCAGCCAGGGCACAGGGTATGCTGCAGGATTCTGGGGAGAGAGCCAGGCTGGGCTGTGTGAGAGACCAGGGGCTTGTTTGGACCAGGGGGATTGAGTAGGAGGAATTTCTCGAAAATAAAAAGAGAAAATAGAGGCACTCAGCGTCTGTTTAGAGAACTCTCTGCAGCAGCTGTAGCTTCTTGCACCCAACCCCCTCAGCCCCTGGACTGTGAACACCAGATAAGCAGCTCCAGCACACACCTGAAGCCCCGTTGGTGCGCACCCCAATCTGCAGCCTGGGCACCCAGACCTGAAACCTCAGGTGGGTGGGTACTCTGATCAGTGGCCCAGCTGCCTGGGCGCACAGCCCCAAAGCCTGGGATTGGATTGGTTTGCCCCGGGAGACCATGCCTGAAGCACCTGGGACTGAACACCTCCCACCTAGCCCCTGCACACAGAGCCCTGCAGGGCCTATTCACTCTCTAGGAGGAAGGCAGAATGCCCAGCAGAGGGGAGCTGCAGGGCTAGGGGAGACTGCAGTCCCCAGAAAGACTTGACCCAGTAGGGGGCTGAACTACCCTGAAGGAGCACCGAGAGTCCCTAGCATCTAGGACACCAAAGAGCAAGAAGGTGGAGTGTGAGTTGCCCCTAATTGGTGCACCTCAAGGACAGCATAACTGGTGGACTAAAGGCCTAGGGGGGAGCAGAAGGACCCTGAGAAACTGGACTGGAGGCTGGACAACAGCAAAGAGTGCAGCTTAGGAAGGGAGAAAAGTATAACCAATCCCTCCACCCATCCCCTCCCATTTCACAGACAGGAAGAACACCAGAACTGAAGTGACTGGTTTAAAGCCAGCAGAAGAGTTTTCCTTTTTTCCCTTTCCCCCTAAATTCCTTCTTCCTTTCTATCCTTCTTTCTTTTTCTATTCCTTCTTACTTCCATCCTTTACTTTTTCACTCCTTCTTCCTTCCTTACTTTTATTTATTTTCTTATTTTAATTTTTGTTAAAATTCCTTCTTATTATCATTCTTTCGATCTTTTTTTTATTCCTTCTTCCTTCCTTCCGTCTGTTCCTTTTCTATTCCTTTTTCCTTCCTTCCCTTCTCCTTTTTTTTTCTTCTTTCTCCTTTTCCCACAGGTGAGACAATAAAACCTGGACCTCTAAAAAACCAGACATAGACCCTGATAGACCCATAAACCTCAGCTCAAGACCACTGAGCTCAGGAGATTAAGGAGATGGCAGCACCGAATCCCACTGGAATTCTACCATAGAAGTTCATACCATAAACCCATGGAGGCAGAACAGATCAATTTAAGTAGCAGGGGCTAACAAGAAGAGTCTCACAAACAATAGGAAAACAAAGAAACAATTTCAAAATGAAAGGAAAGGAACAAGCCTCAGAAAGAAAGCTAACTGAAAAAGAGGCAAGTCAACTATCAGATACTCAGTTCTAAGCAATGGTTATCAGGAAGCTCACTGAGCTCACAGGGAACTACCAGAAACAACAGGGAAACTACAATGAACTCACTGCGAACTATATCAACATGAAAAAGGAAATAGAAACTATCAACAAGAGCCAAGAGGAAATGAAGAATAGAGTTTCTGAACTGAAGAACACAGTAGAAGGAATAAAAAAGCAGACTTGATGAAGCAGAGGATTGGATCAGCAAGCTGTAGGACAAAGTAGAAAAAAACACCCAGAAAGAGCAAGAAAAGGAAAAGAGTCTCAGAAAGAATGAAGAGGGATTAAAGGAAATGCAGGACAACATGAAATGTAATAATATTCATATAATAGGCATACCAGGAGAAGAAGAAGAGCAAGAGATAGAAAATCTGTTTGAAAAAGTAATGATGAAAAATTTCCCTAATCTGATGAGAGAAAAAGTCAGAGAAATTCAGGAAACACAGAGAGTCCCAATCAATAGGAACCAAAAGAGGCCCACTGCAAGACACATCACAATTAAAATGGCAGAATTCCAAGACAAAGAGAGGCTCTTAAAGGCAGCAAGGGAGAAACAGGAAGTAGCATACAAGGGAGCCCCAATAAGGTTAGCAACTGACTTCTCAATGGAAACGATCCAAGCCAGAAGAGAATGGCAAAAAATATTCCATGTAATGAGAACCAGAGGCCTGCAACCAAGACTACGTTACCCAGCAAGGCTCTCAATCAAGATAGAAGGCTAAATAAAGAGCTTCCCAGACAAAAGAAGTCTAAAAGAATACACCTCCACCAAACCAGCTCTGCAAGAGATGCTGAAGGGACTGCTCTAAGGAAAGGAAGGAAAAGAGAAAGATAGAGGAACACAGGTATGAAAAAATGGCAATGAATAAGTACCTATCAATAATAACCTTAAACGAAAACGGATTAAATGCTCCAATCAAAAGACATAGGATAGCTGAATGAATAAGAAAACATGACCAACACATATGCTGCCTATAAGAGACACACCTCAGGACAAAAGACCTACACAGACTGAAAGTGAAGGACTGGAAACAAATTTTCCAAGCAAACAGACAGGAAAAAAAAGCAGGGGTAGCAATACTCATATCAGACAAAATAGACTTCCAAAGAAGGGCCATAAAGAGAGACTCAGAAGGTCACTTCATAAAACTCAAAGGAAGAATCCACCAAGAAGATATAAACATTGTAAATATATATGCTCCCAACATAGTAGCACCCAAATACATAAAGAAAATCTTGGAGGACTTCAAGAAAGATATTAACAGCAACACAATTATAGTAGGGGAATTTAACATCCAACTGTCAAAAATGGACACATCTTCCAAACAAAATATCGACAAGGATATTGTGTCACTTAACAATAAGCTAGATGAAATGGACTTAACTGATATATATAGAGCCTTTCATCCCAAAGAAGCAAAATACACATTCTTTTCAAGTGTCCATGGAACATTTTCAAAGATAGACCACATGATAGGACACAAAGCAAGCCTCAACAAATTCAAGAAAATTGAAATCATATCAAGCATTTTCTCTGACCACAAGGGACTGAAACTAGAAACCAACCCCAAAAGAAAAAGCCCAAACACTCAAAATCATGGAGACTGAATAGTATGCTATTAAGCAATGAATGGGTCAAGAACGAGATTTGGGAAGAAATCAAAAACATTCTGGAAACAACTGAAAACGAACTCACAGCAACCCAAAACCTATGGGACACAGCAAAGGCAGTCCTGAGAGGGAAGTTCATAGCAATACAGGCCTACCTTAAAAAGATAGAAACATTTCAAACAAACAACCTAACTCTACACCTACAAGAACTGGAGGAACAACAACAAAGACAGCCCAGAGCAAACAGAAGGAAGGAAATAACCAAGATCAGAGCAGAGTTAAATGACATAGAGACTAAAAGCACAATTATAAGGATCAAGGAATCCAGGAGTTGGTTCTTTGAAATGATACACAAAATCAACAAGCCTTTAAGTAGGCTCATCAAGAAAAAAAGAGAGGATCCAAATAAACACAATTAGAAATGAAAGAGGAGAGATTACAACTGATACCACAGAAATACAAAGGATTGTAAGAAATTACTACAAAGAACTGTATGCCAAGAAATTTGAAAACCTAGATGAAATGGACACATTTCTAGAAAAATATAATCTTCCAAAACTGAATGAAGAAGAAACAGAAAACCTGAACAGACCAATAACAGCAGATGAAATTGAAGAAGTCATCAAAAAACTCCCAACACACAAAAGCCCTGGACCAGATGGTTTCACAGGAGAATTCTACAAAGCATTTAAGGAAGAGCTAACCCCTATCCTTCACAGACTATTTGAAAAAATCCAAACTGATGGAAGACTCCCAAACTCTTTTTATGAAGCCAGCATCATCCTAATCCCAAAACCAAATAACGACACAACGAAGAAAGAAAACTTCAGGCCAATATCACTGATGAACATAGACGGTAAAATTCTCAACAAAATATTGGCAAACCGCATCCAGCAATATATTAAAGAGATCATCCACCATGACCAAGTGGGATTCATCCCAAGGACGCAAGGATGGTACAATATTTGCAAATCAATAAACATAATACATCACATAAACAACAGCAAAGACAAAAATCACATGATCATATCAATAGATGCGGAAAAAACATTTGATGAGATACAGCACCCATATCGGATAAAAACACTCAGCAAAGTGGGAATAAAGGGAGCATTCATCAACGTGGTAAAGGCCATATATGAGAGACCAATAGCCAACATCATACTCAATGGACAAAAACTTAGAGCTTTCCCACTAAGATCAGGAACAAGACAAGGATGCCCTCTCTCACCACTCCTATTCAACATAGTATTGGAAGTCCTAGCCAGAGCAATCAGACAGAAAAAGCAATAAAAGCTATCCAAATTGGAAAGGAGGAAATGAAACTGTCACTGTTTGCAGATGACATAATAGTGTACATGGAAAATCCTATAGACTCCACCAAAAAACTACTTGATCTACTAAATGAATTTGGTAAAACAGCTGGATACAAAGTCAATATTCAGAAATCAAAGGCATTCCTGTACACCAACAACGAAACTGCAAAAACAGAAATCAGGAAAAAAAAATCCCATTTCATATAGCAACAAGAAAAGTAAAGTATGAAAAAACCTAACCAAGGAGGTAAAATATCTGTACTCAGAAAACTACACAACACTGAAGAAAGAAATTAAGGAGGACATAAACAAATGGAAGCATGTACCATGCTCATGGATTGGAAGAATTAACATCATCAAAATGACAATACTACCCAAACTGATTTATAGATTCAATGCAATCCCTATTAGAGTACCCATGACATATTTCACAGATATAGAATAAACATTTCAGAAATTCATATGGAACCATAAATGACCCCAAATAGCTGAATCAATTTTGAGAAAGAAGAACAAAGCAGGAGGGATCACAATCCCTGACATCAAACTGTATTACAAGGCCACTGTCATCAAAACAGCCTGGTACTGGCATTAAAACAGGCACATAGACCAATGGAACAGTACAGAGAGCCCAGAAATAAACCCAAGTCTTTATGGTCAATTAATATTTGACAAAGGAGGCAGAAGCATAAAATGGAACAAAAATAGACTCTTCAGCAAATGGTGTTGGGAGGTGTGGACAGCTACTTGCAAAAAAATGAAATTCGATCACCATCTTACGCCATACACAAAAATAAATTCAAGATGGATAAAGACTTAATTATAACTCATAATACCATAAACATCCTTGAGGAAAACATTGGCAGGAAAATCTCAGACCTTACACGCAGCAACATCCTCACAGACACATCCCCTCAAGCAAAGGACATAAAGGAAAGAATAAACAAATGGGACCTCATTAAAATAAAAAGCTTCTGCATGGCTAAAGAAAACAGCATTAAAATAAAAAGAGAACGAACAGTATGGGAAAACATATTTGCCAAGGATACCTCAGACAAGGGCCTGATCTCCAAAATATATAAAGAACTCACAGGACTCCACTCCAGAGAGACAAACAACGCAATTAAAAAATAGGCAAAGGACTTGAATAGACACGTCTCCAAGGAAGACATACAGAGGGCCCAGAGACATATGAAAAGATGCTCAGCATCACTAGCCATCAGAGAGATGCAAATTAAAACCACAATGAGGTACCACCTCACACCAGTCAGAGGGGCCAACATAAACAAATCAACAAACAAATGTTGGAGAGAATGTGGAGAAAAGAGGATCCTAGTGCCCTGTTGGTGGGAATGCAGACTGGAGAAGCCACTGTGGAAAACAATATGGAATTTCCTCAGAAAACTAAAAATAGAATTGCCCTTTGACCTAGCAATTCCGCTGCTGGGATTATACCCTAAGAACACTGAAACACCAGTCCAAAAGAACCTATGCACCCCAATGTTCATAGCAGCACAATTTACAATAGCCAAGTACTGGAAGCAACCTAAGTGCCCGTCAGCAAATGAGTGGATCAAAAAACTATGGTACATTTACACAATGGAATTCTACATAGCAGATTGAAAGAAGGAGCTTATACCCTTTGCAACAGTATGGATGAAACTAGAGAGCATTATGCTAAGTAAAATAAGCCAGGTGGTGGGGACAAATACCATATGATCTCACCTTTAACTGGAACATAATCAATAGAAGAAAAAAGCAAACCAAATATAACCAGAGACATTGAAGTTAAGAACAATCTAGCAATAACCAGAGGCGAGTGGGGAGGGGACAGTGAGGAAAGGGGTTTACAGAGCTACTACAAAGGACACATGGAAAAAATCAAGGGACAGGGTGGAGGCAGGGGAGGGATGTGGGTTTGTCTGGGGTGTGGTGGAGAGATGGGGAGAAAATGCAGACAATTGTAATTGAATAACAATAAAAATTAAGAAAAAAGACAGATTTCCGACTCAGGTCAGTTTTCCCAGAGTTTTTTTTCTTTATTGGTAGAGATTTGATCAGGCTATAAAAATATGGATGTGTTAAAAAGAGTTGACTATGAAAGTCAATTTATTTTTATTAACAAGTTAGGAAAAGTTATGTGCATCCAAAGCAGTTTTGGAGTCACACGACATGCATTGGATTTACTCCTGTGTCACTTATTAGGTCTGTGGTCTTGAACAGGCTAATAAACCCTTTGATATTTAGTTTTATTCCCTGTAAAATGGAAACAATAATAGCATGCCATATGATTGTTGCAAAGATACTGATTGGGACAAAGCATGTAGTCCAATTCTCCCATACAGTGTTCAATGAATGACAATTATTATTTTGTTATCTTTACTATTACTACCCAAGATTTTATGTGAGATATTCAGGAATAACAAAATTATTAATGTTGATTGAATGCCTGCTATGATCTGTACTTGGGTGTAATACATGGAGGATTTTTTAAAAATTAAATTTATTGTGGTGACATTGGTTAATAAGATCATGTAGACTGCAAGAGTATGTTGCATTGTGTGCCCACCACTCAAAGTCATATCATCTTCTGTCATCATATATTTGACTCCCTTTACCCTCTTCTACCTCTCTACCCTCCTCCCTCTGGTAACCTCCACACTGTTGTCTGTGTCTATGAGGTTTTTTTAATTTGTTTTTCTTGATTGTTCACCTGTTGCTTTCAGTTTTATATCCCACATATGAGTGAAATCATATGTTCTTTACTTTTTTTGTCTGACTTATTTTGTCTAGCATGATATTCTTAAGGTCCACCCATGTTACATGAAGGATTTTAATTGATCCTCACAACATTTTATGACATAGATATTATTATCTCCATTGTGTAGGTACGGAAACTAATTAAAGTTGTTATAAGACATGCAGAAAGCCCAGGACTGTTTGGAGGCAGACTGAGGATACCAATGCAAGCCTATGCTTGCAGTCACTTCCATCTCCTACACACCTGTCCTAAATGCCACAAGAGCCCATTCATTGCAAGTACCTAACCTGCTCTCAAACACAGATGGCTGTATACTTCCTGATTTTCAGGGAAACTAAAAATTGTCTCTGTTGAATGGAACAGGTATCAGAGAACATTATCTAAAAGGGAAATCCCTTATTCTGTGGGAGATAGAGAAACTATGTTGGACAAAGACAGCAGGAAATTGAGAACACCAAAGATCATCTCAATCAACTATAAAATTTTGGAAAGGGTCAGTTCTGGATTGATATTATTTGGCATTCTGTCTCAGTAAACCAAAAAACGAACTATTATCTAAATACCTTTATCTATATGTGTTTATGAAATTTCAAGTGAAACTTCTATTAATATCAGACAACACCCTGACTGAGACAATTAATTTCATAATTTACACAAAAGCCCTGTTACATTCATTGGTGGTTTCAAACCGTGTAACAAATTATAAGTCATCTTGGTGACAAAAGCAACCGTGCGCACATTTCTGATAATAAAGTTAATGATTTATTTTACTATGGGCACTGTAAACCAGAAGTTTTAATTTAAAATAGGTATTTTACAAAACAGCATACATTTACAGGCCAGTGATATGAATCCATATGCTGACCAATGACATGCAGGTCATGGGTAAACATATGGTCTGCCACAGTGACTCAATTAACCATCCATCAGTGTAATTGCATAATGCATCAGAAGAGGTAGTCTCTCCCACCACTGAGGGTCCGCATCACATGTTAAATTTATCAGGAGAAAGCATCACTTTGCTATAGCTCTTTTGGCTACATCATATAGGAATATTTTAAAATAGTACATGTGATATTTTATTTACATTTAATGTCCCCTGGAAGAAAATTTTGACAAACAGAGTTTTGGGCTGCTGTTAAGAAATGATTCTTATAATAAGCTGGCATAGGTGAAAAGCACAACTTACAAGACAAGCATAGCACTTTAATCAATTCTAATCATGTTAATGTTAAAATAAGAAAGAAGAGGGTGTATCATTTGCACATTATACAATTACATATAAAGTTAAGATGTGGTAAACTTCTAAGAAGGGCCATGGCTGAAAGCTGATTAATGCAACTTTCTAGATATGGAGTCTTTCTGGAGTACTACACATGACAAAATAATGACAGCACTTTATAAGTAACTTTTTTCTTTAAAAAGAATGTGTATGTGGGAATTAGCCCAGACTGGAAGTATGATAGTGACAGAGTCTGAAATTATGAGGAAATAAACATGGTGCTGGGTTTATAACTCATAATTAAGATGCACTTATTGAATCAGGAAATGCCAGGTTCCTATCTAACATCCTTCTCCTTCATTTAAGGTTCATATCCTGAGGAATGGTTCCACATCATTAATATTATGTGAATTTACCCATCAGCTTTCATGTAAAGGAAAAAAAAAACTGGAGAGGACTTAAAGGGGATATTTTAGTCAATCAACACATAGTTGCCATTTACATTTATGCACTTGGCATGACCTTTGGAGAAAAGAAGCAATCATTGGTCAAAGCCCTAGTCCTTAATTCTTTATATGAAAGAATTGATGCCACTAGATTTATTTTCCACTTTGCCAGGATTTGACCTTCCTCTGGTATGATTCAATTATTTCTGATTTACAGTTATTTGATACAAAAATTTAACTAGACTTTTGGTTTTGTTTATTTTTCTAAAGCTAACCCACCATTTTAGAATAAAGTATAATATTTTACATAAGAATGTTAAAATGTTAGCAATGTCTGCCCTCCAATGAAACAAAAGATGTGCATGGTTAACTAATTACCAGTTGTGTTAGTAACAATTTGAAAAAAAAAAAGAAGAGCAGCCAAGAAGAAATGAACTACAAAATGAAAACAAATTAAAACAAAAATTGTTTCTCCTATAGAAACTGAACTACAGTGGCTATCATATCTGATGATGGTGGTCAAATCACTTGAAAGAGAAACCAGGCACTGCAATAAAAAAGTATTCTCCATTACTAAAAATATTTGGAAAAGCCAGCATATACACAGACACTATTGGCCCAGTTTGGGCCCCCAAAAAAACTATTCCCTGTTTGAAAATTGTCAGTCCTCCCAGCAAGCCTGTGTAGACTACTAAAAATCCTATAGTGTTGTGTATTCTTCTTATTTTCCCAGATGTTGAGATTTAATCGAAGAATAAAGTCCTTCTGGAGCTCTCCGCTCCTGGAAAACAAGCACCTTTGGCCATAACTGCTCCAACCACAATCATGAGGCTGCTGAGATTATTTTTGCCCATCAAAATCTTGGCCACATTATGTCGTATGATCCGAGAAAAATACCTTGGAGGTTCTCTTCACACGAAAGCTAGCCAGCGGGTACAGTGCCAATGCCAAAGCCATTCAAAGATGCTTAACTGGCAAATTTCTACTTTAAAAAATATGAACTGAAACTGGCTTTCTTTTACCATTATGGATGGGCATGCAGGCAACTTTGAATCATGTCATTGCACTAAAGAACAAAATTTGTTATAAAACATCTCTGATGTTGCTTCCTACTTTCATTCACTAAAAAAGGAAGTCAAAGAATTGGTAGAGGTTCCATAATAAAATAGAATCTTTCTGTTGTAATAAAATCTCATAACACTTCATTTTGAACAGATGACCCCATTTTTACTTGAGTGAATATATGAAAGTCATAGTAGTTTAATTTTGGCAATTCATTTTATTCTATTTCTGAGCATATTTGTATCTTCATGCAATTTTACCCCTTTTTTCAGACTTTAGGGGCCTATGATTTTTAACCGGAGGATTTGGAGGCAGTGGGATCACAATCACCAGAACTCCTACAGAACGCCACCTAATCACCATGGAGAGACTGATATTTCAGACCCCAATCAAGTAACCAGATGAGAACAGTTATCATGGCAGATTCTGTTATGCATGAAATTATGCTACTTTAGGTTTAATATCATAAGTCATTAGAAAACTTCAGATTAAACTTAAAATGAGTTACCTAATAGAATGGCTATAAAATAAAACCTTCTTCTGCATGATTATAACAGCTTTATTTGTAATAACATAGAACCTAAAACAACCTAAATGTCCCTCAAGTGAGAAGTGAAAAAACAAAATGTGGTACATTGGTTTAAGGGAATATTACTCATCACTGGAAAAGAACTGACCATTAAAATAATCACAATGTGAATGAATCAAAATGCAATGAGGTGACAAAAACTGGTAGAAGTTCATCTTATAAAACATTCCACAAATGGCAAAATAATAAAAATGAAGAACAGATTACTAGTCTCCAGGATTAAGAGTGAAAGGAAGATTTAAATACAAGGAGCAGAACAAGGGAGGAAGTGATGAAACTATATTTTATCTTGATTTTGGTGGTAGTTATAAGTGCATGTATTTATTAAAACTCATAGAATGATTCACCCAACAGTATGAATTTTAATGTATGTAACTTTTAAAATTTAAATAATATATATTTAGCAAATTTTAATTTTGAAGAACTAGGAGGGTGCTGCAGTAGAAAAAGTATGATTATTTTCACCTAGCATAATAGAGTATTTGGGTGCAGATACTAAAATGTGATGATTGATGAAAATTCTTGGAAGTTGCACTTCTTGGGGAGCGAGGCTTAGTCAGAAAAAGTACAGCATGAGCCTGGAACATCTCGTGACATGAGACATGCCAATAATGACACAGAAGTCAGCTTAAAGAGGCCCCCTCTTACAAAATCTGGAATAATTTGAACATTAAAATTGTTACCATTATTAATGACTTATAACCTATAGAATAAAATAGGAATCCATGGAGACATACTGATGTAATTAAATGTATATTGATAGATAGATGAAGTTTTTTCTTATATTAGGATGCTAACATATTTAATAGGAATTATGGAATTAGAATTAGAAAATAATTATTTGGTAGCAACCACAGTAAGTATCATTAGATGCTAAGACTAATGGAATTTTTTTTTTAATGAATGGACTATTTACATAAATAAGGTCAGTTTATCACAGGGTGAGTTCAAATATTGGCCAAATACAATCTCTGCATAAAGATAATGTAGAAGGTCGGTAATGTATATATTTCTTACTGTTGAAGGAAATATCTTTGTAATGGAAACCAGTTCATACTTCAGCTCTGTATTAAAGCTTGACACATACCATTCTTACCTAACTGAGATACTGCTAACACCATCAGATTGGCTTGACTGTGTAGCCCAGGTAGCTGGGGAGACTGTCCTTTAGTTTAGGCTCTGTTTGAAACTGACCAACTTTCTCAGTCACCTAACAAATGGGTTGGATTAGACACACCTAAGGAAGTACAAATTGTCTTCAAAATGCACAAAAATCCATGAAACTCTGAGTCTCTTTATGGCAATTGTGAATTACTAAAGACATTGAAAGAAAAAAAAAGAGGAAGGGGAAGTCTCAGGATGAATGTCTGACACCTTTAAATTCCTAAAACTTTCCCCTTTTTACCACTAAGCTTTAATATTCCATCTTTCACACATGATTTGTGGCTTACTAGTACATCAAAAATACTTCTCAATCTTTGCTCCCCTGGTCAATTGAAACAACATCATCAATACTGTGAACCAGTATGATGGTGTGGCATCTGCACAATGTCAAAATAATTCTATCAGAGCCTTTGCAGGGCTGGTCACTACATTAGTAGATGAAATAAAAGACAGATACGGCCAATGGGTTCTAAAGTGATACATAAATGGTGTCCAAAATAAGCCAGAACAAATAAAAGAATCTGGAGAACAGAACAATAATTTCCTATTGCTGTCACAAAAAATTACCACAGAAGCTATGGTTTAAAACAATCCCCATTTACCGTCTCACAAGCTCTTTGATTAGTGCCTCTTTTGTCCCTTGCAGTTCTACACAGTTTTTGCTCAGTCATCTTCACCCTTAGATCTACCCTTTGAATCTTTTTTTATTTTCCTTAAAAAACTGCCTGTATTTTCAACTGAGTAGCCTTACAACCTTATTTATTCCTTTTCATAGAATAGGCTTTTTTATATTTAGTGTGTCTCAACACTCTTAAGTCCTTCAGTATAAGTCTCTTAAAACCTTGAGATTGAAGGTGCTATGGATAATATCTTTAAGATTCTAAGAAGCTCCTTCATCTAGCTCTCTGAGACACAGCTTCTAATCTTTTCAGATATCAGAAGATGCCCTTCATTCCCACTCTAGGTTTGATGTTTATTATGAGGTCATATATTATGAGCAGTAACCAGAATTTTATCTTTACTGAGTTAATTTTTAATTTTGACAGTCTTTTGCAGGAAAATATGGGGATTGAAAATTTTTTTAACATACAAGTCTTAGTTCCTTTATATTTTTTTCTAAACTTTGCTTAAAAACGGAAGTTGTTTCTTAGGTCATCTGATTTAACTCACATATTTTATGGCAGGAAGCTAAATGTATCCAGTTGGCATCTGCTATGTTATTGCTAGAAATCCTATCAGAGCTACTAATACCTATTTTTTAAATATTTTATTTATTTATTTTTAGAGAGAGGGAGGAGAGAGAAAGAGAGGAAGAGAAACACCTATCAGTTTCCTCTTGTACGCACTCCAACCAGGACTGAACCGCAACCCAGACATGTGCCCCGACTGGTGACTTTTCGCTTTGTGGGACAATGCAGAACTAACTGAGCCACACTGGTCAGGGTGGCTACTAATACCTTTCTTCATGTTACTTCAGGTGGCAGTCTTACTACTTACCTTGTAGTACAAAACTTGAGTCCTCTCTACTCCAGCCTCTAATAGCAATTTGCTGTATCCTCTTCAGCCTGCCCCCTGTCTCAAAGTGTATGTCATGTATTTTACTATTTTGTTATGATAACACCTTAATTCTGGGCACCAATTTCTGTTACAGTTATATGTTGTTGTATAAGAAGCTACTTTCAAATCTAATGGCTTAAAACAATAAATATTTACTTGTTCACGATTCTGTAACATTGACCAGGCTTGACTGGAACAGCTCCTTGGTGTCCCACATGGTATCTGCTAGCCGTGGATGGCAATGGGGCCTCCTTCTTTCACATATCTGGTGTCTCAGCAGGGACAGTTAGAATAACTGGTGCCAGGCTAGGCCTTCTGCTCTATTTCCATATAGCTTTTCAATGTTTTCCTCAAGACTTGGCAACTGGGTTCCAAAATAGAATACTCTAATAATAGAAGTTCTAACATGCAAATGCTCATTGAGCTTCCACTTGCATTATGCTTCTAATGCCCCATTGGCCAAGGCTAGTCACATCTAGTGACATGGTCAAGGTCAGAATCAATGGGGAGGAAAACATACAGAAGTGTTCTTTCCAAGGAGCTTAGTTCCTTGGAGGTAACTACTATCTGCCACAAGTTTTGTAAATAATTTTCATGCCTTCAATCTTATCTTCCTCATCTATTTCAAGGTTGCTAACTGAGTGTATTTTTTGTCTTTATAAAATAGAGATCTTATACAAACCATATAATTTGAAGAGTATACTGAAATTTGAAGAGCTGTTTATGTATATGGTTTTATTGCAATATAAATTTAAAACCAGACAAATTAGGTAATTTTAATGTAGTTGAATACATAGGATTTTAAATAAATCATTTCAATTATACCATGACACTTATTTTTTATTAATAATAACAAATTATAAGCATTGAATGTTTATAGTGGGACAAACCATGGTAGGTGATTTACATGTATCATACTTAATGAGGAAAATTAAATTTACAGAGATGAAATAAAGTTCAACTGTTGCCAATACACAGGAATGGGGAGGCAAATCTAGGTCTCTATTTCTAGAATACAAGGTACTAACTACTTAATACCTTATCTTTTATTTCTTATTCACTGATTCCTTCTCAAACACCTTCACTGGACAGCCAAGGCACTTCCTTGACTCTGTACCATTGCTCATGCTCATTTGTCCAAGAAGTGAATTTTGTTCACCCAGAATAAGGAAATCTATTTTCTTCAACATATTGACTCAAATGTCACCAATTCCCTCATCATTTTCTTTCAACAACTCATACCTTACCCTCTTCTCTTATAGCCAAGGTGAGATGTTCCAATTCACTTGAAACAGTCCAAATTTAATTTTATTCCTTCAATTTATCGATGACCTACTTTTCACTGACAAGCGTACCATGGTTTGGAAATGATAGTTGCACACAATTAATCAAACCTTCTTTTGAACCCAGACATTAGTACTATTTTAAAGCATATTTATAAGATACATGTTGTTTTATTTATAATAATACATATATTACACTTGGAATTGGTACTTTTTTAGTATCTATGTCTCTGAGGTTTGTTATAGTATCAGTGCTAAATGTTTCTTCAGCAAATAAAAGGTAAGAATGTTTAGAATAATTTTTAAAAATTTTGTATTCCAGCAAAACTGATAATGAAGATACTCACACAATTGATAAGTGTATATTTGAAGCCAAACGATTAACCAAATACCAATCATTGAGTGCCAAAAATTAGTGTGAATTGGTCTTTCACTAATTTTGACATTTATCAATTTTCTTTTAGGCAAATTGGCATCCTATGAATTGATTCTTAGTAAGTTTACTAATGTTCTCTGTGTTCAATGGCCTTAGAAGAAGCAACATGCGTAATTGAAGCCCTTGAATCTAGGTGGTTTGATTTGTAGGAAGACAAATTAAGGTGCATTAAAATTGACTTCTTCATGGTTGTTTTTGTCAGGATAACAAACAATAATTTTAATTTTCTTCAGTCTTTTAGATTTAAAAATTCTAATCAGCTTAATTAATCTTGTTTTTAAAATAAAAGAAAAAATAAAAACTTTACCTTAATACCAAAAATTATGTTGAAAAGCCACACAGAATTTAGATAAAGTCTTAAGAGGCATGTAAGCATTATACTTTGCTCCTGGTTCTCCTTTCTTATTCAAAGCACTTCTTTTCAACTGTTAATACAGTAGAAAAGAGACTGGGCATCAACTCTGTCTGTCTCACACGTACTACATACTGGAAATGTCTTAAATATATTTATTCATTTTAAACAAATTTTACCACCACAAAACAATTTAGAGGCCCCATGGAATCTCTTACAATGGGATTTTACCAGCACTTTGGTTGAATTAAATGATCCTATATAGAAATCAGCTATTTAAATATTATCCACAAGGACCCAAATCACAATGTTTTTCTCTAAAGGGGCACATGATTTACTGTAGTTTTACACAGAGACTAATTAGTGAATGTTTTGGATGGTACCACAGCTGGTTTCCGACAATGTGCTCTGCATCCCACCACTCACGCACTTTCTCTCTGTAGGAAACCTATATGAAAATTTCTAAGCAGGCATCCACATAAATTTCTTGGAAAGCACTCAGACTTTTCATTATGCCCCTGATGTTTATAGGGGATTATTTTTTTCACATTAAATGATATCATTTATTTAGGATCAGAAATTTGTTTATATAATTTTATCCTATCCATTTACCTTCCTGAAATGTGTTTAAATATCCATGGTCAATACAACATGATTGCTTTATATAGTCATAACATAAACTGAAACAAGATATAATAATAAGCAATAATCACCAGAAAGCCATCTATCTCATTATGATTGTTTTCACATTTGGTAGAGGTTTTGCCTAAGCCTAAGCCAGGAGCTTCATTTATTTAAAAGAGATAAAAACAAGGAAATATGCAAATTTTGCATTAAATATTATTATGTAATCAAGGCCAGTGAGAGATGGACTGGAAATTCATATTCACACATACATTCATGCTAACTTTAGATACTGCCTAGTGACCATGGGGACGGTGCCACCTTATCTATTCCGCAAGCCTAACTGCAGCCAGGTGAAGAGCCAGCAACTGCACACATCTTTGTAATAACATCAGATTTCCCTTTGACAAGACATTTGCTATTACATGTTATTTTTTTAATTGCAAAGCTGATGAGTTTAAGTCAACATATTTCTTTCCTGTTCCTTCTGCTTGTCAGCTGGAGCTGGATTGATAAAATGCAAATGAACAAATCATTAACGAGTACTGGTTATGAATCTCTCAGGCAGTTCAGGACCCTATCAAATCCTGCACCTATTACTTTGTGTGATTGATGTACTATTGTAAGTGATTGTTCCTGATCTTATTAAATCTCATTGATTTTTTTCCCAGTTTCTATTTTATGCAGGGCCAGGCTCAGACTATTATGAATGTTGCTGAACACTGTTAATCAAGCTTACACAGCTATTTTGATGGCAAACAATTAGAACTCTGCAGCTCTAACTTGCCATTAGCTTCAGGGATATGGACCTCAGCACCATAATAATGAAAGAGACCTCCTTCAAGCACAGCAATAAGATTTACAAGTATGACCCAAAGTAACCTCTGAAAATAACCAATCTGAAAATTTAGATGTGTTTATCAATAATTTCTTCCCTTTTATGAAAATAAATTTGAGAATTTTCCTAAACAAAAATATTTCTGGCAAAATAATTCTTCCTATTCCTTTAATATATCACCAACAAGCTTAACTGGTTTTGATTATATAAAATTGTTGTTATAAGTACTTTACATGATAGCTGACTTGCAAACACATATACAGATTTTTAAAAAACTATCAAACAATTCCTCAAATATTTGGCCAACATTTATATTTTTCAAATATGACAGTAGAATGTGTTAAATGATATATAGAATGTAAGCACTTTTTGGTTTTCACTCTATTCAATCACAAAACTTTTAATAAGCATCTACTATCTAAACAGTACAGTGATAGACCTATGGATCATACAAAGATAGTTGAACATCACTTCTTTTTCTGGATTGGTCTTACATAATATTAAAAATGTATAAACTAATGTTATTTGACTATCCATGTTAATGTAATTCCATTTATATCTATCTAAAATAACTTCATGAATAAATTATATTCCAATTCTTTTTTAGCTACAAATTCTATTTCACTCCTATTCCTATCAAAAGGCATAATTTCCTTCTTTATTTAGAATGTAGTATCATGTGAGGTTTTTCTTATTCAGCCACATCTTTTCCCTCTTGTCACTTAGGAAGATATATGTGTCTTATTTCTCAGCCATGATTTTATTCCCATACCTCCTTTCCCTGGCAGTTACCTACCTTAATTTTCTCTCTCCTACTTATAATTTCTTTCCACTGACACTTTTTTCTTTGTGACATGCACAGGTTGCTCACTCTCTAGAACAAAGCAATGAACTAATTAACTAACCACCTAACCTACATTTGATGCTAATGTGACATAATTCTACAATTTCTCTTATTTTTCTGTCAACATTCAGCAACCAACATTTGATAACTGTGGCCTCACTTGTAAAGCATTTGGCATTTTGAAGAACAGCTCTGTTGGTAAAGCTCAAAATAAACCATTAAACTTCCAGAGTATTTAATAGCAAGAAGAGTGTTAAGACAGACTTCACCCATACTGGAACCTCACTATATGTCGGGCATGGGTGAGGGTGACACAGGGTCACAGCTGTGATAAGATTCAGGGTCCATTATTGCCTGGCCTGCGTGACTCCTGATTAAACAGCTATTCTGATTTTAACTTCCTTGTTTTTCTTAGCGGTGTCTTGTGATGAGAGGTAGAAAGAGCCAGATAGTCACTTTAGGGCCAGAAATTGGTGGACTTCGAGTCTTGTCTAAAATCACTTCTGAGCTGTGTAATACTATGTAAATTATGGGAATTCTGAGCATCAGCTTCCTCATCCGGTACTATGAACTCACCGATGGGTCATTGTCAAGGATTAGACATAACATATATTTCATTACACGTGACCATAAAGTGCCCCGTACTTGTGCCGTCTTCCCAGAGGATGTGTCCCTACAAGCTTACTTTGAGAGAAATAAGCCCTGGAAAATCTGGCCATGTTTTGATGGCATGAATCTTTATCACCGTAACCCTTCCTTACATTTAAACTGTTTTATTTGTGCTAATGTTGGTAATTTTTGGTCCAATAAATTGTAGTTTCTGTTATTTATTCATTCAATTGAGATTTATAATGACATATTCTAGATTCTAGAGAACCATCAGTGTAGAAATCACACAAAAACCCTTTCCTTTAAAGTTTTCATTGTACTGCTTCTTTTATAATACCCCTATCTTAAAACCTTGGAGTAATTCTGTCATTTACTGTTTTAAATCAGTTTATCAATGAACCTTGGGAATTCATACTTGTTATTACCTATTTTTTCAACTGACTCTGCCCTTGGCCAGAGTCAAGTGGTGACTCTGGTGGCACCATACACACCTACCAAGACAGGTCTCTTCATCTTTGTCATCATACCACTTCCGACTGTCCTACAAATTTCCAGACAAACCGTACAGAGCCAGCTTTGTCTATGTTATTTCCTTGCTTTATAAAAATTATGACTAAGTGTCCTTACCATAATGAAATAATTCTAAAATATTGACGACTTTTCTTTGATCCAT
The DNA here is from genome assembly GCF_022682495.2 of Desmodus rotundus. Taxonomy (NCBI): domain Eukaryota; kingdom Metazoa; phylum Chordata; class Mammalia; order Chiroptera; family Phyllostomidae; genus Desmodus; species Desmodus rotundus. The sequence goes on along the minus strand of NC_071394.1, from coordinate 56,734,322 downwards.
AAATCCAAATTCCTTAGCTGTATATTGAAAGCTCACTAACATCAACCAATTTTTCCAACTAGACAACCTACCAACTTCTAAATCGATTTCTTTCCTTTATTAATGGTATGTATATTTCATACTCACATCTCTGTTTCGTGCTTATATTCTGTTTCTCTTCTAGAGTGTACTTCTCTGATTGAATTTTAACTTCTGGGAATCTTGGATTTTGCAGTAATACCTTCTGAGTTTGAATTCTAGCCTTCTCTCTCTTTTGGTTTTTTTTTCAGTTTTGTAGCATTGAGATAGGTATTTAACCAACCTGTACCTGAGTTGTCTTATCTACATAAAATTGAGCTTATTTATAAGATGATACTACTTGATTTTGTTAGGATTGTGGTGGACAGCCTTTAAGAAAAACCTCTGGTTCTCATTTCCCCTTGACAATGGGCAAATTTCTTGACATTTCTAGTGAGTAAATTTTGGCAGAATTGATGGGTGTCACTCTGAGATTAAGTTACACATGACTGTCACTGCCATCCTGGTTGTTCTTTCTAGTTCTTTGGATTGTTCCCATTGGAAAAAGTCAGCTGCCACACCACCACCCTGACGCAGCCCTGTGCAGAGGCCTCTGGAGTGAACTTGGAAGATCTTCTGAGGCCTGCCAACAACCTCGTGAATTTGGAGTGTGTTCTTCAGCCTAATGAGCCTTGCAATTGCTGCAGCATTTTCTGACTGACAGCTAAGTTGAACTTAGACTCATGATCCTCAGAAACTGCGAAAAAATAAGTGTATGTTTTTTTAAGCTGCTAATTTTGGACATAATTGTTAACCACAACAGAAGACTAAAAAAAAATTAAATGAGATATTTCATGTTAAAAGCTTAGTAACTAGCAAAAAATATGAACTGCTAATAGTATTTGCTAATTTCAATTGCTAGTAGTATGGACCATCTTTCTCTCTTTCAAATTTTTATGGAGTAAATATATTATAATCCATAACAATCCTATACCCTAATTAATTAATTTTAATTAATTTTTAATCCTATATATGGTTATAATTTGATACCCTACGTTGTTAAAGTTATTATATATTCATTCATATATGTATTTACATACACACTTATGTTTGCATATCTGTATGTGTTTGTGTATATATATTTGCATATCTATATCTGTATCTATACATCATATATACTATACATACATGTACCTATATTGATATTGATAGATATAGATATATGTATATCTTTTAGATCAAGGCACTTTTGAATTTTTTTGTGAGCACTCTGTTAAGGCTCTACAAAATGTGAATTTATTGCATCATGAATAAATAGATGCTGGATAGAATGACACACTTTGATCCATTAGGCTTGCTTTAAGAAAACTCTGCAAACTGCAGAACTGGTATTTCTGGAATCCATTTAGGGGTGACTGTGAACTGGGTCAAAGGAAATTAAACAGATGGAATTATCTGGTTTCATTTGAGTCAGCTGAGAAAATAGAGACAGCGTAGCCTTGGTTTCCACAGTCAGCAACATATAACCTTTCACTTAATATTGAACAAAATATAGACAATTAAGGCCAACTGATATTATCAAAAATAATTTTAAATGGTAATAAATACTAAACCCACATACCACTAATATTAAAAGCTTATTTTTTTGGGGGGGAGAAATTTTAATCACCTTGTGTGTACTTTAAATGTTGTCAAACAGCAAAACTATTTGTTTATGTGCCCTTTTTTTTATCACATCCATTAGTTTAAATATTACACGGTTGCACAAATTAAACTAACACAGACATTCAGTTAGAAACCTGGAGGCAAGTTCCTGACCTAAAAAGCACGCACACTTGGTACACTGACAGATCTGGGCTCAAATCTAGGTTCAGTCACTTAATAAATTTGTGCTTTTGAGCAAATAATATAAATTTTCTTGATCTTGGTTTCTCATTGTCAAAAATAGGATAATAATATTTGCCTTGTACAATTGTTTTGGTGATTAAGTCAGTTTATAAAATATCTGGCACACAGAAGTCACTAGCCCCTTGCCGCTATTAGTTTTCATGCCTGTTCATATGTATGGTTCACATTACAAAACAAAAATCAACTAATTAGCAAATACCACAAAATATTTCAGTTCAGAAATAATGCCTGATATCCAATGAGTTTCTGTGGACTGCCACACTGGGCAGGCCTTCACAGGACAAGGTCACGATGGGAAGAATAATAGTGAGCAGCCTGCCAAAAGGACTGTACGTGTACTCTTTGCTTATTATACCTCCAAGTCTCAGAGCTGTCATATTATCGGAAGGAAGTTTGCAAGAGAAATTATTTTAATCATTTTTGGACAAATGGGAAGTTTGATTTTCTTCTTTGCTATTAAGTTTTCCTGGGTCCCAAATATATGAATATCAACTATCATCTATTTTTATTTCTTTGTTTTGAAATTTTTCCTCAAAATGACTTAGCAATTTATTGAATAATACAAGCTAAGTAATACTAAGAAAATTAGGTTGAATAATAATAAAAACAATATTTAAAATAATTTTAAATAGAGGAGTAAGCCAAAGGAGGGTAGGATTAAGGGATGGAGGTGGGGTAGGTAGGGTGAGGGAAAATGGTGGTGGGAAAATGGAGACAACTATATTTGAACATCAATTAAAAAAATAAATAAAAGAAAGAAAGAAAGAAAAAAATTAGGCATTTGAACTTTGTAGAATACCTTTTCATACTGATTAAAATAATCACATAGTTTTAAAAACTGCAATAGGTGGATATATAATTGTATTTACCAGTCATATATCAATAAAAGCAAAATGCAATAATTTTGATGGGATTACTCTATAAAAAGAAATATAAAAAATAAAATAAATAAATGAAAAAAGGGGGTTTCTGATAAGTTTATACTACCATTTTGAAATGGTGGTTTAGGAAAAATTTCAAATAGTTGATTCAAAATAAACCATTTTTCTGCCATTTTTGTAATGACTTCCTTTTAATTGACCTCAATTTCCTTGCATTCTTCTCCATCTTTGTAATTTCCTAACAAGACTTCAACCATAGTTAAAAGCTAAACCCAAATATTCACCTACTCTGTGCCTATAATAGGGCTGCTGGTTAGCAGGGAAAAACCCTCAAATGATCAGTGGCTTTAATTCATGACCATAAATCTCAAATGAGCACACAAGAGAAACTGATCATCTTACCACCCTTACCTAATGTATTAGTATTCCTTACATAAAAATGACTCTTTCACACCAGCTCATCCATTCAAACCTTCCAAATGTTCCTTAACCTTCCAATACCTCACGTGTAACCCATATCTCCATCACCACATACACAGGAGCCTACACACCCAGAGACAGAGAGGCACACAGACTCTTTGCTGATTTTTTGCTTTAAGAACATCTTCAACTTCACACTAAGTCTACTCTTTAGCCGCTTCCCTTCAGTCACAGTGGAGAAAGTATACCCACTCATATACAAGATGAAATACTTTCCTGAAGTTCTGGGTCTCAGTTCCTTCTCACATTTGCAAGGATTTCATCTTGCAATCATAATGTGATCTCTCAAGTTATTATTTTTCCTTTTTACTATATTTTGTCCCATAGCATGCAAACATATTATAGTATATTTCATCTTAAAGATTCCCCTCTTGATCTCACATCCCTTATTTTGACTTTTCTTCACTCAAAATATTGCAGGAGAGTTGTCTACATCCACTTGCACCAAATCCTATACTATCTTCTTTCTTCAGCCTTTCCAGTGAAGGGTGAGAACCCACTCTATAAATCAAATTGGTCTCTTCAAACTTATACAGTAACTTTATGTTCAGGAATACTGAATAGTTACTTTTCTGTTCTGGGGTCCTCCCATCTGAAAACTCACTGTTTTTCCTTTGCTTCCAAGCCCCACTGACATAAGGATGACAGTTATGCCATAGGCATAACCTTGCAATGTTCTAAAGCCACATAGCAAGATGCCAATGTGATACTGGTTTATCTGGAGCCTCAGTAAATCTAAGAACACTTTCCTAAGTTGCCTAACATTTTGTCACCTTGCTTCTTGCAGCCATGCTTTTGCTCCAAAAATAGCACCCCATAAAATAAGTTTCTTTGTTTTATGCATTTAGAGTGTCACTCCCATAAAGCCCTGACGTTAAGTTCTTTATATCTGAGACAATTACCATGCTCTCCTTCTCCTTGTTTTTCCTCTCTATTGAATGTACCTCTTAGCTCTATATCCTCAAAATCCTTAATAAAAATGATTCAGAGAAGAATGTCAGTGACATGCTGAAGAAGACATACTTCTTTGCTTCCTCCACCCCTCAACAACAACCATTCAGCATCCATCCATGGAAAAAGTGCCCTTGTGGGAGCTGTGGGATCCAGCATGCCAAGGGACCCAGGTGAGTAATAATCATATAGATCTCTGTCCTAGCTCTAGCCCCTCTCAGTTATGGTCCAGGAGCTGCTGGAGAACACTGCCTTAGACAGTCACCCATGAATGAGAGAACCTTTGTAAAAGTCTAGTTTCCAGTACATAAATTCCAACACACACTGGAGGAAAAAAAAGTACAAGTTCAGATGCACTGTACAGAATAAAAAGAACAATGTACCTACAACAATCCTCCCACAAGGGAGCAGAGCTCAGAGCCATGAGAGATCTTCTCAAACAGAGATTTCTGCTGCGGTGACAGTAGATGAGGGAGCATTCAGGTTCCCCAGCTGAGTGACACTGTCAGAGAGGACCATTTCTCTCTTGTCCTATCCGAAGTACCATATCAGCCAGCAATACCACTTCTGGATATATATCTAAAGGAAATTAAAGCAGGGCCTTGAAGAGATATCTGTACTTCCACATTCTTTGCAGCATAATTCACAATAGCCTAGATATGGAGACAACTTAAGTTTCCAACTATGACTGCATGGCTGCATGGCTGCATGGGGCGTGTGTGTACACACACGTGCATGTACAATGGAATGTTATTCAGCCATGAGAAAGAAAGAAATTCTGTCATTTGAGTCAACTTGAATGGAACCTGAGGGCATAACACTAAGTTAAATAAGTGAGTCAGAGAAAGAAAATATTGGATAGCCTCACTTATATGCAGAATTTTAAAACGTCAACCTCGTAGAAACAGAGAGTATAATGTTAGCTGCCAGGAGCTGGGGGCATGGAGGAAATGGGGAGATATTGGTCAAAGGACACAACTTTCATTTAGAACAGGAATCAGTTCTGAGGACATAATGTGCAGCTTGGTGACTATACTTAGCAGTACTACATTATATGATGTCTGTCTGGAAAAAGTCTGGCCATTGTTAATACAATAAGAACAGTTTATGAGATATCAGTGTAACCTGGCAGCCAAGGAGAGTGACCTGGAATGCACATGTGTGAACAATGATGACTACACTGTACTACTCTGTGGGGACAGTAGAAGCTGTTGAGTGGGCATGTGTACTGTGTGGCCATCACATACAAAAAGACTGTTCAAGCAGAACAACAAATCTGCATCAACTTTTGCCTTAAGCTTGAACATTCCTCTGCAGAAACTATTCGGATGATCCAGAGGCTGTAGCTATGGGCAACTGGTGATTGGCAGCGTCATCACAACAATGCGCCCACTCATGCATCATGTCTAATGCAGAGTGTTTTGGTGAAACATCAAATCACTCAGGTGACTCATTCTCCTTTGGGCCCGAATTTGGTGTCTTGTGACTTCTGGCTTTTCCCAAAACTAAAATCACCTTTGAAAAGGAAGAGATTTCAGACCATCAATGAGATTCAGGAAAATACAACAGGGCAGCTGATGGTGACTGGGAGAACTGTGTGAGGTCCCAAGGTGCCCACTTTGAAGGGGCCTGAGGGATCATTGTCCTATGTACAGTGTTTCTTGTATCTTGTATTCTCTTCAATAAATGTCTCCATTTATCATATTACATGACTGGATACCTCCTGGACAGACCTCCTATACTTGAAATCTCCCAAGACAGTAAACCTTAAGTATTCTCACCACATAAAAAGAAATGGTAATTAAGCGAGGTGATGGAAGTGTTAATTAACTATAGATTGGTAGTCATTTCAAAATGTATCAAGCCATCAGGTTCTACAGCTTAAACTTTTTTAAAAATTATTTTATTGTTGTTCAATTATAGTTGTCTGCATTTTCTCCCCATTACTTCCCCCACCCCAGCCAAACCCACTTTCCTCCTTTGCTTCCACCCTTCCCCTTGGTTTTGTTCATGTGTCCTTTATAGTAGTTCCTGAAGTCCTTTCTCCCCACTGTCCCCTCCCCCCTCCCCTCTGCAAAGGGACATAAAGGAAAGAATAAACAAATGGGGCCTCATCAAATTAAAAAAGCTTCTGCATGGCTAAAGAAAACAGCATCAAAATGAAAAGAGAACCAAGTGTGGGAAAACATATTTGCCAATGTTACTTCAGACAAGGGTCTGACCTCCAAAATATGTAAAGAAATCTACAGCTTAAACTTACTCAATGTTATATGTCAGTTAAACCTCAATATAGCCAAAAAAATAAATTAAATGATTCATTGACTTCTAATGGCTTTTTACCAGACATTTCTGCTATGTATTGCAACACTGGCAATATTTTTTGGGTGAACATATAAGAGGCAATACTCAAACTTCGGAAGCAGGAAGATTCAAACACATGCATCAGGTACAAATGAAGTAGTTGTGAACTTATTACTGGTATTTAACATATTGAAATTTAAAGGCAAGGTACTATGACATTATTATTGAAAGTTGGATTTCTTAGCAACACAAACATGCTCTAGCAATATATGTTTATGGTACTTCTTTATGTTTTTCTCTTTCTCTCTTTAGCATTGTCCTAATAATCAGCTGCTTGCCAAAAAGTCTAAGTAATATTAAAATATAAATACCTGTATTTTCAAAGTTAAAGTAACTTAAACTTAATCAAGGCACATTTTAAATTTAAAATAAAACATACCATAAGATAACTAAGTAACAAGTTCCTCTACTTTATTTCAAAATGATTGGATGTAGAAATGTTCAATTCATTCACAATTTCAAGAGGTATTTCTACTCTGAGAAGCAATGATAAATTACAGATTTCAAATATTACTTTGTATACTCTGGATTAACTAGTAAATAATTAACTTAATTCTAATAATGACAGGATGGATAATAGTGAAAAATTTGAAAAATGTGATAATGTAAAATAACATTAGTAATATTTTATTTCTCTTTCTCCTTTCAAAAAATTAGTGAATTACTATCATATATAGACAGCATCTGTGTTTCACAACTATTGAAGTACAATGAAAGGAGTGTTCTACTTACACTTTCTAACAAACTTTGACAATGTCCGTATATGGGTAAATGTGACAAATGTATAGCTTCCATAAAGTAATTGAAGAGGAAAACACTAATGTCCAATTTTTGCAAGATAGAAAATGGTACTTACAGGTTAATATAGAATAATAAATGAAACACACACTGTATAACATTGTAAATAACTTGTAATTTACTTCATTTCTATTAATATCTATGTTGGCATAAGTAATGTATATTAATTTTTATATGAGGATTTAATTTATCTCAAAGGACATTTTGTTTTCCTTGTAATATCTTGAATTCAAAGAATCCTTTCTGGTATAATTAAGGGCTGCTTCCTTACATATGTAAAACTAGCTTTTGCATTTATTAACCTGATATTCAGTTTAAAAAAGCAGTTGACTTAAAATGTTCAAAGAAAGCCTATTTTTACTGAAATATATTGTAACAAAAAGAGGAAAATTAGCTGCAATGCTCAAGCCTCTGCATGCACTACACCCAGCATCTTTTGTGCATTATTCCCTATAATTCTCACAACACCTCTGCTATTGGACAGGGACAGGCCCGGAGGGGGTCTGCCTCATACCAGCCCATGGTGTACGGGTTCTTGACTTCATGTAGGAAACATTTCACAACCTGAGTTCAGGTGACTTTAGAGTGTGTATATTAAAGCTGGGGACAGTGAAACAAAGGAAGGACTTAGGGTAGATGAAGCAACAGGAGGTAGGCTAAGTGGTACTCGGCTTTGGCTTCCTACAAACAAGAAAGGAGTGACCCTGAAGCAGGGCTCTTAGCTCACTGGGAAGTCAGAGAATAGAGGGCCTTGGAAACAAGACTGGGGGTTATCAGAGAATAGAGGGCCTTGGAAACAAGACTGGGGGTTAACATGGTGAGCTGCTGCTGCTCCCCGCAGCTCCCATGGCTGCAGGTCTTGTGTGGACACTTAGAGTTTAGGAGGAAGTTAAACATCGTGCCCAGGAAGGGGCATGGGCATGCTCTATAGCAGGGATGTCAAACTCATTTTCACCCAGGGCCACATCAGCCTCGCGGTTGCCCTCAAAGAGCCAAGTGTAATTTCAACTCTTTAACAGTTAAGGAGCAGTTACATTTATACAGTCTTAAAATTACATTCGGCCCTTTGAAGGTAACCTCAAGGCTAGAGCAAGCCCACCCCGATATTCTTAGTTTTGGTGGTTTTATTTCTTTTCTGCCGGTGAGAATCTTAGGGGAGGTTTTCAGCAGAATATACATCAGCTTTCCAGGTGTGTTTTCAATATGCTGATGTATCAAAATGGACATATAAGGCAGTTTGGGATTATTCTTCAGTCTGCTTTACTGTTTTACTTTTATTTTGGATTTGTCTGGCTTTAATGTTTTGTTTTGTTTTGTCTTGTTTTCGTTTGTTCCCCTGACTTTATCTGTCCTTAGATTTGGCTGACACAAATGGCATTAATTGGGTCTCTGTTCTCTATTTCCCAGACTAGGGTGATTTAAACTATGTATTCTTTGGTTAGGGAGGAGAGGTAAAAAACTATTGCAAGACATTATCTCCACTAACCAAGGAGAGATAAGGTGTAGCAACTCACCAGTAGTTAAAAGTTGCTCAAACTATTTGGTTTTGTTTATTTATTTTGTTTGTTTCGGTTCCCCAATTCCACTTGCCCAAGAATTTTCCTAGCTTCTTACCAGCCTGCTTCATCTATAAGAAACACATGTTAATGGTCAATGTTATAAATAATGTGATTGAAGTGTGGGAAGATGATGGGGAACTAGGATTCAAACCCAGGTGGTAGCTAATTCCACATCTAGTGGGTTCGCTTCTGCAGAGTTGGCCCACTGTGCAATAGCACTGAATATTGCACTTTCACCTGAGTAACACATCTCCCACCACCCTTCCATACACACTCAGGGCTGCATAGGCAATGCAGCCCACATAACCTAGCACATTCAACTTACACTATAAAACGCATGTATTTCTACAGCAATATAGGGAATACCTTTTTCATATTCTTCTTTATATCCTGTTTTTTCTTCCCTAACATACAACACAGCACTTTCTCTTATATGGGAGACAGCACTTATGTCAAGAGGATCTTTTCTGATGTTCTTCCTCACAGGAAGGAATACACAAAATGAGATACTGTTGTATTGATAGGTCTGAAAAACTGGCCTGTTCTGTAACTTAAGCACAGCTTGTCTTTATAGGCAGGACTCTCCTCATATTTGATTGGGATAAATATATGTGATAAGACTGTGGGAATAAGAGTGTAAAAGTATTGAAAAAAATTGAAAAAGACTTGTTCTAACTTGTGTACCCAGGCTTGCAATTGTATTTATTAATTTTCAACAATTATCATTGTAACTGCTTTGGTGACAGCAAAGAAACCTGTCTCACTGAAATTCTTGGCAATCAGGAGAGGAAATTTCAAGTCATCAGGCTAAGCCATCCTGCATTTCCCATCGTGTGTTAAGGCTCTAATAATAATGGGGAATCATTACCAGTTATGCATATTAAAGGCACATATATCAAAGTATAGTACTCGATGCCATGTAGCAAATACCATTAGTTTCAGAGATTGATGTTTTTCCAAAGTGTATTTTTCAGTTTTGTTTTCAAAAGAAGGTGTGTATGTGTTTCCTTCATTTTCCGTTTGTGTGAATTATTACTCTATTTTCATAGAGTAATATTTTACCAGTTTTGATGATTCTATATAAATTAAATCCAAGTGGTGTGTTTTACGAAGCCACCCATCCATGAGTGATTGGGTGTATAATATTAGATATTCTATGAGTTAGAATGATTTTCAACCTTGCTTGTAGGGCATAGTAAATTGAGGGAAGTTAGTGTAAAGCTTTAAAAAAAAAGTCTTCTAATCTTTTCTTTCAGAAGGGGACATGACATTTTGGTAAATGAGAAAGTGGAGGATGCTGGTGCCTTTCAGAAGATGTAAAACGCTTCACTTGGTACTAATGTACTTAAAGCAATTAGTTACTTGTCATGATATGCGTTCCCTAAGGCAGTGCACTTCCTCCATTAGTACTTACATCTACATGCCATTATACGCTGGGCCACACTAAATAGATGAGATACATTCAGAGAGTTACTCAAGTACATGCCATCAGGAAAAGAGATATTAGCAAACATTATTAGCATACAGGTGGAGTTGGACCACTTAGACAGTTTCCAGTGAGATATTTATTTATAAGTGCTTGCTGAAATTGAGAATTTGAAACTGATTAATTAACCCTTAGAGAAGAAGTTATTTCATTATTTATCATGTCAGTTTTGTTAGAGGTCATCTCTGTTTACCCTTCTCTGAATATCCTTCCCTCCTCAGCTGCAAAATTCAAGTCTCTTCTGTTTAGGAAATACTAAAAATAAATTAAGAAAATTTTAATTAAAAGATCAAATAAAAACCAATCATATCCTAGCATATCTTAGGCTTAAGGTACATACCCCAAATAAAAGCAAGACCATGTTATTTTATGTTATTTGCCTCCAAACATTCATCTCTCTCCCTCTCTCTCTCTCTCTACCTCTGTCTCTCTCTCTCTTCTAAGATCTTCAATATTCATATGTCTTAAAAAATAATCTAGTTTTAACTTGGCTCTTTTCAAATATGTGTTCTTTAGTTTTTAAAGATTTTACTTATTTACTTTTAGAGGAAGGGGAAGGGAGAGAGAAAGGGAGAGAAACACTGATGTGTAGTTGACTCTCGTGCGCCCCCAACTGGAGACCTGGCCTGCAACCCAGGCATGTGCCCTGAATGGGAATTGAACAAGAGACCCTTGGATCCACAGGCCAGCACTCAATCCACTGAGCCATCCCAGCCAGGACCAAATATGTGTTGTTGTTTTTTCCCAGACACATTGCTGTTTATTTTCTTTCGTTCTTTTTAAATATTACTTTATGTCTTTTTAAAAAATTACTTTGTTGTTGTTCAATTATAGTTGTCTGCATTTCTTCCCCACCACCACCCCCAACCCCAGCCAAACCCACCTCCCTCCCTTGCTTCCACCCTCCCCCTTGGTTTTGTCCATGTGTCCTTTATAGTAGTTCCTCAGATATGTTTTCTTTAAAAAACTACTATGTTTTCATTCATCAGCTTTTCCAGTAAATCCTTAAAGGATAATCTGACACATTCACCAAGATTGCATAAAATATTTATAAGTATCTTGTATATTCAAAGTATCAAAAATTATCAGACAGAGTTTCCTCTGGACTAGCTTCCATAAGATTCACATTTGGTTAGAACTCACTACACGGTGTGCTATTAACTCTATATAAGGTTCCATCTCATTATTGTTCACAATGCATTTTCAGGCCAAGTTGAATAAACCTTTATAAATAACACTGAAAGACTTAAATGCTGGATCTTTGAATCAGAGTTATTATTGATATTTGTCTTAAGAATTTGAAAACATTCTTAGTTATCATTTATCTAAAAAGCAAGGCCCTTTTCAAAATAAGTTCCCATGCTCCATTTTGGAATAGGCATTGAAAGAAATAGTTACTTGTCTTAGAAATAGTTGCTTGCTTATAAAAATATATTTTAAAATGTAGAAAATATTTCTGTATTGACATTGATTGGCAGTATGACTAAATAAATTTACTGTTTTATTGTATACTTGGAAATGCCAAATATTATACATGGAAGGTAACTTAAAAGTAAAGCAAATAATTTTGACTTGAGACATACAGAGGTTTTGAGTTTTAAGGAACTTATATCACCATTTATCCACTATAAATTTTGTATCAATATATAGTTTCCTGATATTTGGCAATCAAAAATTGTCCATGGTTTAAAACATACATTTTCCTAAATCATGGTCTGAAATTAACTATCATGACAGCTAAATAAAAGTCATCTTTACTTATTATAGCCACTTAGACTGTAAGACATAAATTAAAGATAATTGGACTATAAAATATAAATACATAACTTCTCAAATAGGAAGAGAGAAATGTTCACACTCCCTTCCGTGCAGGAGCCACTGCACAATGTTACGGGCTGCGGAGTCATGCGGGCATCGAGAACACACAGCGCTTCCGCTAAGGGCCTTTTCCATTGTGAATCTTGGGCAAGGAGAATTGAACCTTGAATATGTACGGAAAACAAAATCTATAAAGAATAAAAAAAGACCGAATAGTGTGGGAGTATTTCTGGATCAACATCCCTCAAAATAACTCAGAGAGAAAAATTCTTGCCAGAGAGATTTTAACTTCTGCATATGATGAGCCACTCAGCCTCAGAGCTAAGGGTTGTCAGCCTTCCTTTCAACTATAAAATCCTATACAATATTGTTTCATTTCTGTTTTCTAAGTAGTAATTATACAAATGTGTTTTTGAACACGGCACCAGCCTCAGGAAGTCTAATAAGTTAGCTAGAACTACTAGCTAGGATCACTGCTATTTGCAATACTTTGTTTTGATTTTTTCTAAGTAATTCAGTAAAGCATAACATTAACTATATCTAACAATTCCAGGGTCAAATATGAAAATTCAAACAATCCTTTTTTTCTCAAAGTTGGGACAGCAATATTTTCAGGTAAGCATAAAAGCCTAGCCCAATCTCTATGCAGAGCTGCCAATTTTATTTTACCTATGGTAACACACCAGGGTAAAGAGTTAATACTGATTTCTTCACAATACTTCATTTATTTATTACTTTAAGAATGCCTTTCTAATAAATTATCATTGTAGGATTATCAAAATAAAAGCATCAATGAGTTATGGTTCAGGTTTTTACCTAGTTTTGTGTAAGAGAGGAGAATGAGTTCAGAAATTGGCAAGTAGCCCATGTAACACATATTATTTGAGCAACTACTTGGTGAAAATATACTGCTGCTAGTCAGAACTGGCTATATAGTTTGTGGGGTCCAGTGGAGCTTTAAATCAAGCATGGGACATTTCTAGCAGTGAAGAGCTACGTCTCACACTCATGAAGCCAGCCTCGTTCCTGGATAACATGAATACCCCTGGGTGAATACAGCGTCTCATACTGGGTGATGGTGAGGATAGGCAGTGTGTTGCACTATCCCTCACTTTGAAGCTAAACTAAATGTTTGATCTCCTCTTGAAGAATCAAGAAAGGTTTATAAAATAGTTAGTATCAGAAGAGGACCTTGAAGGATGTGTTAGCTGTAGCCTAATGAAAATGGGGAAATGAAATTACTTTAGACAAGGTCATGCAAATAAGTATAAACTTGGAGAGAGAAAAGAGCAGGATGTGCTGGATATAGCATAGATCAAGTTCATGTAGAGCAGACAGGAGAAAAAGTAAAAATTATAGGTTGGGATCAAAACAATGAATTACATGAATGCTAGCACAGTGAGTTTGAATTTCACCTTGTAAGCAAATGGAAGCCTTCAGTAACATGATCACAAGCAGGCTGCAGGGTGAAATGGGAGTAGAAGACGATGAGAGAAGCTAGGGTCCAATGTCTAATAAGTAAGCAGTTATACTGGTTGTTGGATTTACAAAGGTTTCAACAGTGTGGAAAACAAAGAATAAATATGTAAAGCTGCAAATGCTGTGTTGATATACATGGGAGGCAGCAGGGAAGGATTACTTAAGTGATCGTAACTCTCAAGCCACTCCATAAAAATGAAAAAAAAAAAAAAAAGCAAAGTTCTTGAACAATTCAGAAAAGATTCCCTGAAAACCAAAACAGTGAGTCTGTTAATAAACTTGGAAATAAGAAATGTACAATGCAATAAGATGGCATTATGTGATTTTTTTTTTTTTTTTTGGAAATTGAGGAAAACCATAAGATTTGAGAGCATCGATGATGCCACCTGGGGGCAGGTAACAGTTAAGAAAGTATCTTTTTTATGTTACTATCATTTCCTGTAGCATGACAAAAATTATACATACACACACACACACATCATATTGTCTGGTTGAACGTGTTCTCAGCAAATTAAGCAACATCTCTTTCTATATTATGTAAGCACCATATGAGCCCTGGCTGGTGTGGCTGAGCGGATTGGGCATCATCCTACAAAGTGAAGGGATACTGGTTCAATTCCAGGTCAGGGCACATGCCTGGGATACAGACCAGGTCCTAGGGTGGGGGTGTGTAGAGGCAAGTGAGCTCATCAGTGTTTCTCTCCCTTTCTTTCTACCTCCCTTTCTCTCTCTTTAAAAATAAAATTTAGAAAAAATCTAAAAAGAAAAGGTGCCATGTAAGAGGAACAATAATCGTTATCTTTTTGATGATTATTTGAATCCCTAAAACTCTCATAGTCTTCAAATTGATAAACATGTATAGATCGCCTACGGAGTACAAGGAACAGTAGAAAGCACCAGGAGGAAAATGTAATTATGAATGAGAGAAGTTGTAGTCAGACAGCCCATAGTCCTGTAGGGAAAACAGATGCCAATACCCATTCTGATAGAATTTTGGGGCACGTGGAAGAGAGAGAATGAGTGCTTTTGAGTGAAAAGAACTGAAAGATTCTTCCATAATTATGATCCTTGCACAGTATCTTTAAAGGGTTGATTTTGCCTGTCTTGCATGTACATTTCATTGTCCTTATACATTAAGATATTCCGGAATTTGTAGCAAAGTACTGTGTTATAGTTCTTCTGAAAACATAACAAAATCAAATACTTGAGTAATAATAAAATACTTTATTTAAATGTTTTTGTGCCTCTTTGCTAAAAAAATAAAAAAAAATTGTTGTTTTAAAATTAAGAGTATGCCCTGGCTGGTGTAGCTCAGTGGATTGAGCACAGGCCTGTGAACCAAAAGGTTGCCAGTTGGATTCCGAGTCAGGGCACATGCCTGGGTTGCGGGTCAGGTCCCCAGCTGGGGACACATGAGAGGCAACCACACATTGATGTTTCTCTCCCTCTCTTTCTCCTTCCTTTCCCCTCTCTCTAAATAAATAAAACCTTTAAAAATACAAAATAAAAAATTAAATTAAATTAAGAATATACTGTACTTAAAATATAAAGGCATAGTATGTGTACCTTTTCTCTGATGTGGTTTTTGTATCGTATAAACTTAAATTTTGTGAGTTTTTAGCTCAAAATCTCTGTTATATACCATTTTATAAAATGCTCAAACATTGCAAATTAAGCCATGTGTATTTCAGGACAAATATTGGGAGAAGCAGTGTTCAATGCCAAAGTCTATACCATTTAAACAATGGAAGCATCAGGTAAGTAACAACATTTGGACAGCAAGTCAATATGACTATGAAAGGTCTCCAATAATGAGCAAATTCAGAGCAATACACAGTTTGAGTATTTGCCTTCTTATTGACAAAGGTTGTTTTCAATCACACTGTATCTATTACCATATAAATCATTACTCTAAATGAATACAATGTTATCATTGACAAAGACATCACTTAAGCTGAGAAAGTAAAGATTGTAAATAACAAAATAATGAAAGTTATTTTTTTACAGCCAGAAAATGAAAAATATACCTGAAAAATCTATTCATAGGAATGAAAATAAATTGGGGACCAACATGAAAAAAAAAGTTTACTTGTTCACAAGGAAATAGAGTGGAAATAGAGTACAATTAATATCACATTGTTACTTATTAAAGTTAATGGAATTGGGTATTTTGAACAGATAAATTAAGACATGGGATTGAACAGATAAAGATGATTTACATGCAGGATTAAAATATTGGCAGCTTTATAGAGTGAAATGTCACTATTTCACTGTACCTTCAAGTTTTACATTTCCTCCTTTGAACCCCTGTCAGCCTTCATGAACAGCAGAGAGTTTAATTAATGCTTAAGGTAACAGTCACATAACATTGACTATTTCTCTTGCTAACAATCAGAATGTTTACTAAACATCATTAAGTAAAATGATACACATTCGTATTCTAATTTTCATATCACAAATCAAATAGAATTCTAAGTTTAGAAAATGATGTGCATTTCAAGAAGCCTGCATTTCCAGTAAATCTACTGAGTAAACTGGGGCATGGTCAGTGGAATAGCCTAAGACATTTGACTTGTAATGAGAAGTTCTCAGATTAGAGAATTCAAAATCTTCAGTTATCATACTTGAAACCATATATATTTAAGAAATTCTGTGATGCAAAGCTTTTGTAGATTGAGACTGTCTGTGCATGTGTGTTAATGTTCTTTAAAGACTCGGTTTCGGTTTGCAATTTTGTTCCATTGTAAAAAAAAAAAATCCTGCTGAGATTCATGTTCAGAAAAAGGAAGGAAAGGTATCTTGACATCAGGAAGGTGAGATTACCAGTTCAGGTCAGTTTGTTAAGGTATTAAAACAATAGTCAGGTATAAATAGAAGGGGAAAGATGATGTAAAATGACAAAGGAAACCCGGGGCAAATTTCCAGTAGATTTAGGAGAACAAGAGGACTGCATATGGAATAGCATGACACATTTGGCCATTAAAGAGAATCATACAAATGAGCGTGAGAAATGGATGGACAATTTTATGATGAGGAATAGGAAGAGTGTGCAAAGTGTAGAAGCATAAAAGGTCACAAAAAAAGGAAATGGGAGGAAAGAGGCTTCCAGCAATCTACCTTTATTAGGCCAACGATTACTCCTCACCTCAAAATTGCTTCTCAGACCTACAAAATATCTGGGCTTTTAAGTAAAAAGAGAATAGTGTTGCTACTTATGAATGTTTTAAAATGATCAGAATGCATGTCCTCTTCTCAGGTCTGGAGAAAATATTTTAAATGGAAAGTGAAACTCCTCTTGTTTTCAAATTCTTTTCTGTAGGTTAACTTTGTTTTGCTGTTATAAATACATTTAAAATATTAAGTTTATAACATTTGTATAATAAGGAAAAATAAAAGTTACTGAGCATGTTCCTTTTTAAATAAAAAATGTAATACATATTTTTACATAACACAAAGCAAGGAAATGCATCTTCAATACACAAAGAAGATAGGACAATTATACAATAGAGACTATATATAAAACTTTAGTGTGTGTTTAAATTATATCCTTTTCTTTTGAAACTCACTGTATTAGAAGTATATCTCTCACAATTAACTCATGTCAGAAATTTCATTCTCTGTCTTATTGCCACACATCCTTCCCCATACATCCCAGACCCTCCCTGCATGTCTAGGTCATTGCCTTCTTGAATTGAATTATACAAGGTAGACTAGCTTTTGATATTAGGCCTTAAAATGGCATTTCTATTTACACGTCCATTTTTGCTCCAAATACTAACACATTTTTACCTTTATTGTAATGGTATTTGCAAATATATTTTTCACATATTTCATAGACTATATATTTTATATAGGGAAGGAACAGACCATTCCTCCAACCAATGGGAATAGCATTAAACCCTGGTCTGGGTCCTTCATTGATCACGGTCTGAACCTTGATTAAGTGTCTTACAAAGCATAGTGCAAATGAAAACTTTTACTGTTATTTCATGAAACATATAGCCACAACATTTCTTAAAGTTTTATGAACATCATATTTAATATCTCCTTTTGTAAGGACCAATTCATTGAAACTAAAAAAAATATGGAAAATAAACCTATCATGAGACATATTTTGTAATGTGAACACAGATGCTTCAAAGATCAGATTACTCTACCAGAGTAAAATGAGCAGAACACAGACAGTCTTATCTGGTCACGACCTAGAAATAGACACCAGGAGACTGAGAGGGGCTCCTGATGAGTGTGAAGAAAGGGTTGCAGGTAGAGCTATTTTAATTTCCCCAATATAAAATAGTGTATTTATGAGCGAGATGTTGGTTTAAAGAAAATGTGGCTTAAATGTAGAAAAAATCCCTAAAACAATGAAAAAGATAAGAAGAATTAGTAATCAGAAAAACATTATTTTCTAACAGGGTCAGAAGGAAATTCAAGGCACATCATAAACCATGATCCATACCTATAGCCGGTGAGGATAGAATGAGAAATGCTGAAAGCACCTGAGGCGTTCTTGCACCGAGGCCTCAGAAATACCACCTAGCCATTAGCACAAAGCAAAAAGTAAAATGAAAATGATACTAGAAATAAAATAAGTACTACCTTTTTTTCAAATGGGATATTAGAGACCCAAATGTAATTCTTCACAATTTTATTTAGTTATGGGTATTAAAGCTAAAGTATCTCAGAAGATTACTAGCTCTATCCCAAAGTTTCAAATAAATATGGTATTTATGTCTTCATTGTTATAGTGGGAAGAGCTGAAACTCAAGGAGGTTTAAAAAACAATTACAGCAACAAAAATAGCTACTAAATCCATAGCTAATATTAATAATTACATCATTAAAATAATAATAGCAAATTCATAAACTTATATAAATACATATTTATTTAATGCAGTTAGCATGAGTTTCCAAAGGAGTAATTTTACCATATAATTGCTTTATTCACTTTCTGCCCATCCCGGTTTCTCCTTATTACTATTTTTTTTTTTGTCAAAATGCTGTGCATTCCTGCTCTTTAGGACTTCAGTTAAAGCAGTTTGTGGAGGGGAATGTGTTAGTTGTAGTTAACCAAGGTTAAGTTGTTTGTTGAATAATTTGTTCTAGTTTATTCTTCTTCAGATCATCCTGGTTTTGTTTTAGTTAACAGCAAGTGGTTGCCACCCACTGCAGCTCTGACAAAAGCAGAATCTTTGGCACCCGATGAGGATACTGAGCAAATGCTTACTTGGAGTGTAAACTACAAGTGATTAAGAGATTTATTTGTTATAGGAAATAGAAAAGCCAAGGAATTTATATGTACAACCCATGGACATGAACTAAGGGTGGGGAGAAAATGCTGGAGGCGGGGGGGGGGGGGAGGTGCAGGGAGGAGGGGGATAAAGGAGAGAAAAAATTGGGACAACTGTAATAGCATAATTAATAAAATATACTTAAAAAAGCAAGCTACCCTAAAAGAGAGACAGAGAGAGAGAGAGAGAGAGAGAGAGAGAGAGAGATTTATTTGTTCAGTCCAAAAATGTTGATTGAGGCATCCTGCAAGCAGTTTACACAAGTCACATAAACTTCATAAGAATCTTGCAAATAAATGATTATACCCATTTCACAAAGGAGGACAATGTGGCTTAGTGAGGCAAGTGACTTGTCAGGGACATGAGCTCAGTGAGTGGATACTGGCCTGTGTGTATTTAGAACCCCACTACCCCTGAAAGTTCAGAGTACCTCCCTTTTCCACTGTCCATCATCTGCTAGGATTTTTGCATCTATTGTGTATCTGACCATGCAATGTTATAGGAATAAAAATTTGAGCTGAATACTCACTCAAACCTGAATATAAAGAGAAGGTATTAGAGAGCCAATTAGAATCTATAGACTACTACGCAGCATTACAGTGCTTTTAAAATGAGGAGGAAGAAACTTTGAACGACCAAAATATAATTTCTTGGATATGTACTGAAATTGCAAAATGTTACCACACTGTAATAATCATAAATATAAATATATATAAATATAGATAAGTATGCATTGTACATCTATATTTCTATTACTTAAAATCTTATACCTTTTTCTTTTCAAGATAAGATGTTTGTTGTATGCATATTGTGATTGAGGTAAAAGATGCTCAGGTATATACTATTGACTGTATGATGTAAGAAAAATAACCTGGGCTTTAAAGACCTTACTTTTCCAATCTTACATGGTACTATATTTCTAAAATGAGAGAGATCTTCAGACAACCTCCTAAATTCTGGTAGTCTCCAAATTTATGAAACTAAAATTACACCTAGATCTAAAGATAAGTGCGAAGACTGTGTGCAGTATATAGTAGGTGCTCAGTAAGGAGACGTTTTCTCTCCCCCTCTATTTACTACATCAGTGATTTCCTTATTAGACAGCGATTATCTTGTTCTGTGTGTTTCCTTCTGATAAACAAAAGGAATTCATTCAGAGTACAAATTTAAGCACTAACATAATTATGTTAGTATAATCAGTCAAATTGACAGATAAAAAATTACTTTCTGAACTTTTAGAACAAAGTCATCCAAGATATTTATTTTGAAACAAGGCCAAGAGATAAAGACCATCTAGGGGGCAGAGGAAAGAAAGCTGAAAGAGGACCATTCTTTGCTGACTTCATGGTGAGTGCCCCAAATTAAAGAGGTTTAGAATAAACTCCTGTTTCCACCACAGAAGCAGCAGACCAATCAGCGAAAAATGTTACTCAAGGAAATGGAGACACCTTTGCCATTTAGTCGAACTTTTTGTTTCTTTGACTATTCATTTTTACGTTTACTTACATGCTTGATATTTTTTGAAGAGGAAAGAGAAAGAGAAAGCACAATTACTTATTTGTTAATTTGTTCAAAATTATATCAAGAGCCTGCTATGTACCCAACACTGTTTGAGATACGAAGGATGTCAGCACATACCATTTAGTGATTTCATGGCGAATCTGGGAAAGATTACAAAGAAAAAATCGAAAATGAGAGAAAACATTTAGGATAAAAGAATTTGTTCTTTATTTTTAGATACAGTTATTTGGGTTTCTCTCTCTCTCTCTCTCTCTCTCTTCTTTCTTTTCTTTCAAGAACTGCAGTTAAATGCCCTATGTAGGATAAGGTTTATAGTTGATATATTGCTCCATAAATATCAATTCTCAAATCTGAGTTTATAAACTCTAATCCCCACATTCTCAAATCATTTGCTTAGATTTTAGAAACATGATTTCTATTAAAGTTAGTGGGAATAGTGTGGCTTCAAACCCCAACCAGTGCTTTGAAAAATTACTCCTACTAAGTATTACAAGTCTTTCCAGCTGTTGATATTAATATTTACCAAAAGTTGAATTTGAAAAATGTCCACAGATGAAAACAATTTTATCAGAATTTTCTTTATCCTTCTTTGTACATAACCTAGCACATTGAACCATTTGGAGAGTGTTTTCAAGTAAATCAAGTTTTTTGTAGGTTAAAAAATTATTCTCTTTAACAATTTTCCTGTAAGCAGGGAAAATATATGCATAAAAGTATCAGTAATTACTAATTTCATATAACCTAAAGACAAAAATATTAAATATATTAGAAATTATTTTTTTTTATTTTTTTATTTTTTTTTAAATTTATTTATTGTTATTTAATTACAGTTGTATGCCTTTTCCCCCATCCCTTCACCCCACCCCAGGTGAACCCACTTCCCTCCCCCCTCTCCACCCTCCCCCTTGGATTTGTTCATGTGTCCTTTATAGTAGTTCCTGTAATCCCCTCTACCCACTGTCCCCGTCCCCACCCCCCACCCCCGCCCTTGCTATTGTTACATTGTTCTTAACTTCAAAGTCTCTGGTTATATTTTGTTTGCTTTTTCCTTCTATTGCTTATGTTCCAGTTAAAGGTGAGATCATATGGTATTTGTCCCTCACTTCCTGGCTTATTTCACTTAGCATAATGCTCTCCAGTTTCATCCATGCTGTTGCAAAGGGTATAAGCTCCTTCTTTCTCTCTGCTGCTTAGAAATTATTTTTTAGAAATATTAATCTTGAAAAACTTTTCCTGAGCTTTCATGCAATTTCTAAATATGCAAAAGGAAACAAAAGTTGTAGAATATTCTTGTGAAGATAATCCATTATGAAGACAAAATCTGAACAACTGGAGCCTTGTCCACTTAAGACTAAGTTTCTCAAAACAGGGAAATTAAGGTGATGTGTTAACGTCAGATAAGTACATATAATCATTGTGATTATGAAGGGTGACAAATGTTTTACTGTATAATTTTAAAAGTTAAAAATAAGTTACTAATCCATAGTGTCTAGCTCACTCATTTCCATTTCCACCTTAAGGCTAATAAAGCAGCACCTTCCCAGCAAACAATGGCTCTGGTTGTATCATTTATCAACAATAGTAATAATAAAAACAACAACATATTTTATTTGTATAGTGCATTATCATTTATAACATATTTTCTTTGACTCACAGTTTTTCATTTGATTTTTTTAAGAACTCCAATCATCACACATGGCTGCAGTCAGCTGGTGCTCTCTGATAGACTTCCACACACCTAAAATTTTGCAGGCTAGTAGCTGCAATTGCAGTCCAGCCTCCACCTTCCTGCCTAATCCAGCACTCCTGCATGCTCCCATGGCTTCCAACGTTTCCACTACATGGTCCTTTGCAATACATAATTATGAATGCTTGGTTAATAATCTTTCCAACTGCATTGTACTTTTGATGAGTCTTGGCCCCATAGTTTTCTCCTAAGTACCATTTTAGTAGCTTTTGGTAGAAGAAACTATGAATCTTTAATTTTCATGTGAAGAAACGAAGCTTACAGATAAGGGGGAAAAGACCCATTTACCATACCGTTAGCCCTTTAGTGTTTTGAGAGGGAGTTGGACTCTGTTTCTCCTATGGAATTAATTTCATGTGGGAACTTATTAGGGATCCAATGAACTCAACTAATATAATGGAGGAAAAAAGACCAAAAATAAAGGAATGCATGAATTCTACCAAATATTTATGTTATTATCCAATGATTTTCCAATCTTACAACCTCTACATATAGCCTAAGTCATCAACCCTGGTTAGCTGTGTGTTGTGGCATAATTAAGCTCTCACATCAAATTCTTTGGGGTCACAACTTGGCCCTGACCTTAACTGTTTGACCTTGGACAAATTACTTAACTTGTATGTGTTTGTCCCAGTTTTCTCATCTGTAAAATAGAAAAATGAATGTGTACCATCTTCCTCTTTGAATTCTTGTGAGAATGCCTTTAGCTGACACACAACAAAATAATACAAAATAGTGCTTTGCAAACAGACAACTTTTAATAAATGTTAACTATTATTATGACCATTTTAAACTTATTTTTCTCAGCTTCTGAAGTGTTCAAATAGCTCTGGACTTGAACTACATCTTACTCCTGCAATTAGCTGTTGCTAAATATTCTCTGAAAGATACCTCACTCTAATGCTGACCGTAGAGAAATTCAACATAGTTGTTCTTAGGGATTTTCCATCCAGAACAATTTTTTTTGTAAAATTAAGGTGCAGGCTTATTTTATTCAGCTTGAGCAAGTTGTTATTCCATTATTAAGGCAGAAGTGAAGGTGGAGAACTTTTGTATCATCATAGGTAAATTGTTTACAGCCCTGTTTCAAGCTTATGTTAGTACAATTCCATTTATTTTTAATTTGAATTATCTCTTTTAAAGCACATATTGATATCTTAAAATAGTACTCACATTTTGTTTTCACCTTGATGTTATTATTTTAACTGAAAAGGAGGTGATAAGTTCTCCTCAAATCTACTTGCAAATTATAATTTAAAAGGAAAAAATAGCTGCATTTACAAAGTTGTTACTAATATTTCACTTTTGAGCCATATTTCAATTTTATATTCAATTTAGTCAAGATCATCAAGTATAAAGTATATCAATTAATATGAATCCTTTAAATTTTAAAAACTTTTTTTACTTTGAAGCAACATGCAATGCTATATTTTTAAACAAACATTTTAAATATTTTTTATTCATTTACTTTTAGACAGAGAGGGAGGGAGAAACAGAAGGAGAAAAACATCAATGTGTGGTTGCCTTTTACATGCCCCATACTGGGGACCTGGTCCACAACCCAGGCATGTGCCCTGACTGGGAATCAAACCGGCAGTCCTTTGGTTCACAGGCCAGTGACTCATCCACTGAGCCACACCAGCCAGGGCCACTATTTAATTCAATTTTTTCTTTCCATTGAGTATTGGGTACATAGTTCAAGATTACCAAAATGTTCTTGGAGTACACATTACAACTTGGGCATGTATCTGAGTTGTATTTTCAAAGACAATGAGGCTCCTGAACAATTTAAATTTCCTAAATAAAAGTTTGAAAAAAAAAACCCACTCATCTGGGTGTATGAGCTATATTGCATGAACTCACTGGGTTGTCTGAAACACCTGGATGATAGTTTGGCTTTATGACTTTTGTAGTTATTCAACTTTATACAAGTCTATTCTTAAATGGTGTTGATCACCTGAGGATATACAACAAATTTATTTAATACAGAGTAAATAAAAATACAAGTCACACATTATATCAAGGGGAGTTTGTTTCAATTATAAGATGATAAATTACATGTACAGTCTCCTTTAATGATGAAGGGAATAGAAAAAGTCATTGCCCTTTTTAGGATGATGAATATTTATTCAGAACTGTCAGGAATACTTACTACATACTACGTCATGTTTACTAAACCTATTATACTGGAGTCTGTCAGGGAAAGAATCAAAAGAACTGCTAGACAAAAATATGCTTCGTACGCAAGAGAGGTCATCACTAATTCAAAAACAGAATACTCCATTCAAAACAACATCTTTTTCTGCTCCTCCCCAGCCTCTAACCTTCCAAATTCCATAAGATGGCATCATATATAAAGTATAGCATGGACAAAGTCCAAGATTTTCCCTCAATACATATTAGAAAATTGGAACAGGATGGTGACATTCCTGATAGTTGAAGCCTTTAGTACACAAGATTATTAAAGAGGAAAAATATATTTTTGTGTAGCATTTATGCCTAAAAAATAACTGGTAACCAGCCAGCATTGACTCAGTCCATTACTCCATAAATTATATCATCATCATAAAATGTCAACAAAAACTGGAAGAAGAAAATAAAGGAGAAGGGGGCTGAGGAGAAAGAAAGCATGTATTGTTAAGATATCTAAAGCAGAGCATCAACTGAGCTTTCTTTATCTTTCATCTACTGCAGAATAAAGAATATAAGGTAGTATATTTGTGAATTTAAATGGAAAGTAGAAGGCAACTAGTTGTTAAATAAATTTACATTTTCAAAGCTGTTCTGTTAATCTCAGATTTGTACATCCTGATCATAGGATATTTATAGCTTCTTTAACAAGTGTGATTTATATATATTAGGAAAAGTCATTTTCTTGGCTTTCAATTTTATCTTTACCTTCTAGAAGAATAGAAAATGTCTGTGAGAGGTGGAAAAGCAACATTTTTGTTGTCAGAATGATAGTCTTTGGAAAGGAAGGAAGATAAAATCACTGTACGCAAAGCACACCTTTCCAGGGACGATTGGGGGTCGGAATGTTTCATCTGTAAATAGCTCTTTAACAGCAGCTAAGGAGTATTAGTAACCCACTTCTTGACCAAGAGTCGGTGAATATTTGTTTCTTTTTTCCTTTTTTCTGCCAAGAATGACTACAGTGGAGAAAGTTAAAAGACCTGGATTTATTT
Organism: Desmodus rotundus; assembly: GCF_022682495.2. NCBI lineage: Eukaryota > Metazoa > Chordata > Mammalia > Chiroptera > Phyllostomidae > Desmodus > Desmodus rotundus. The sequence continues at coordinate 56,708,861 of NC_071394.1, read as the reverse complement.
AGGCCACCCACTAGTCATAAGTATGTGGATAGTTTTTACTAAAGTTTGCTTTTCTTCATCTGAGAGTGAGGCAATATTTTTCCTACACACAAAATCAATTTATTGGGGATTATGTTGATGTAATTCATGTAAAAATAAAAATACTATTTCAAAAGTTATTTGTAGTTATAAACCTTTCTCTTAAAAGACACAATATGTTGCATTGATATATACTTTGCATTCTTTGAGAGATCTCCAAGTGTTTTCTAAGTATCAGCTTAACATTTTGTATGGTGCACAGACTGAATTATTTTGTACTATCATTAATTTGCAAATAGAAAAAGACATAAAGTAGGAACCATTTGGTAAATTAATGAAACATTTAACAATTATACATATTTTCTGACTCCAAATCAGTACATTAAAGCTTTTGATTCACTTATCTTTAATTCATGTATAGTTCACTGATGCAAATGTTTTGGCTATAACATTTCTATTGAATCAAAATAGGGTCCATTAAAGACTCCATGGGACCTTAGGGACTTATCTGATTTTTTAACATAACTCAAATGATGTTAATGATGAAACATTCTCATTTCCTGCAGATTTTTAGATGTTTTCCACTTTATTGTTGGGAAAATGATGCTCAGTATGCAATGGTGGCAATTTTTAGTGCAAATAAAACTTGGGTGGTATTTATTTACCTATCTAATTTATCCAATTAGCATAGAGATAATTTCTATAATTTATTTTATTTTTAATTTAAACTGTAAAGACAAAGAATAATATCAATAAATAACACCAAGGAAACAAGTCATTATTACTAAAATTACTACACATTGATCTATATATTTCCACACATTTACATATATGTACATATTTTATGCAGTTATGTTTTCCAGTATGCTTTCTTACTTAACTGTAAATTGCAAACATCCCCAAATTAATATATTTCTTCAAAATTATTTTTATTAATCTTTAATATTTCAGCTTATAAATGAAACAATTTCCTTAATCACTCTCTATTGAAGGGTCTTTATATTAGTTCTAATTTTGTTTATTAAGCAATGAAACAAAAAATATATCTGTGGTGCTACTTCTTAGGGATAGATTACTAAAAATGGAATTGCAGAGTTTTCAGTGTTCCAGGCCACATTGCCAAAGGGATTCGTAGAATGGTTCTACAAATTCTATGAGTTCTTTCCATAATCTCTTTGCTCCAAGAGGACCCTGGATGTAGCTGTTTTTTAAGTTAAACCTTTCCCAAATCACTGAATGACTCATGGTATCTTCTTGAAAATTACATGTCTTTCTGACTCATTCTATATTTAATATGGTTATTATTTTTATATCTTCTTCACAGTTCTTATTCATGTTCATTGTTTATTCTAAACAGAAATTGCATTTTTGTCCTGATTTTAAGTATTCTTTATCATTTAAGGATATGAATCTTATTTACATTTGAATTTTAAAATCTATTTTTAACTGTATAATTTTTCCTACGTTTTCTCTCCTAGGGTTTTTTGGCTAGGCCTGAGCAATCAACTGACATAGACAGATTAACAGAAAAAAAATACACATTTATGTAAGTTTTACATGACATTGGCACACTCATAAGAAAATGAGGCCCAAAGAAGTGTCAAAACCTAAGTAGTTTTATACTAGATCGAACACAGAGAGGCAGTTGTCTTCCAATTGAATCTCATACTAGAAACTAACGAACGAGCCACTGACCACATAATTCCTCACTGTTCACAGAAATCTGATGCCAACCAGAAAGCCTCAGTAGGAAGCAGATAATCACTCAGCCAAAGTAGATTTTTAGAAGTCTTACTTTCTTTCTTCCTCATCATCTTCCCCTCTCAGGAATGTTCCAGATGTAAGAAGGGTGGGAGAATTCTGTCTCTCCAATACAAAGAGATTTTCTGCAAACACCAGACCCCAGATATAGTCAAAAGACATGGAGGCCCAGGCTGGCATCAGGCCTGCTCAATAAATAGACGGCTCTCAGTAGCCACCATTACAGTCCAGCAGGCCCAGGGGTATTGAGCTGGACAAGCCAGTTTTACGAAGTACTGCACAAAGACCCTGAGCACTTTGTCTAGACTGTGATACTATTATCTGCTGCAAAAAAAGGTGAACTCTAGAGACAAGCATATACAACTCTTTCTGACCCTTAGTAGCTATATACTGTGGGCAAGTTACTCAACATCTCTAGTCCTCAGTTACTTCATCAATTAAATCTGGTTGCTTTGTTACAATGCCTTTGTCCCAGGAGTATTTGTATCTTAATCTTGTCAAACTGTAGTTGATTTATTCAAACAGGTACTGAGAAGATAGTGAGGCAGCCATGTTCTAGAGGCTGCAGTGATACCAGTTTCTCTTCTACTTGCTAGACTGGGTTACTTACTGACAGGAGCAATTTAACTTATTTTTCTATCACCAACTTCTCAGCACCAACTAGCTCTACCAAGGGTTCAGTAAATATTTAACAAAGGAATTTCCATGACAAGTGTAACCTAGTACATACCAAAGCCATGGTGACCCTCTTCCAAGACCTAAATATCCAGTGCTCTCAAGGAAATTCCATTTGCTATTTGGGAGAGTGTTAAGGATAAGGATTATGACTGTACAAAGAACTGAGGTAGAAGGAACATTATCTTCCTCAAGCGCTGTTTTTATCACCTTACCCACACTTTCTGCCGTAAAGCAGAGAAATGCATGCACACAGTAGAGTTGCCACAGCAGAAAAGTTTGGTAGTCGCTAAAGAATAGGCATGTATCTTTCGGAATACATATAGGAAATGAGAACATTTGCCTGTTGTGAGCTTCATACAAAATTCCCTAGGGTAAGATCACGTTTGCCTAGCCTGTAAGAAAATTCTGATGAAAGGGATGGAGCTACCACAATGTCCAGATGAAATACAGGACACCCTCTGGGTTTGTGGACTCAGGATTCCCAGTTTTCAGTATTTATTATCAACATGACAAGTGCTCAATTGATTGATGCTTCTCTGGGTTGCTTCAGCCCCCCCTAGCTTTATTCTCTTGGCAGTTACTGTTATATACATGGTCCTCAGATGGGAATGCAAGCTCTTTGTTAGAGGAAAGGTTAGTAAATTAAAGAAAGATGCTAAAGACAAACCAGCCCTTAATATAGACTTCCTCTCAGATACAATCAGATCTAAAAGCTTTGGGGGAATCGAAAAGAGATCTCTGGGTTGTCCTGCCCAATTCTAAGAATCCTGGTAAATTTCATCCTTGAGTATATACATTTATGCACTCAGGAAATGAGTTAATAAGATATTTTATGTAGAATAATGTGAAGAAAATAAACATTATAACAGTGTATCTTTCAGGACTCTTTTTCACATCAATATTATTTTTAAGAGCTAATGTTGGTAACATAGTGAACACATGAATAATCTAGACAGTGGTGATAGCTGCCCAAAGAAATCTCTAATCTTCAGATTCCCTTATGTCAGAAATAAAATATGCTTAAGGCCACAGGAGTCATATATGCACAAAATATATGAGGAAACATTGTTTCCGATGTTTAGATGCCTCAATTGTGCAAAACACGTGGTTACCAATTGTTCCTAAGAAAAAGTACTATAGTAAATAGCAACAGTGAGAAACAAGCATCAATAGGGGAATACATAATTAGCTATTAGAAAGGTATAATGGGCATTATCTTAGGGTCTGTCTAAAGGTCAGGTGATAGCGAAACATAATTCTTGGTCAATGATGAAATGTAGGCTGTTGTGATTATGCCTTTCAGAGGAGTCACTTGGACAAATGGAAAAAGCAATCAAAAATTTGTGATCCATGGTTAACCCATTTTTTTTTAAGAAAAATGTTGTGTTTAATGGTACAGCTTAGCATGTCCCAGCACCGGGCATGGCCTGGAGTCGGAGCAGCAGGGATGGGTAGGTGACTCCCATGGAGGATCACATGGCGAAGAGGATGAGGAAGGCGACCATCAAACAGAAGAGCCCCATGGCCTCAGACAGGCCAAAGCCCAGAATGGCATAGGAGAAGAGCTGCTGCTTGAGAGACAGGTTCCTGGCATGGCCAATGATCAAACTGCCGAACACTGTTCCAATTCCGGTCCCTGAACCAGCCACACCCACTGTGGCAGCCCCAGCACCAATAAACTTGGCTGCTGTGTCAATGTCCCGGGAGACAACACTGGTCTGGAACTCCCGTCTGGCCACCAGGAGTGGGGAGCTGCTGTAGGAAGGCTGTTCAGATGGGATCTCTGGCCTACTCAGGAAGGAGGCAGACAGAGGCCTCATTAGACCCCTGGTACAACAGCAGATCTGTAAACCTGGAGAGGCTCCTGAAACAGCCATCTAAGCAGAGCCCTTTGTAACATGGCATTTTTGATACAGTTGCATGGGTTCCGCTCTCATTCCCAGAATCTGCACAGCCGGGGCATCAGTACTTTTCAAGGCTCTCCAGTTGATTCAGAGCTGGAGAAATGAGTAGAGCCCTGGTGGTCTGCATTTTTTCAGTCTGCACTCCCACTGTCCTGCTGCCCTTGATCAGACCACGGCACTCTCCCGGCTCAAGGTGACTGACTCACGTCCCAGCTTTAGCTCTAACCCATTTATTTTTTAACAGGGTGTTTTTTGATAACATATGTGATTGAGCATGCTACAAGAACACTAATTTTGATTTGAAAAAAATTAATCAAATGTTACTAAAAATTTATAAGTACAGTTATAGTATGCATTCTTATCATCCTTTCTAATGATACCATATGATCTCACCTCTATCTGGAACATAAGCAATAGAAGAAAAAAGCAAACAAAATATAACCAGAGTCATTGAAGTTAAGAACAATCTAACAATAGCCAGGGCGGGGGTGGGGGGTGGGGGCGGGGACAGTGGGTAGAGGGGATTACAGGAACTACTATAAAGGACACATGGACAAAACCAAGGGGGAGGGTGGAGAGGGGGGAGGGAGGTGGGTTCAGCTGGGGTGGGGTGGAGGGATGGGGAGAAAAGGCATACAACTGTAATTGAATAACAATAAAAAAAACCTATCTAAAGATGTATAAATAAAATTTTATTTTAAAATACATTTTAGAAAAGAAAAGAGCAGTGATCCCTTCCACCGAGAACATACTTTTTTCCGAGGAACTGCAGTTGTGTGGATGCGGGTAGACTTTTTAAGTGGAGACAAGTTCTTCCAGCATTTTTACCTGCACGTTCCAAGACAGTTGGGTGCATTGGCTCTTTCAGCAGAGCCTGCTTTAGGCACTTAACCTTTCATGGCTGAGGCACCCCAAGACAAAAAAAAATGGCCCAAATGAAAGAACAGATCAAAGCTCCAGAAAAAATACAACTAAGCGACAAAGAGATAGCCAACCTATCAGATGCACAGTTCAAAACACTAGTAATTAGGATGCTCACAGAATTGGTTGAATTTGGTCGCAAATTAGATGAAAAAATGAAGGCTATGCTGAATGAAATGAAAGAAAATGTACAGGGAACCAAGAGTGACGGGAAGGAAACTGGGACTCAAATCAACAGTGTGGAGCAGAAGGAAGAAAGAAACATTCAACCAGAAAAGAATGAAGCAACAAGAAGTCAAAAAAATGAGAAGAGGCTTAGGAACCCCCAGGACATCTTTAAACATTTCAACATCCTAATCATAGGGATACCAGAAGGAGAAGAGGAAGAACAAAAAATTGAAAACTTATTGGAACAAATAATGAAGGACTACTTTCCCAATCTGGCAAAGGAAATAGACTTCCAGGAAGTCCAGGAAGCTCAGAGACTGCCAAAGAAGTCGGACCCAAGGAGGAACACACCAAGGCACATCATAATTACATTACCCAAGATTAAAGATAAGGGGAGAATCTTAAAAGCCAGGAGAGAAAAGGAGACAATTACCTACAAAAGAATTCCCATAGGACTGTCAGCTGGTTTCTCAAAAGAGACCTTGCAGGCAAGAAGGGGCTGGAAAGAAGTATTCCAAGTCATGAAAGGCAAGGACCTACATCCAAGATTACTCTATCCAGCAAAGCTTTCATTTAGAATGAAAGAGCAGATAAAGTGCTTCCCAGATAAGGTCAAGTTCCAGGAGTCCACCATCAGCAAGCTTTTATTATATGAAATATTAAAGGGATTTATCTAAGAAAAAGAAGATAAAAATATGAACAGTAAAAATGACAGCAAACTCACAGTTATTAACAACCACACCTAAAACAAAAACAAATGCAAACTAAGCAAACAACTAGAACAGGAAAGAATCACAGAAATGGAGATCACATGGAGGGTTCTCAGCTGGAGAGTGGGAGGGGGAGAGCAGGGGGAAAGGTACAGAGAATAAATAGCATAAATGGTAGGTAGGAAATAGACAGGGGGAGGGTAAGAATAGTGTAGGAAATGTAGAAGCCAAAGAACTTATACGTATGACCCATGGACATGAACTAAAAGGGGTGAATGTGGGTGGGAGGGGGTGTGCAGGGTAGAGGGGAACAGAGGGGGGAAAATGGGACAACTAATAGCATAATCAATAAAATATATTATTAAAAATAGATTTTAGAGAAAATATATTCATTTTATTAGAGTAATTTGTCAGACTCAAGTCATAACCTCAACCTCAATTGATGGCTTGGGAGATTTTATAGAAATTCAACTTTACTTTTAAGTTGTTTAAAAAATTTTATATCAAAGTATGTATATAAATTATAGTTGATTAACTCAGCTATTAAAGACTATACATCTTATTATACAGGAAGGCAAGAAAATACCAGATTAATTTCCAGATAACATATTAACTGAATTTCAGAGTCATCTCTTCTTTTTCTTCATCTTTTCTCTTTGTTTTGTAGTATTTCCCTTTTGATCATAAAGTTAGAATTTTAAGCTAATATGTGAATTTTGTGAAGAGACATATTCCTTAGTTATGAAATGTTGATAAGTAGAAACTCATATATATATATATTTTTCTTTTATTGACAAGTTAATTTACCTTTTATCCTTAACCATGTCCCAGATCATTTTATACTGTGATTTTGTAGTTTATGTAAGAAAAGGTGCTCCTTGTAATTTTAGAAGCAACTGATGTTTACAGTATTAAGACATGAAAGGGCTCCATGAATTACAATGTTAGAAGCTATGTTTAGTTTTATCTGTGAAAGACTCAAAAGTGTTTTTTTTCTCAATGTTGAGCAAAGACCAAGTCCCTCCAGTGTATAGCTGACAAGATCTTTTGGATGGTGGCATTCACTTGCAGTCTTGTCTCTTGACAGAATGCTTAGCATCGGGGTGAGCATTCCGCAGCCTATTTCCCAGTGGCCTCCACCCATGCCATGTAAGGGATGTACTTCGAAAGTCCTTAAGTCATTTCTTCTGATCATGTTGCTTCAGTAGATTAACTCCAATTCTTCTCTACACTGGAGGATCTTGTTATTTTAACTATGGCTTAAAAAAATGACAAGAACTACAAAAGACTAGTCCAAGAAGCTAGATTTCAGAATCTTCCATTGGCACTAATGGGCTCAAATTCACTATGAGCCTAGAAAGGTAATGATCACTCTGAGAAGCAAAAGAGGAAATATACTCCAATGCAAATTGTGGACACTATTTGTTTTAATTGTGTCCTTTCGGATCCTTTGGAAATTTAATTGTGGACATATCATATATAGAAGATATTTTTCCTGCTTTAGTTCACATCAGATGTTAGGCAATGCATTACACTGTAGGACTTTTACTATAACACTCTCAAAACACAGTGCAACTCTACCCAATACCAGACCATCCGTGAGCCTGGTTTGTTTCCCTGTTACTAGCTGGGCCACAGAGATGTGTCTTTTCCCTTCATTTGGGACCAAGAGCTCCATATACATCTCAAGGACTCTAATTTCCTTGTGTCTGTTCTCTGTGGCTCCTGTTCTATGGTGGGGAGTTCACAACCTTTAATTACCAACTTTGAACAATTCATTCGACTTCTATTAGGGTTGTGGGTTTTGGCCAATAGAAAATCTTAGTGATAATTCTCCCTGCCATAAACAATCTTATTTCTCTAAACTATTATATTATAATCTTTGGCTTACTGCAGAATGTGACCTGCTACAAAATGAAACTACTAGTTCTATCTAGCTTAATATGTGGTGGTCATTATTGCAGTTTTTGAAATGATAGGCAAATACACACTTGTTTTTGAAATCCGTCTTGCCTGGGTAGAGCATACCTTCCACTTCTAGATCCATTTCTTTCCCTCCTGGTCTCTACCTTTATTTGTCCTCATCATAACTGCTGAGAATCTCCTCTCTGCCATATCTGGGCCTTCTATGGAGTGAATTTGGGGAACTTTTAACACAAACCACAATTGTTGGTTTATCTGCTTGCCTCTTCTACTAGATGATGAGCATGTTGAATGCAGTATGTTCAGTTCAAATAAATATCTATATAATGAATTGCTTAATGAACCACATCTACTTAATTATTAGACATGATTAATGAAGAAATACTAAAATATAAAAAACATTTTTAAAACTCTTTGTAGATTTTTAAATCATTGTAGAAGTTAACCCAAAGTTGGAAATATTTTAACAAAATTACAAAATAATAATGTCTTTAATAATTATAACAGTTAAAGAAACTGAAGTAAAAGTATCCATTATCTTCATTTTTATTTTTAGTAATATTTGTGTTTGAATATACTCTGAATTTTGGCTTTGGTTTTCAGATACTTGCATTAGATTTAAGCTAAGGATTGATAGCAATTACAGAAGATTAAATATTGAAATCGGGCAGCATTATAATAAAGTTTCCATAATAAGCATTTTTGTGATACTTATGAAAGGATGATTATTAGTTTCATTGTAACATAGCTTTTTTCATAATGGGGTACTTTGGTCTGGTGCTTGCAAATCATTTACAAGGAAAAATAATATAACACATGATCAAATTTTGCACTGAGGCCTATTTATATGGGAATCAAAGGAAAGAATTCCAAGCACCGTTTGGTTCCTTTGTACAAATACCAGGTTCCCTAAACACTGGCACACAGGACAAAAATACTCTGTACTTACCCTGTAATTATATGATACTTAACCTTATAATTAAAGGAACAACAGTCGCCACGTACACAAAGTGCACTTACAGGAAGGAAGTGCACTGTAAAATAAAGCAATTACTGAAATAAACTATATAATTAAAAATCTCTTAAGGCAGCAATAAGGCTTGCCCAGCTAATTCTGAAAGTACCAAAATAGTTACTCTAGATGCATTATCCTGTAGTTTATAAAGAATAGAAAATGTATCTTTTCCAGAAGCATGTTGTCTGGAAATGAACACACACAAGCTAAAACCTTTCCATTGGTTCCCAGAGCTGGTACATCCACCCTGTGTGGGGAGAGGCTGAAGTTAGAAATGCGTTCTAAACACTAATGTCCAAATGCATTTTTGATAATAAGTGATGATTCAAAGCAGACCTATCCATTGGCACTGAGAGAAACAACACCTCTTTTTAAAGGCTCATCCCAGTAAGTACCATGTCATTTTTTTCCAGAGTAACCCTAAGGGTAGTTGGGGAAGATTTCTCCTTCAGAGAGCTAGATGTTTTTGACTCTGCTTAGCCTTTGTTTCAAACAGGTATTGGAGAATTGACTAATAACCAGAAAAGCTCTTGCATGTGGTTCTCACCAACTTTCACTTAGAGTTTTTCAGCAATATCTTAAGTTTCCACTCTTATTTTTGCTTACTTTTTTTAATAACTACTTTTAATTGAATCTCTTTCAAAGGAAACAAGACCTTACAAGTCCTTACTGATTAGTTTCATATCACAGATAATGCAGAGGGGAGTATCAAGAATAACTCCAGGTTTCTGACTTCTGCAACTGAGTGGGTGGGAGATCCATTCATTGAAGGAAACCACTGGAAGAAAAGCAGGTTAGTGTGCAGTATGATGACCTTCATTTTGAACATGTTGAGTATGAAATTATCTTGGAACTTACAAATGATATTCTAATCGTGCAGGTAAAATGCATGAACTATGAAGTGAGATGGAAGGTACAGAGAGAGGGTAACTGAGGTAACAGGGAATGGTAAGCTTTTCCAGAGAAAGAGCATGCTGTGGTAAGTGGACCAGCCTCAGACCCAGGTTAAGCAACAGTAACAAGGAAAGCAAGGCAGAGGGGATGAAGCTAAAAAGAAACAAGGACGGCATGGTGCCAGAATCCAAGGAAAGACGGTTTTATTTTGTTAACAAGCTAGCAGAGTTAACAATATTAAATGCTGTTGAGGCACAAAATGATATAAAAACTGAAAAATATAATTTGGATTTAGTCACCAATGATGGTGGAGCTTTTTTAAAAAGTCAAATGACTTTACAGAAACCAGTTTAATGGTATTTGTTCATTGCATTGTATCAGATCACTGGTAAAATAAATAATAAAGATCCCTGACTTCTGTAATGCATTTGAAAATAGGTGTACATATGTATTCAAGCAGCATAATTTATTCAGACTTTCACATGAATTCATGTTCTGTTCACCATGACTATGTGATACATTGTCCTTTAATCACAACTTTTAGATCTACTTTGAGTCATTTTAATGGACTTCTTTTTTTTATTTTTTTACCACAAAGCAAAAACTGTTAATTCTTTTTCACATTGACATATTTACTTATTTTCATTCTGACCCAATGTGAAAAGGAAGACTAATAAAAATGTAAATAAATGTTCCTTCCCTTTGAAGTTTTTTAACCCCATCATCTTTTGTACCTTTCATAGTCATTTACCTATTATAACTAGTAGATTCTTTTATTTTTCTTCTATATCCCTATATCTAAGATATATAAAACAGCCAGAGTTCCAACCCCTGCCCTTTCCCAGGACTCAATATTCCAATAAGTTGTTCAGAAGGGGAATATGGTAGATTCTTCTTGTTATGAAAAATTCTTTTTAATTCCCGGCATCTTGTCCCAAAAATTATGCCTCCTTGTAGAGGGAGGTGAAGTGAGTGAGGTAATTAGTGAGTAAGGGAGAGAAAACCCTCCAGCTCCTCATGATATCCCTCCCCACAAGTGTCCTCAGGTTGTCAGAGGGCCACCAAGAAGTACCACTTCCTCTCTGCTACTCTATGCTGCCAACTTCACAGAGGCTCAAGGCAGGCCTGTGCCCGTCCAGTACTGTGTTTGGCTAGGTGTGTAGATTTGTCTATTCTGGAGAAGGATTACTATGAAATATTGCCCACAAAAGGCCCATAGTTTTCAATATTGATGTTAAGAAGGTGGCCTGTACTTTTGTCCTCTCTAGTTGTCTTTTAATAAGTTTCACCTTCAGGTAGAAGGAAAAAGGTATCACTCACTGTGTCCCCCAAAATGCCAGCAAGTATGAGTTTGTAGTCAAGACTGATGTGCTGAGGTGCCAAGCTCCATCTCCCAGCTGTGATTTTTCAGGTAATTAAATACCCATTTTTTGTTTAACTTTGCAAATTTTAGGGTTTCTCAAAGAAAAGATCTCTTATGCAATATATGTCTTTTTTCGGTCTATATTGTTAAAGCGAGGGTTGTTTCTTTGATTATATTTCAGTTACAAATGAAAAGAAAGAGTATAGTTATATCACTAAGGTTATAAAAAAAGCCATTAATTCAGACTTTGAATGTCCTTTCAAAATTGTGTAGCTTATAACTTACTTCAAGGGCACTATAACTGATGACAAAAGTTGTGCTAAGATAATTAAAGTCATCATTAAGAGAAATAAATTGAGAGAGTGAAGGGGAAGGAGACCATAAACCAGTCCCTGGGCTTAATGCACAGTAAGTCCAACTCAGCCTGGCAGATGGTGCAGCAAGTATGGCTGGTCTGTCCAAGGCAAGCTCTCTAGCCCACTTCCAACCTTACTCTCTCTATGTTCAACCTCAATGACATTTTTTTCAGTTCCAGAAAACATTTCTATTTAATGGAATAGCAACATATTGGTGGTATTAGCAAGGAACAGTAGCATTAGCAAACCAAAGACAATAAAAATAATAGGGCAAGAAGAAAAAAAGTAAAGTTATTTCATTAAGAAGTCAGAATAGTTCCTGCTCACATATAAAAAGAATATAATGTAACATAAAAGATACCTACATGAAAATAATAAAGAATTAAAAAAGATTAAAAAATTCAAACTCAATTTTGACTCACAAAATTCATTAGGGAGATAGACTTGGGAGGGTCAGTTTCTTCGTTTAAAAACAAAGCATTTTGAACTTTTGTATTTCAGGTACCTATACCTGTTTCTCACAATCCTTTACTTACTATATTCCAGCACACACACACACACACATACGCACACTTGTTTTTTAGGGAGATATGACATGGAATTAAAGATATTTTTAAAATTAGGATTATGAGGATATTCTTTTTTGAATTTCAGATATAATTGACACATAATACTCTGTAAGTTTAAGGTGTATACTGTGATGATTTGATACAAGTAGTTATGGTGAAAAGATTACTACCATAAGGTTAGTTAACACTCCTTCACATTACATGGTTATCATTTTATTTTTTTGTTGTCATTGGCACATTTAAAATTTACTCTCTAATCATTATACTGTATACCATGAATTAATATGAAGTTATATGTCAACTGCAATTTAAAAATTTTAAAAATTAATAAATTAAAAAAATAAAATTTATTCTCAGCATCTTTCCAGTATACAATACAGTATTGTTAGCTATAGTCTCTCTCTTGTACATTATATCTTTTTCCAGTTCCTTAATGTGTAACTTAGATTATATATGTACAACTTTTCTTTTTCTTAATGTAGACATTTACCACTTTGAATCTTCCTCTGTTGAACTGCTTTTGTTGCATTCTATATTTTTTGCTATGTGTGCCTCCATTTTTGTTTTTTCAAAATATTTTTAAAATTTTATCTTTGACCTATTTGTTGTTCAGAAGTGTGTTGCTTAATTTTCACAAATTTGTGAATTTTTCTGTTTTTCTCCTGTCACTGAGTTCTAGTTTCAATACCATTGTCATCAGAAAAGATCAACTCTCTATTTATTCTACTGATCTATTTGCCTATTCTTTCATCATACTAGTCTGTCTTAATTACTGTTGCTTTATAGTATTTTTTCATTTAATCTTTATTGTATTTTTTTCCATTACCATTTAGTCCTCTTACACCCTTCTCCCCCTCAGGAATCACCACTCTGTTGTCCATGTCCATGAGTCTTTTTCTATTTTTGCTTAATTGCTCCCCCACCTAATATCCTTGCCACTAGCTATCATCTGCTCTCCATCCATGAGTTTGTCTTTGTTTTGCTTGCTAGTTCAGTTTGTTCAGTAGATTCCACATATGAGTGAAATCATATGGTATTTATCTTTCTCTGACTGGCTTATTTCACTTAGCATAATGCTCTCCAGGTCCATCCATACTGTTGCAAAGGGTAAAACTTTCTTATTTTTTTTACACCTGAGTATTCCATTTTATAAATATCCCATAGTTCTTTTACCACTCATCTGTTGATGGACACTTGGGTTGCTTTCATATCTTGGTGTTTGTTAATAATGCTGCAATGAACATACAGGTGCTTATGTTCTTTTGAATTAGTGTTCTGGGTTCCTTCTGATATATTCCCAGAAGTGGGATCACTAAATCAAAAGGCAGATCCATTTTTAATTGTTTGATGTAACTCCATACTGCTTTCCATAGTGGCTGTCCCCATCTGCATTCCCACCAGAGTGCAGAAGAGTTTCACTTTCTCCACATCTTCTCCAGCACTTGTTGTTTGTTGATTTATTGATGAGACATTCTGACAGGTGTGAGATGATGTCTCATTGTGGTTTCAATTTGCATTTCTCTGATGATTAGTGACATTGAACATCTTTTCATATGTCTATTGGACATGTGTATGTCCTCTTTGAAGAAGTGTCTATTCAGGTCTTTTGCCCATTTTTTAATTGGGTTGTTAGTTTTTTGGGTGTTAAGTTCTTTAAGTACTTTATAAATATTGGATATTAACCCCTTATTAGATGCATCAGGGAATACGTTCTCCCATTCTGTGGTAAGTCTTAATGTCAGTCTTCCAAAGAATGACATCATTTGTTGTTCTTCTTCAATGTTATGCTTACTATTCTGTGTGTTTTTTTTGTTTTGTTTTGTTTTTTTCCTCTCTATATAAACTTTGGATGTTGTTGGTCGATATCAACAAAATAGCTTGCTAAGACTGTGATTAGGATGACAATGCATATGTAGATCAAATTAGGAAGAAGTAATATCTTGAAATCATTGAGTATTCTATGCACAGATATGGAGTATTTCATTACTTATTTAGTTTGATTTTATTCATCAGAGTTTTGTAGTTTTCTTCATATAGATCTTGTACATATTTTGTTAGATTTGTTTTTACCTAAACACTTAATTTTTCTGGGTCCTAATGTAAAGTATTATGTTTTTAATTTCAAATTTCACTTGTTTTTTGCTCATATATAGGATAGCAATTGACTTTTGTATATTAACTTATAATATTTAAATCTTGTTACAATCACTTATTTGTTTTCAATTAATTCTAGGAGTTTTTTGTTATTGTTAATTCTCTCAGATTTTCTACATAGATGATCATGTTATCCATGAACAAAGACAGTTTTATTTTTTCCTCCTAGTCTGTATTCTTTTTATTTCCTTTTCTTGTCTTATCTCATTATCCAAGACTTCTAGTATTATGTTGAAAAGAAGTGGTGAAAAAGTATGTCCTCTTCTTCTCCCTGATATTAGTGGGAAAGCTTCAGGTTTTCATTATTAAGTATGACATTCACTGTAGATTTTTTTGTAGTTCATCTTTTTCCAAGTTAAGGAAGGTTCCCTTTATTCCTAATTTACTGAGAGGTTTTTTAAAACTATATTAAAATACTGAGTTCATTTCACACATATATTTTCATCTCCGTTTTACCATGAATGGGTTTGGGATTTTGATAAATGTTATTTCTGTGTCTATTGATATGATCATATGATTATTTTCCTTTTAATCTTGTTGATGTTATAGATTACATTAATTGATTTTCAAACATTGAACCAGCCTTACATATCTGGGTTAAGTCCAACTTGGTCATGGTGCACAATTCTTCTTATTCTTGGTTGGATTTGATTTGCTAATACTTTGTTGAGGATTTTTGCATTTATATTCATGAGACATATTGGTCTATGATTTTCTTTTCTTGTGAAGGCTTTCTCTGGTGTGGGTATTATGGCAATAGTGACCTCACTAAATGAGTTAGGA
Organism: Desmodus rotundus; assembly: GCF_022682495.2. NCBI lineage: Eukaryota > Metazoa > Chordata > Mammalia > Chiroptera > Phyllostomidae > Desmodus > Desmodus rotundus. The sequence goes on along the minus strand of NC_071394.1, from coordinate 56,693,644 downwards.
CCTCCCCTGGCTTCTATCCTCTGAAAGTGCTTATAGGGAATTGTTACCATTTCTTTCTTAAATGTTTGGCAGATTTTACCACTGAATCCACCTGGGCCTAGTATTCTGTGTTGGAAGGTTATTAATTATTGATTCCATTTTTTAAATATATATAGACCAATTTATATTTTCTATTTCTTCTCTTTTGAATTTTGGTAAATTGTGTCTTTCAAAGAATTGGTCTATTTCATCTAGGTGATCCACTTTGTGGGTCTAGCTAGAGTTGTTCATAATATTCCTTCATTATTCTTTTAATGCTTATAAGATCTGTAGTGATGTCTCCTATTTTATTTCTGACATTAATAATTTTTGTCCTTTTTCTCTTTTTCTTAGTTAACCTGGCCAAATGCTTTTCAAAAAAGTTTTGGTTTTATAAAGTTTTCCTTTGAGTTCTTGTTTTCAATTTCATTGATCTCTAATTCTTATTGGGTTTAATTTGCTCTCTTTTTATAGATTCCTAAGGTAGAAACTTAAATTATTGGTTTTACATCTTTCTTTTTTCTCATATTTTCAATAAATGCTGTAAATCTCAGTCTAAGACCTGCTTTCACTGTATTCTATACATTTTGACAATTTTTTAATTTTAATTTTATTCAAAATATTTTTAACATCTCTTGAGATTTCTTCTTTGACCCGTGTTGTGTTGAAATGTGCTATTTAATCTCCATGTTTTCAGATATTTTAGTATTTTTCTGTTATTGATTTATAGTTTAATTTTATATGGTTAGAGAATAGACATTGTATGATTTCTATTATTATACATTTGTTAAAATGTGTTTTATGACCTATCTGGTGCATGTTCAATGAAAACTTGAGAAGAATGTGTATTCTGCTACTGTTGGATGAAGTAGTCTATAGATAGCACTTATATCCTATTGATAGATGGGGTTATTGAGTTCAACTATGCCCTTACTGATTTTCTTCCTGCTGGATCTGTTCATTTCTGAAAGATGTTAAAATATTCAACAATGATAAAGATTCATCTATTTATCCTTGTAGTTCCATCAGTTTTGACTCACATAATTTGACTCCTCATTGTTAGAATATTAAAATTTTAAAAATATAAAATATCTGTCTTCCCCATAGGACTGTACACTACTGAGGGTATTTTTCGCACTATAGCATATTCAGTGCCTAGTAATGTAAGTGCCACAAAGTATATACTCATTAAATAATTTTCATGTGAATTAATTAAAAAATGTTTCCTAGGTAGTGATTAAAGCTGCAGGAATCAATTACTCTGGAAAAAATAAGATTAGAAAATTTCCACTTGCATATTGTATTCATTGAATATTGAACTCATTTAGGAGTGACTTGTAAGTCACTTAGGCTGCCCTCAGGTGGGGAGCATATAATAGCTAGTATCTAAAAACCAGTAGTTAAAATGGAGTGAGTGCTTACTATTTTTCTGAATAGACTTTTTTATTTCCATTGTCATATTATTCTCTCAACAGCCATATAGAACACATAATATTTTTATATTCATTTAATAGATGAGTAACAAATGCTTAGAAAGTTTAAGCAAGTTTTCCAGTGTTAAATAGATGTTAAGTAAAGATCTTGTGTAATAAATGAGATGTCTGACTCCCAAAGCATGGGTTCTGACTGCTAAGCTAAAGAAAGAAGAAAGAAAGAAGAAAGAAAGAAAGAAAGAAAGAAAGAAAGAAAGAAAGAAAGAAAGAAAGAAAGAAAGAAAGAAGAAAGAAAGAAAGAAAGAGTGTCAGAAATTAGTTCTGCTCTAATAGCTTTATGTTTGTTTTTAGAGAATTGGTCAACATATATAAGTAATTAAGATAAATAATAAATAATTTTTCCATATTCTTGGGGAGCTCTGGCCATTCTGAATATGAAAGAGTATCTAGGATAATCCCTTTGTGGCAGGAGGCTCTCTAATTTCTCTAATTCAGCTCTTCCATAACTTTGGATTTCTAGTACCTTGGGTGATCTTAAAGTGAGATACTTGGGCATTTGAGTTGGAATTACCTGGATTATCTTGGCAACATGTGTTTTGAGCTCTTGGGGACTTAATTACTGAAGCGATTACACAACTCTCCACTTCATCAAGTAATTGTGATTGTTTTGTCAAATGTGGTTTCTCTGTTTTACTGCTATTTCCTTTCAATTGAAGCCCCAGTGCTGTCATCCTTTATTTTCTAAGATGATAACATGATACAAGTTATTATGGTCAGCATATCTAAGTGTGGCTTTATGTGCCAATGAACACCTAATAGTCTTTTCTTCTCTGTAAGTACAGGAGGAAAAATAATTTACTAATAAGATCAAAACGTTATTACAATGGAGAAGTCTACTAGAAAATATATCAAAAAATACTAAGACATATGTATATAGAATATGTAATCCTAAAATGAAATACTCAACATTTTTAGAAGCACTGAAATATCCAGCCACGTATACATAAGTACAGTTATGCAGTGAAATATATATTGTCCTTTAAAGTTTTTCTACAGAGACTTTATAATGGCTACTAAATGGAATACTAGAAAAAAATGTACCAGGAACACATAAAAAAGATATATTGAATATCTAAGTAATCAAGAAAATCATTTTAAAAATGGGTGTGACCCAACAAAAAAAAAGTTAGTGTGTACCGCTATCAGTGCATTTGGTCCTTTTTTGCTTTTAAGCATTACGTGCAGTTCTCCTTGAGCTACCTCTTTGATATCACATAGATTTTCAGAAGTCAGGGAAAGCTCTGCTGGGTCTGTGTCACATACTGTGACTAAATTTGAAAGAAATTATACTCAGTGGAAGAAAGAGACCTTAGCTATAGTGACTGGAGTAATGATATTGCCCAAATAAGTTCTTGGAAGAGAAATTACCTTGACAACTGCCTATAAGCTCTTATTTTAAATCTTAAAACCCTAGATCTCACAGCATCTGGAGCAGCTGCCAATGTGCTGGGATGAACTTTAATATTGTCATATAATCAATATAAATATTTTCTGGAATGCTCTAATACAGATGTCTTTCCAAGTCTACCTTGAGAAATGCTATCACTGAGTCTAATCTAAAATATTTTGAAACCTCTTCTGTTTCAATAATACAAATAAAAGGATAGAATATATTGCCAAAGAAAAAAAATTTAAACAATTCTTTCTTATAAATGCAATTAGAATTCTGTTCTGATTATGATATTTAAAAACACTTAATTATTTAAATACAGAATGGGGCAAAAGTATGTTTACAGTTGTTTATATGGAAAATAATATGATAATTAATAAATAATACTATAGCATAAAGTCTGTATTTTGTGTACTCACAAGTGTAAACCTACTTTTGCCAAACCCAGTGTATACTATAATTATTTATTGATTTATTTAAAAATTACTAACTACCAACTTTATAGTAATTGCTATATTTATCTCTGGCTGGTGTGGTTCAATGGATTGAGTGCTGGCCGGTGAACTGAAGGGTCGCTGGTTTAATTCCCAGTCAGGCCACTTGCCTGGGTTGTGGGTCAGGTCCCTAGTGGAGGCATGCAAGAGGCAACCATACATTGATGTTTCTCTCCCTCCCTTCCCCACTCTCTAAAAATGAATAAATACAATCTTTTAAAAAAGAATAGCAATTCTTTTTTAATCTTTAATGAGGTTACAATTTAATGATTTGAAAATGATTCGCCATACATGCCTTAAAATCTAATTTCCCTGTTCTCTTTATTTGGTATTAAGTACAAATATGTGGTCTGGTCAGGTCTTCTAGGTTGTGTCCTGGTGCCACACATTTGAACAATTTAGTATCATTCAGAATTTACTCATTCATAAAGTGTAAACATATGGAAGTTGGATATGATAAAGACATTAAATTATAAAAGATGAAAACTGTTTTTATCTTTGTGTTACATTGGAAAAATACAATTATCTGTAGGTTAATTTCCTATACCAGTGTGACCTAAGACTTTATCAGAAAGTGGTTGATTTATTGATTTTTCTTAGTTGAATTTCTTTTCATGGAGTATAATGAAAGCCTGTAAAACCTAACCAATATTATCAATTGGTATACAAATTTTCCCCTGACTGGTGTGGCTCAGTGGATTGAGTGTTGGTCTGTGAACCAAAGACTCATGGGTTCAATTTCCTGTCAGGGCACATACCTGGTTTGCAGGCCTGATCCCCAGTAGGGAGCACATGAGAGGCAACCATACATTGATGTTTCTCTCCCTCTCTTTCTTCTTCCCTACCCCTCTCTATAAAAATAAATAAATAAAATCTTTTTAAAAAGAATTTTTGTGATATATCCATCTGAAAAGAAAAGACAAAATTTCAATTTTAATATCAGTATATGATAGGATGACCGATGGGTAAATGACAGAGAAAAATATTCTGCAAAGTTTTCTGAACTTAAAACATGGTGAAAAATTCTGATTATTGGCTTGATTAATTTGCCAAATTAAAATAACTTTAAAATTGTTCATTTTTATTAGGTTAAATAATTGTTGTAGATATGTCCTTAGAATAGTGAGAATTTGGTTTCTAAGTAGGAAATAGAAGAGTTTAAAATCACAAAGATCTGAGGACAAAGTCAAAGTCAAACTGAAGGGGTTTCAGGTTGCTTGAAATATCAGTAATATTTCATATTCCTGAAAACAGACTCTGTTTCAGAGTAAGCAACAACCTCATCATTATACAAGAAAAGGCTTCTATACTGACTCCCAGTTCAACCACAGAGTATGAACTGCACCCTCTTCCTCTTCATCTATCTGCTAGTACATCTGGTGCTCGGCAGAGTTATGAACTTGACCCATAGCCATTACTTAAAGCCAGATGGTTTGAGTGAAAGTGTATGTGTCCACTTCACACCTAAGTGCATCTTCTCCCTTCCATTTATCTTCTTTTAACTCTTCTCCTATATTTCCCCCAGTGATTGTGGTTTGGAATTCTGATGAGTTAATCTACAGTGCATTGGCTGAGATAAAAATCAGCTTTCCTCACTAAAAATCTTTTGAATCTCAGATAACTAACTTCATCACATTTTTAAGAGATATATTTAAAATGGGCAAAAATCACTTGTAAATGAGGCCTACATGAGTAATAGAAAATGAATATTCCAATTTTCTTCCAATTCACTTGTTACTCTTAAATATAAGTTAAAAATTGACATAGAATATTAAATACATGGCTAATTTGAGGTAATAAAATAACCTTTTATAAAAAGTAACTAGAACTGTCATTTATTTTCTTAGGAAATATTTGCAGGAATTGTTGTACTATTACCATTCTATAAGTATACATGACTTAACAAAATTAAGAAAAAAATTCACTTGCCATGTTTTCTGTGGTATAAGGTTATCTAAAAATTGTTTGAAAGAAAAACAATCCTTAGTAGAAGTTTTTTATAAAAAATATATAGACGGATTTGTGCTTGAGTCAAGTACCCCAGACAGTTATTCTCATAGAAAAGTCTCACTATTCTTTCCCTGAGTACAGCACTCTTAGTTTCATAAGTATTTAGTAAGTGGATCATCTAATCAAGTAATCACATGCAAATTATATATTAAACAAATAGGCTGAATGCCCAGTTGAACTAAAATATTTTTACTTTGATCCATTTGTGAAATTAACATTTTTACTATTGCCATTATAATCACCACAGAAAACAATGCATTTTATCATCAGTGGTGCTGTAATATTTAACTATAAATTATTAACATTGCCATTTATTCTAAGAGCTTTAATTATAGCTGAGCCACATCAGATTACTGATCACAGGATATAGTAATTTCAAGAATTTGTGTATGTTATGGATCTATTGTCTAAATATTTTCACTTAACCCACCAAATATATGTTCAGATTACAATTATTTGGCAACTCAGCAAGAGATTCTGTACAAATATTCAGTTACCTAAACCATCAACCCCCTATATATCTTATACAGTACATTGGAAGATGGTTAAAAAATAAAATGGTGTCAATAAGGGTATGACATATTGAACTCATGACTTAAATCATTTTGCCTTTCTCATACCTATGTGATAAGAATTGAACTTGGTGAGGCTGTTAAAGAAGAATGGCTGAGTAAGCCTTAACAAATTTAGTTATAATGTAAATGTAGTAAATATAATTTTATAAATTAGTAATTCTAGGTCACTTATTAATGTAAGAAGTTGCATAGGAAAATGTCTCAGATACAAGATTTTAGTA